>NC_142805.1:62252613-62599975 GCF_049724085.1 Artemia sp. Qi Xiang Cuo
ACTATGACTATAGTGACTCTTAGAACGAAAAAACTTTGACATTTTAATGAGAGGAACCAGTTAGAAATTTCACACATAGAGAGGCAGAATTTACAGTCCCGGAAATACTTTACGCAATATAGCTGATGACGTTCAAACTATGTAGTTAGTAAAAGAATCTTTAAGCTAGAAATAACTTGGTTCCTTGTAAAAATTATCGTATATAATGAACTGTGACAGATCAGTATCAGGATTTCTTAACTTTGGAAATACTTGTTATATTAATTCGGTATTGCAGGTCAGCTGTTTACAAATTCAATCCCACTTTTTATAATTTTTCGATAGAAATTATGCAACATTAAACATGCACTACCATATCGGGTTACAAACGATCCCAAATTAAAAACTAGTCTTAATTTTGATAGTCAAAAGTGATTAGAGACCAAGAAACCGCCCCCACACCGTTTATACCCCAAACCACAATCCAAAATTTGGGCGAGTGCCATTAAATAGTGGATTTTACCTTCTCTTTACCTCAAAATAATCTAAAAAACGACTAGGCGCTAGAAATATTTGGCCGCCTCCACCCGCATTGCTGGTGTGCCGAAACTTTTGTTACAGTGACGTACAAAAAAATTTTCAGCGGCGCATCACCGGTCTTTGGCGTAGCTTCGGGGACTACTCCAAAGCCCCAAAGGTCTAGCAAGCTAATTGTGTGTTTTTGTTTATAACCCGGTATATTATTACATTTTCAATTTTGCTTAATAAAAAGTTGGATTGAATTTGTAAACGGCTGACCTGTAGTACCGAATTAATATAATACGTATTTCCAAAATTAAGAAATCCTGGTACTGACCGGTCACAGTTTGTTACATACGATAATTTCTACAAGGAACCAAGTTATTTCTAGCTTAAAGATTCTTTTACTACCTTCATATTTTGAAAGCCATCTTAGATAATGTGCAGATTGTTTCTGGGAATGTAAATTCTACCTTTCTAGGTGTCAAATTTCTAGTAGGTTCCACTCATTAAAATGTCAATGGTTTGTTGTTCAAAGAAGTCCCTATAGTCATAGTTCTTCTTCAAAATGACTCTGTTCTGATGCGTGAAATCGACTATCCAATCGCCAGGGTCATTCGGTCCGAGTTTACATATTTTGTCATAATTTATCTTTTAACGTTACTTCATTAACTTGGACCACTTTTATCAATATCCCACCCCATCAAAAATTGCAGCCTCATGAATTTTTTGATATGATGTGTTTCCTTCGCTTACTTTTCTTTTGTAGTAAGATGCTTGGCGAAAATTCATCCATAATTTTGCCGTTGCGGTGTTGTCCATGACCCTTTAGACTGCCCCTGATTTAAAGACAAGGTCGTATCCCGTGGGGTGGGGCAGGGGGCTTCACCCCCCCCCCCAAAAAAAAAAACTGTTTGTTCGAATCTTATAATTTAAAATATATTCTACCTGTAAAACGAACCCCCCCAACCAAAAAAAAAAAAACAAAAAAAAAACATAAAAAAAAAAAACGACAGATATTATTGATTTCCTACAGTAGAGACAAAGAAAAAAAAATGTTGTCCATATAGAATCATGTTTTAATATCTTTCACTGAAACAAATAAAAAGAGGCAAAAAATATCAATTCCAAAAAATTTTCCATTCGAAGCTCACACAATACACTGATTGTATAAGTCCATGTTTCAATCCACCAAAAAAGGAAATATCACCATTTTATGTCATAAATAAAGCAATGAAAAAGAACATGCATTGAGTGAAAAACATTCTTCATTCTTCGGTGTCTGCAACATCAAATCGAACATCTTGACATGGATCTATTTCACTAGCATTGTCCATTTCAATATCAGAGGTTTCGCAGACTGATAAAAGGGCAGTGGCTTCTTCCAAAGTTACCTCAAAATCAAGATGAATTAGTCATTTTAAATTAAACATGGCACACGAATATGGGGATGTAACAACAAACACTGAAAGGGAGGTTTAGGTCATTTTTTCCCCAAAGTCACCTCATCAAAATTTTGAGACAGTTATTTTGTTCAGCATAGTCGAAAATTTAATAAACATCTCTTTGATGATGACTTAATCCCCCTCAGTTCCCGGGTGACGAACTGCAACATATGAACATTGTCCATTGTTTACATCACAGTTTACATAATTCTTTAAACTGCGGCTTACATCTAGTTTTGTGTAATGGCGAGTATATAAACCTTTTCAGGAAGGATTGGTTTATAGTGGTGAGGTCTTTAATTTTTTTATAATTACCTAACGGTCCCAAATTCTCAGGGGGGCAGGTCCATTCTGTCACCACTTGCCGGTGCCCACGCAATCTAAACAGCAATATTAAAAGTCGCTTTTTTGTACATTATTTTTCTACCAAAACAGATATTGTTTTTAAGATCCTAGTTCTGTAATAAAACCACTCTGTACCACAACAGAATGCGACATATCCGTTGTAAGCTGCAGACAGAAAGATTTTGAATATCCAAGTATTATCATAGAGTTTTTTAAACAAATTTTAATTTGCCATGTTTTTCTTTGGGAGGTAATTATATTGCGGGGTAGGGGGGGTTTACTTAGCTAGGACAACCGTAGGCAAAGAAAACTTCTCCGTTTAAGAATTATGTTACTATAACATATCTTTTTAAAACTTTCATTTTTCATCTTTTGACATGGAGGGTTTGAGAGGAAAGGGAAGATGGGAAGCGAGATGATTTGTGTGCCCTTTTAAGATTTAATGTAGAAAACAACGCTACTAAAAGAGGTATCTATTCTAATTAAACGGCCTTTGTGATTCAGGGATTTGTAATTCGGAAACAAAGTCAAACTTTAGCGCATAGAGTAAGGTACCGATTGGGGGGGGCGAACCCCCTCAAATACGTAATAATTTCTGGTGGATTTAAGTTTTAGTGTTGCTCCTTACTTTCAGTTGAAAATACTTGTTTGCACTAAAAAAAACTTTGGTCTAAAGAGCAAAGTACTGACTAGGGGGCAAACCCCATCAAATACGTAATAATTTCTGTTCGTTTTAAATTTTAATGTTGCTCCTTACTTTCAGTTGAAAAAACTTTTTTTTATATTTAATTTCTGATCGTTTTTAGATAATGCTGGGAAATACGGCACTCCCGTCAGAGAAATGTTCCGCCCCCCCAGGAAACTTCCACTATGGAACGGTCCTCCCACTTAATCAATCTGAGAGGGTGTTTCCTACCTTGTTTTACAGTCAAATGAATTTTTTCAGACTTGTGCCTGTTAATATGTAAGACTAAGTTTGATGAAAATTTTTTATTTGGAGTTAGCATAAAAATCAAATTATTTAGATATCTGTAATGGTATCAAAATTTCATTTTTTAGAGTTCTGTTTACTAATGAGCTGGGTTGCTCCTTGCTTTCTGTTCGTTACCACTAACTATTTGTTTACCAAGTTTTAACGTCTCCGTAGACTCAACTGAATCAATGGTGAATAAATCAAGGAAAAAAAAAAAACACTCAATAAATATACAATTTGGGCTACATAATTCCACAAAAAGAATGATAGTCGTCCCTAAAAGAAAAATAACTTCACAAATTTTCTATGATGACTATTTTGTCTGTATGGTGAAATGCAAGTGTTTCATATTTTGCGTCGGCACTAAGTCTTAAATCTAGTAATGAAAGGTAAAAAATTCTCAAGAGAGTAGATGTCTTGAAGAAAATATTGTAAGAGTGACCTTTTTTTGCAAGTTTGGTCAAGTTAAGTTCAACTTGATAGCAATACTGAAAACAGTTCTGCACTAACAATTTTGTACAATTTTAACATGTCTTTACATGCTAAGTAAAAATCCACTTAACAATTCTAACCCTTTCTACAGTCTAACTGGTAATAGAAAGAATAATGAAAAGAATAAATAAACGTATCTAAATCTTTACATGATAAGCTAAGATAGAAAGGAAAAAAAATGTTTATTTTTGAAGGATGCAATAAAAAAGGGTATAGGATAATTCAACCATCAAGATAATCTTGCAAAGTAAATAGGCAGTAATACCATGATTTAAACCCCTGTCCTCAATCAAAGGGATTATATGTCTAGCAAACTAATTTTGACCCTACTTTGGTACAAAATTAGGAAATAGCTAATTGACATGGAAATCTGAAAAGCTATATGAAAATTGTCCTAGTTTTAGAGGTCGCATTGCCACGTGATACCACACTTGCCTCTAAACATTAAGTTAAACAGTCCACACAAAAAGAAGGGATGGTTATCCCCCATTGCGTTATTGAACTCATGTTTTAGGAAAGTTCAGAATTTTATTCTCTTTGAAATTTCATTTTTGGGGGAAGGGATTCTGAAAACTCACAAATTTGTAGTTTTTTGGGCCAAATTTACCTGAGCGGTTCTTCCTATCAATATCAAGATACGATTTCACTTCTTGTATCTCTTCAGCTGGAGGAATATATCTAAACCATGCAAGTGATTAGGCAGTAAAATAGAATTTTTTCTCCACAATTATTTTAAAGTACTTTTATGGTGAAGTAAAAGATTGTATTTACAGTATACTATTTGGCAGCTTTTATGTAAATCGGATTATTTGGATAAGATCCTTATTAGTTACTATATTTCAAAATTTGTTTTTACCCTTGCCCAGTCGCCTGTAATAATTAGAAGTGGGACATGTGCCAGGTTCGTAACTTTTCAGGAAAGACAAAGAAAAAACAGAAAAAATTTGACGGTTGTTGTCATTCTGAAGCATGAAGCTAATAACAAGACCTGATAAAAAAGAAACATATGCCACTTAGAGACTTGTGTCCCTTTTTATTTTAGTAAAGGTACAAGATGATACAATTCTGAGTGCACCATTCGATTGCTCGTGCTTAGTTTAGCCATTACACATACATAACTCATTTCCGACCAAAATGGATTATGTCGATCTTTTAATTATCACAGCTGCAGTGGGTTCCCGGAACTATATAATGCGGGTATTCGCCAGGAATAATGTTTTTCTTGTGAATTTTATCTCTCTAAAAATATAAACGTAACAACCTGAGGTTGAAAAGAAAGGCTCTAATCTCAGGTGCTCTCAGTGGATCAGCTATTTTGATCGGTTGTGTAAATGTTGTTAATGGATTTTCTTAGAGAACTGCAACTCTAAGTTTCTTTAAGAGTCATGATAACTCATCAAAGAAAGGAGGCTGCTTGATCTGATAATTTTAGGGCAGTGAGGATGCAGGTCAGGATAAAACTGATGGTTTTGGCATTTAAGGCCCACCATTAAAATTATATTAAGAGAACGGTTTTTTCAAAGGTTCTTTTTTCATTTATTAAGAATTGTAAATGCGGAAGTTAAACTTTCGCTTAAAAGCTAAAGGTGGATTAAAATGAGTGTGATAGAGAAAATGAATAAAAATAAAAGGTATAGGAATTTTATGAAGTAGAGAACTTCTTTATAACATAAAATAAAGTAATCAATCTACACAATAAGAAGGTTGATACTTCCCAACATTTCACTGTCTACTCTCTACAGTGACTATTTTTTCTGGGTCTAGGCGTTTTCCCCTCCAGAAAGCACCCCACTGAATATTCCTTCCCCCCCGTAAAAAATATCCCCAACAGCCCTCCCCCCATATTTCTCCCAGATATTTCCGAAGATTCATTAGACGGGAACTGAAAATTCTACACACCTGTTCAAGTTAGAGACAATGCTATAGCGTTGCCATAAAATAATCATAAGGGTTTAATGTATTAATATGAATTGTCGTTTCCAAGAGGCTCTTGAAGCGATGGGTATATCAACTTCGGAAAGGGGTTCAATCGATCCCAAATTAAAAACTCAAGTGTTAATTTTGAGAGTCAAAAGTGATTAGAAAGCAACAAACCGTTCCCACACCGTTTATACCCCAAGCGCGAATCCAAAATTTGTGCAAGTGCCATTAAATAGTGGATTTTGCCTTATATTTTTCTCAGAATAATCTAAAAACGATTAGGGGCTAGAAATATTCGGCCGCCACCACCCCTATTGCTGGTGCGCCGAAGCTTTTGTTACGGTGACGCGCAGAAATATTTTCAGTGGCGTATCACCGGTCTTTGGCGCGGCTTCGGGGACTACTCCAAAGCACCAAAGGTTTAACAAGCTCATTGTACGTCATTGTTTGTAACCCGATATGGTAGTGCATGTTCAATTTCGCATAATTTCTATCGAAAAAATTTTAAAAAGTGGGATTGAATTTGTAAACAGCTGACCTGCAATACCGAGTTAATATAACAAGTATTTCCAAGGTTAAGAAATCTGATACTGATCTGTCACAGTTCATTGTATACGATAATTTTAACAAGGAACCAAGTTATTTCTAGCTCAAAGATTCTTTTACTAACTTCACATTTTGAAAGTCAGCCTATATATTGTGTAAAGTTTTTCCGGGACTGTAAATTCTGTCTTTCTAGGCGTCTATTAAAACTGTCCACTCATTAAAATGTCAAAGGTTTTCGTTCTAAGAGGTCCCTATAGTCATAGTTATTCTTCAATATGACTCTGTTTGCATGGATCTGATGCGTGAGTCGAATACCCAATCCCCAGAGTAATTCGGTCCGAGTGTCCATATTTTGTCATAGTCTTAACTTCATGCTTATCTTTTAACGTCACTTCAATAACTTGCACCACTTTCATAAATATCCCGACCCATCAAAAATTGCAGCCTCATGGATGTTGTCATATGATGTTTTCTTCGCTTACTTTTCTTTCCTAGTAAGTTGCTTGGCGAAAATTCATGCATAAATTTGCCTTTGACCTGTTGTTCACGTCCCTTTGGGCAGCCCCTGATTAGAAGACATGGTCGTATCCAGAGGGGGGGGGGTCAGGGGGCTTGACCCCTCCCCCAAACTTTTTGTGCGACTCGTAGACTTTCAAATAAATTCTACCTGTAAAACGACCCCCCCCCCCCAAAAAAAAAGATATATATTATCGATTTCCTACAGTAGAGACGAAAAAAAAAAATGTTGTCCATATAGAATCATGTTTTAATATCTTTCACTGAAACAAATAAAAAGAGGCAAAATATATCAATTTCGAAAATTTTTCCATTCGAAGCTCAGATAATACACTGATTGTATAAGTCCTTGTTTCAATCAACCAAAAAAGGAAATATCACCATTTTATGTCATAAATAATGCAATGAAACAATCAAGCATTGAGTGAAAAACATTGTTCACTCTTCGGCGTCTGCAACATCAAGTTGGACATCTTGACATGGATCTATTTCACTAGCATTGTCCATTTCCATATCAGAGGTTTTGCAGACTGTTAAAAGGACAGTGGCTTCTTCCAAAGTTACCTAAAAATCAAGATGGATTAGTCATTTTAAATAAACATGGCACACGAATATGGGGATGTAACAACAAACACTGAAAGGAAGGTTTAGACTGTCATCTTCCTCATAAATGGAGGGCAACTAGGCCCCCTCCCACGCTCTTTTTTTCCCAAAGTCACCTAATCAAAATTTTGAGACAGTCATTTTGTTCAGCATAGTCGAAGATTTAATAAACTCTTTGAATCTCTTTGATGATGACTTAATCCCCAAGGGCTGCAATTTATGAACTTTGCCCATTGTTTACATATAGTATTGGTTAATGGGAAGTATACAGACGTTTTCAGGAGGGATTTTTTCTAGTGGGGGAGAGGAGGAGCTTACGGGGGAGCATCTTTTTATGGAGAATGTTTACTTGGGGGATGAGACATTTTTGTGAAGGGGTTGCCGGATTTCTCAGCATTATTTAAAAAACAATCAGAAATTAAATAAAACAAGTTTTTTTCAACTGAAAGTAAGGAGCATGATTAAAAATTAAAACGAACAGAACAAATTGCGTAGATGAGCGCGGTCGTCCCCAAGTCAATACCTCACACTTATAGCTAAAGCTTTTTTTTTGTAAGTTCAAATGAGCTATCTATTCTAATTAATCGGTCTGGATGATTCAGTGGTTTGTGATTACAACAAAATTGAAACTTTATGTAAAGGGTGAGTAATTGACTTTGGGGTGAACTCCCTTATATACGCAATAAAATCATACGAATATAGATGATCGTTCCGTGAGTTACGTCAAAACAAAATTTCGAGAATGCCATTTAGCCAAAAAAAACTAAAATTAATATGCAAATTTTGTTCGATTTATTCATGTATGGTAAGCCAAAATCAAAGCTGCATTAACTCAAAAATGTTCAGAAATTAAATAAAAAAAAAACATGTTTTGTAAACTGAAAGTAAGGAGCGACATTAAAATTTAAAACGAACAGAAATCATTCCGTATATGAAAGGGGTTGTCCCCTCCTCAACGCCTCGCTCTTTACGCTAAAGTTTGACTCTGTTTTATAACTTTCTTTTTTAAAACAATAAAAAAATTTAGCATAAAGAGCAAGGCGTTGAGGAAGGGACTTTCATATACGGAATAATATCTGCTCGTTTTAAGTTTTGATATCGCTCCTTACTTAAAGTTAAAAAAACTTATTTTTTTTATTTAATGAATCTAACAAATTAGTTACTTGGCTACTCGCATACTCGTGTTGAAAGGCTGATCTATAGCAACATCTTGGGTTGGGGGGGGGGGGCAATGTGACAAGGGTGCCAATAACTTACCAAATTGACAAGTTTATTTTTAAAAAAGGTAAAAACAAGAAAAAACAAATCAAGATGCCAGAGAAATCTTGGTAGGGGGGGGAGGAGTTAATTTCTTTCCCGGCATCCACCCTGGATCTGATAACGTTCATGTTGTTTCCACTGTAATCTTATTAAACCATAGAATCTTGTCAAAATGTCAGATCAGTCTATGGCAAGATCTTACATTACCACTTCCAACAAATGTATCATTGTTTTTTAATGGAAAAGAATCTCCGGAGTTTTTGATTTGATCACCACTTAGGATAAGATTTGGCAATTACGTTACACGACGTCTTAGACGTAAAAATTATGTATGACACCCGTCAAGTGCGTATCCTTTGCTTGTACGTTTCCTCCACAGTTTATATAATTATATAAACTGTGGTTGCCACTAATTCGGCTAGATTTCCTGGTGATTTTCTGAATTTCTTTCTGTTTTACCAACAATGAATGTATCTTCATACAGCATAGCAGCAGACCAATTTATGATGACCTCGCACACTGTGATATTGTATCATTTTTAGAGAAACTTTTCACTATTCTATGTTATAAATATTTCTGCTGTGGTAGAGAGTGGTTTAATTCAAAGGATCTTAAAAAAAGATTGCTGTTTTGACAGAAAATAACTGCACAATAAGCGATTTTTAATATTGTTATATAGCAAGCATGGGCGCCGCCAAGGGGAGACAGGAGGGCCATGCCCCCCCGGGAAATTTGGGACTGTAAAGTAATTATAAAAAAATGAAAGACATCATTTGGCTTACCTCTAGACTACCTCCATAACAGTTACCTCTAGACTACCAATTTGAAAAGCTCCTCATTTGAAAGCTCCTGACATAAAGATTTTAAATATTCAAGTCTTATCCAATAGTTTTTGAACCAAATTTGAATTTGCCATGTTTTTCTTTGGGAGGTACTAATTTTCAAGGGTAGGGGGGTTTATGGAGCTAGGACATTCCTAGGCAAGGAAGACTTCTCCGCTTAAGATATATGTTACTATAACAAATCTTTTTAAAACTTTCATTTTTCTTCTTTTGACATGGAGGGTTTGAAAGGAAAGGGGAGATGGGAGGCAAAAGAGGATTTGTGTGGCCCTTTTAGGTTTAATGTAGAAAACAACGCTAGACACATGTTCAGAAGAAGGATAGCTTTCAAATGATGTGCTGTTAGATAAGCTTTGACAAAAAATGAAAGACCTCATTTGGCCTACCTCTAGACTACCTCCATAACAGTAAAGATAAAATATAATTGAATATAGTCAAGAAAGACCTTATTAGAAAGCTCCTGACATAAAGATTTTAAATATTCAAGTCTTATCCAATAGTTTTTGAACCAAATTTGAATTTGCCATGTTTTTCTTTGGGAGGTAGCCTACTTATATTCAGGGGTAGGGGGGTTTATGGAGGTAAAACATTCCTAGGCAAGGAAAACTTCTCCATTTAAGATATATGTTACTATAAAAAATCTTTTTACGAATCATTTTTCTTGTTTTGACATGGAGGGTTTGAGAGGAAAGGGGAGATGGGAGGCAAAAGAGGATTTGTGTGGCCTTTTTAGGTATAATGTAGAAAACAACGCTAGAAACATGTTCAGAAGAAGGATAGATTTCAAATGATGTGCTGTTTGATAAGCTTTGACAAAAATGAAAGACCTCATTTGGCCTACCTCTAGACTACCTCCATAACGGTGAAAATAAAATATAATTGAATGTGGTAATGCAACACATCATTTGAAAGCTCCTGACATAAAGATTTTAAATATCCAAGTCTTATCCAAAAGTTCTTTTTAACAAAATTTGAATTTGCCATGTTTTTCTTTGGGAGGTATTTATATTCAGGGATAGGGGTTTTATGGAGCTAGGGCATTCCAGGGCAATGAAAACTTCTCTATTTAAGATATATCTTACAATAACAAATCTCTTTACGAATTTTCATTTTTTCTTGTTTTGACATTGAGGGTTTGAGAGGAAAGGGGAGATGGGAGGCAAAAGAGGATTTGTGTGGCCCTTTTAGGTTTGTTTCAGAAAACAACACTAGAAGCATGTTCAGAAGAAGGGTAGCGTTCAAATGTTGTGCTGTTTGATAAGCTTTGACAAAAAAGCAAAAAACCTCATTTGGTCTACCTCTAGACTACCTCCATAACGATAAAAAATAAAATATAATTGAATATAGTCATGCGACACCTCATTTGAAAGCTATTTAAAGATTTTTAAAGATATTTAAAGATTTTAAATATCGATGTCTTATGCAATAGTTTTTGAACCAAATTTGAATTTGCCATGTTTTTCTTTGGGAGGTACTGATATTCAGGGGTAGGATGGTTTATGGAGCTAGGACATTCCTAGGCAAGGAAAACTTCTCCATTTAAGATGTATGTTACTATAACAAATCCTTTTACGAACTTTCATTTTTCTTGTTTTGACATGGAGGGTTTGAGAGGAAAGGGGAGATGGGAGGCAAAAGAGGATTTGTGTGGCCCTTTTAGGTTTAATGTAGAAAACAACGCTAGGAACATGTTCAGAAGAAGGATAGCGTTCAAATGTTGTGCTGTTTGATAAGCTTTGACAAAAAATGAAAGACCTCATTTGGCCTACCTCTGTAACAGTAAGAATTAAATAAAATATAATTGAATATAGTCATGCGACACCTCATTTGAAAGCTCCTTATATAAAGATTTTAAATATCCAAGTCTTATCCAATAGTTTTTTAACAAAATTTAAATGTGCCATGTTTTTATTTGGGTGGAACTGTTATTGAGGGGGGGGGGGATTACGGAGCTATGGCATTCCTGGGAAATGAAAACTTCTCTATTTAAGATATATCTTACTATAACGAATCTCTATACGAATTTTCATTTTTCTTGTTTTGACATGGAGGGTTTGAGAGGAAAGGGGAGATGGGACGCAAAAGAGGATTTGTGCGGCCCTTTTAGATTTGTTTCAGGAAACAACACTAGAAACATGTTCAGAAGAAGGGTAGCTTTCAAATGATGTGCTGTTTGATAAGCTTTGACAAAAAGCAAAAACCCTCATTTGGTCTACCTCTAGACTACCTTCATAACGATAAAAAATAAAATATAATTGAATATAGTCATGCGACACCTCATTTGAAAGCTCCTGACATAAAGATTTTAAATATCTATGTCTTATGCAATAGTTTTTGAACCAAATTTGAATTTGCCATGTTTTTCTTTGGGAGGTACTGATATTCAGGGGTAGGATGGTTTATGGAGCTAGGACATTCCTAGGCAAGGAAAACTTCTCCATTTAAGAAGGATGTTACTATAACAAATCCTTTTACGAACTTTCATTTTTCTTGTTTTGACATGGGAGGGTTTTGAGAGGAAAGGGGAGGCAAAAGAGGATTTGTGTGGCCCTTTTAGGTTTAATGTAGAAAACAAAGCTAGGAACATGTTCAGAAGAAGGATATCTTTCAAATGATGTGCTGTTTCATAATCTTTGACAAAAAATGAATGACCTCATTTGGCCTACCTCTGTAACAGTAAATATAAAATATAATTGAATATATTCATGCGACGCCTCATTTGAAAGCTCCTGATATAAAGATTTTAAATATCCAAGTCTTATCCAATAGTTTTTGATCCCAATTTAAATTTGCCATGTTTTTCTTTGGGGGGTACTTATATTTAAGGGTAGGATGGTTTATGGATCTAGGAGATTCCTAGGCAAGGAAAACTTCTCCATTTAAGATGGATGTCACTATAAAAAATCCATTTACGAAATTTCATTTTTCTTGCTTAGACATGGAGGGTTTGAAAAGAAAGGGGAGATGGGAGGGACAAGAGGATTTGTGTGGCGCTTTTTGGTTTAATGTAGAAAACAACGCTATGAAAATGTTCAGAAGAAGGGTAGCTTTCAGATGATGTGCTGTTTCATAAGCTTTGACAAAAAATGAAAGACCTCATTTGGCGTAACTCTATACTACCTCTTTAACAGTAAAGATAAAATATAATTGAATATAGTCATGGGACACCTCATTTGAAAGCTCCTGATATAAAGATTTTAAATATCCAAGTCTTATCCAATATTTTATGAACCACATTTAATTTTGCCATGTTTGTCTTCGGGTGGTAATTATATTGAGGGGTGGGGGGGTTATTGAGCGAGGGCATTCCTATGCAAGGAAAACTTCTCCATTTAAGATGTATGTTACCATAACAATCATCTTACAAACTTTCATTTTTTTTGTTTTGACATAGAGGTTTTGAAAGGAAAGGGGAGATGGGAGGCAAAAGAATATTTGTGTGGCCCTTTTAGGTTTAATGTAGAAAACAACTCTATGAACATGTTCAGAAGAATTATAGCTTTCAAATGATGTTCTTTTTGATAAGCTTTGACAAAAAATGTAAGACCTCATTTGTTCTACCTCTAGACTACCTCTGTAACAGTAAAGATAAAATATAATTGAATATAGTCATGCGACACCTCATTTGAAAGCTCCTGACATAAAGATTTTAAATATCTAAGTCTTATGCAATAGTTTTCGAACCAAATTTAAATGTGCCATGTTTTTCTTTGGGAGGTGTTTATAGTCCGGAGTAGGGTGGTTTAGGAGATAGAACGATCCTATGAAAGGAACTCTTCTGTGTTTAAAATGTAGACTGCCACAGAATATCTATTTCCAATCTTCCATTTTTCTTATTTCGATAAATAGGGTGTGGGTTTATAAGGGAGATTAGAGGTACTCGCAGCGTTATGCAGCCCTTTTAGATTTAATTTATAAAACAATGCTAGAAACTTGTTCAGAAGATGGATAGCTTTCAAATGATGTGCTGTTTCATAAGCTTTGACAAAAAATGAAAGACCTCATTTGGGCTACCTCGAGACTAACTCTGTAATAATAAAAATAAATTATAATTGAATATAGTGATGCAACACATCAATTGAAAGGTCCTGAAAAGAATATTTTAATTATCCCGGTTTTATCGAATAGTTTATTAACGACATTCAACTTTGTCATAGTTTTGTGTTGCCGGTCCGTAGATTCAGCGTTTGAGGGGTTTATGGAGCTAGGAGATTCCTAGGCAATGAAAACTTCTCCAATTAAGATATATCTTACTATAACAAATCTCTTTATGAATTTTCATTTTACTTGTTTTGACAAGGAGGGTTTGGGAGGAAAGGGGAGATGGGAAGCAAAAGAGGATTTATGGGGCCGTTTTATATTTGATGTATAAAAAAACCTTTTAAAAAAGTTTATAATAAAGATAGCTTTTGAATTATTTGCTTATTTATAGCTTTTGAACAAAAATGAAGCAACAAAAATTGTTTGCCTCCACCTCAACAGGCCTAACAGTTAAAATAATATTTTTTTTTTAATATAGTCATTTAGCACCTCATTTGAAAGCTCCTAACAAAGGAATTCCAATTAACAGTGAAAAATTCTGTCAAAAAAAATATTTCAGTCATTAATTTTAAGTTCACGCTTATATTTGTACTTCTAAGTAAAATATCAAAAACAGCAAAAAAAATTCAAAAATTTAGTATCAGTTGAGAGCTGTAAGTGTCAGCAGTTTTTTTTAAGGATAATTTTTATTTTCAGAGCTATAGGGTAAGCAATTTTAGGTCAGGGAGATAAACCCGGAGATGGGAGCCAGATTATAACTTCATCCTGGTTCAAAGATGCCAAGGATAATATAGCCTACTCTATGGACTCATGTTTCAAAATTGTAGATATTTTTTAAGGGTAAGTTTGAAAGAGATGCAAAGCAAAACCATAGGCTAGGGTAAAAAATCATGTATCCAATTGAGTAAAATTGTTTAAGACTAAAACCCTCATATTTTGTTACCAAAGAGATATTGAGAAGAATTGTATATATCAAAGAAAAGCTAATAGGCCTGATCCAAGTTATACATTAATATGGTTTTTATAACAATTATTCAAGAAAAAGAAATTATTAGTTTATTGACTTACATAAAAGAACCTCTTTTTGGAAATACCAATTATCCTATTTTGATGTATATAGCCTATCCTTTTAGTGTTTCAATTTTATTCACATATTAACAGAAAGCTGATTTTCTTCTGATTCTATAAATGTAACTTTTATTGCTTGGTGTTTATTCTATAAATCCCAAATATTAAAATATAAAGTACTCCTATGTTAAACATAGGCTACTCTTTTATATGCTGCTAGTTTGGTTAATGCTAATGAAATAAAATAAATTAGAAACCTGAAGAACCTCAAAAGAATTGAAGATGTGAACCAATTATTAGTAACAATAAGTGCACCATAGTAAATACCCTAATACTGGATGATTACACTCCCAGTCCCAGGCCTAGAACAATAGAAAATCTTTTTTCTTCTTCTTCAGTTATAGGCTTCGGAAAAATCCATTTAACCTTTTTCGTATTTTCTGATTGTCACGCGCATCCTGGGAAATCAGATATAAAAATTAGACTATTTTTATTTAATAATAGAGTTTATACATCATTGATGGAACCACCTATATTTAGGCAGTTAAAGACAACTTTGAACAATTAGGCATTATTAGGAACAATTAGGCCTTTGTGTTAGCTGGTCAATATTAGGGGTTAGCTTAAGGCGCTTGAATATAGCAGATAAAGTTAGCCATTCTTTTTTATGGTTGACAGTTGCCACAGGGCAACCAAAAGGATTGTGGTTGATGGTATCATCATGGGTTTGACGTAGGCGGCAAAGAGGGCTTGTTACTGTTGGAGGGGCTGTGTTTTCATAGTGATAAGTTTGGCAGTTAAGGCCAGTAGAATTTGATTGTATTCTGTGGTACATCTTTGAGTCTTTCCGGGATGTAAATGGAGAAAGATTTGGTGGCCTAGATAAATTTTTAGGCACCTATGGTTTATATCTCTTACTGGGATAGGCCTTTCAGATATTTTTTCAACCTTAAGGGCAGATTTAGCTATTTCATCTGCCTTGTGGTTTTCTTTAATGCCCATATGACTTGGGATATATTGGAATTTTGTGGATGTACCTTGTTTAAGTAGTTGTTTCAATAGTACAAGAGTGGTGGAGGTATGAATGTCTGGAAAGTCTGAATACTCTGGTGATATTGAGGCAAAGGCTGATTTTGAGTCTGAATAAATTGTAAGAGGGGTGTTTCTTGGAGGGTTTGGCATCTTTATGATGGTTTCCAATACGATGTTGATGGCAGCCATTTCAGCTGTCATGATACTCACATCATTTTGGAGCCTTTCTGCGGCTGCTATACCTAATGATGGGAAGTTGACTCCACAAAAATTGGGAGGTGGTGGTTATATCTCTGAGACTCAAATTTGTGGAATAATGATTTTACATAGACAAGGGAAAGGTCTGCCTTAATAGCTGGCGCAAACAATATGTTCACATCTGGGTAGTGATTAGCCCAGGATGGTATCCAGGGGTATATTTGAAATAAAGAAGATGAAGGTATGGGGAAGGTCATTTGGGTGGTTGCAAATTCCCATGCAAAGCCCCTAAAAGCACCAGGGTTTCTTAGCCAATCATGTAATCTATGGGAACTGTTACCTTCAAGTTTTGTAAAGTAGTGGGCAAGTAGGTTTTCTCTGCGCGTAGCAATAGAGGTGAGACCACTTTTGCTGAGGAGGAAGTTGGTTTTGGTGTGATCCCTGAGGCCAAGTATAGCACAGATCATAGTATTCTGGACAGTCTCCAGACTGCATAATAGGGTTTTTGAGCATGAGCCATAGACAATTAGTCAATAATCAATCTGAGATCTGATATGTCTTATAGAATTTTATTACAGTTTTTTCATGGCAACCCCAAGGTGCATTGAGTAGCCTTTGTAAGATGAGCATTTTTCTGAGGCATTTTATTCTCACATTTTCAATATGGAGCCTGAAAGTTAGTTTTTGGTCTAGAGTGAGGCCTAGATATTTGATGTGTTGTTGCTCTTGGATGACAACACCATTTAGGGTTAATAGGGCAGATTGGGAGTCTCTTTTATTATGTAAACTGTACTATAGCTGATTTTTATGGGGCGGTGGGTAGGCAGGAATTGTTAGAGAAACATTCAAAGGCATAAACCGACTTTTGTAACTTGGATTGGGCCAGTTCAAAATTATTTGAGGTAGACCATAGGACTATATCATCTGCAAACTGAATATTTGTTTGGGGTAGGGTCAGATCCCATAAATATAGCGAAAACAGGAGACAGCTGAGGACAGCAGCTTGGGGAAGGCCGATGAAGATAGACTTTAGAAGAGATGTAGGAATTTACTTGGAGAACAAAAGAGCATTTGGATAGGTAACTTTTAGAGAAATTCACTACAGGTAGTGGAAAACCTATTTTTGATAATTTTTGCAGTAGGAGTGGATATTATCATATGCAATTTGTTAGTCCAAGAAGGCTGCAACTAGGATTTGGTTATCTTTCAAACACTCAGATATGGCATTGGTTAAGCAAACAAATGCGTCAATGGACGAATAATATTTCTAAAAGCCTGTTTGGGTATGTGGGATGAGGTGGTTAGACTCAGCAAACCAATACAATGGGGAGTGAATTATCTTCTCATATAATTTTCCCAGAACTGGGGTAATCATAGGAAGGAGTTGGGGTCCTCTTTGAGTTTATTTTGTTTTAATATAGGGATGATGAGTGATGTTTTCAAAGTGGATGGGAAGAAGGAATTACTCCAGGCGTTGTTGAAGAGAGCTAAGAGTGCTTTTTAAAGTCTTTTGGATGGTGTTGGAGCAAAGATGGATGGATCTGGTCGTGGCTACAAGGTATTTTGGGTTTAATTGAATTGATTGCTTTGTCTAGCTCAATCATTGTAAAATTTTGGAGGAGATACTGGGACACAGGCAAGTCAAAATGGGGTGTTAGGCTAATCTGAGGTGAATTAGGTGAATTGAGGTGAAATTCAGCTTTTTCTTTGTTGGTTTCCAGCTGCTGACCATTTAGAGTTAGCTGGTAATGGACGGGGGTTCTGTGTGGAGAATTTGCCACACATCTTGTCTAGAAATTTATGAATCTTTGACTCTTGTGTTTCGCGGGACACTGATAAGAGAAAGTTTTTGCATGGCTCTTCTTTTGCAAGTTTGATTGCTCTCTTAAGTTTTGCCTCTGCTTGTGGTTTTGCTATATATTTTCCAGTGGATGGATTTCTCTTGAAGGATCTGGTGGCATTCCTTTTATTGTGCCAAGCTTCTTGGCAAGAGGATGTCCACCATGGCTTAGGGGGTTTATTATTCTTCAGCGTTTTTGGGCATTGGGACTGGGGTATGGGAAGTTTTGCAACATCAAGAAGTAGTGATGTGAAATTTTTGGAGAGCTGGTATTGGTCAGTGGACAGTGAAGAGTAGTCATGGTCTGATAGAATTTTGGAGAACTTTGGCCAGTCTGCTTTTTGCCACACATAGTGGGGAATGAAGTTATCAATGATGGCTAGGTCACCAATTTTTGTGCATATGGCAAAATGGTCGCTTAGGAGGTTGTTAATTCTGTTGACAGTAATTTTATTTATTAAATTTGATGAGACTAATTAAAGATCAATAGTTAAATAGCTCCCACTTCTTTTACTGAAGTAGGTATTTAGGTGTCTAGGAGTCACTAGTACTATATTGGTAAAATTGGTGAGAAATTCATCCATGTATTTTCCAACATTATTTCGAGGTGAATAACCCCGGATAGGACTATGGGCATTGAAGTCCCCAACAACCACTAGATTTGATTTTGAGAAGTTATTAGAAATAAAATTGAAAAAATCTTGTTCATTGTTATTACCATGTGGGTTATATAAATTAATAACCGTAACCTCCATGTTTGCCAGCCACAACTTCACACAAATTGCATCAATGTCATGACTGAAATCAGGAAGGCTTATACCACAGAATTTGAGGTGTGATCTTAGAAGGATAGCAACTCCACCACCCATTCTATTGGAAGATCTATCTTTTCTTAGGACATTATATCCAGGAAATTTTATAGAATAATTGATGAGTTTAAATGGGTTTCTTGGAGGCATAGTATCAACTTTCAATGTCCAATCAAATGAGCCCTCTCTGATATTTATACAAGCATCCCTTCCAAAAGAACCATATATACCCCCTTGGCATAACTTAAAACGCCTGCTCCCAGGCACTGGAGGGCTGTGTCAACACCGGAATTGTTATTATCTGATCTTTGAACTATTTTTAACAAAATGGCTATCTGAAAATTTTTGTCGGATTCATTTGGAGAAAAACGGCGTGGGGGGGGGGGGTAGTTGCCCTCCAATCCCTGTTGACTATTAAAAAGGGCACTAGAACTTCCAATTTCCGATCGACTGAACTCCCTTCGAAGTTTATAATGACACCCTTTCCATATGAAGCTCCTCTGAAAAAAAAAATATTATACAATAAAACGTTGGAGCCGTATGGCCTTTACTATAGGCAACTGTACTGCATTGCCTCTGATATATAACTCTCCAAGCTCAAAGAAATACGTTAAGCAACACAAAGGTACCAGGAGTCACTATATTCGTTGAGCAGATGTAAAATCATTGACCTACGCTCAAGGTCAAATAAAGCTGTTATGCAACTAGCAAGTGGGTCTATTAAGAGTTCATTGATCGTCAAGAGTGCCTTAGAGAGTGACATTGGTCAGTGGCACCATCCTAATTGGATACGTGCATTCTACTAGTATATATATAGTCCTGCATGAGTGAGAGAGTCTATGCCTTCCTCGCCCCCCCCCCTATATCCTTTAACTGAACGGTCAAGAGAGTTGCTCAAGCCAAACGACTGTCTTTGAATATCAGAAAAGCCCTCAAGTCTCAATATGACAAAGCCTGATATGAAATCAAAATATGTAATTACTTTTTTCTGGAAAACTGAATTTTTAAAACAACATTTTCGAAGGAAAATTGAGAGCGATACTAAAACGGAATTTTATTGACAGCAGAATTGAAACCGGACATAAACTTAATATATTCTGTTAAATAACAAAGAAAAAATAATAGAAAACACCATTTGAAAAACAAAGCTTTCGGATCTTTTGAACAAACTTGAAAATCCTGATTATTATGCATTTCAGTTTGAACAATGTAGACCTGTTTCTTTTTTATATTATCCATTTAAGAAGAATTTCTACAGTAAATAGGCATTTGCCTTTTTTGTTTGTGTAGCTCCACATTGGTCATTGGATGAAAAGACAACCTTTATTTTCCATAGAACCTGACTTACCAGAAAAATAATCTTTCAATAAAAATTCCGTACTTGTATGATATACCCCCTACCGCTTAACTTGTTCATGCATTGACGCGCTGTAAACCGGTTTCTTTCAACTTTGTGTTAAAAAAGACAAAGAGAAGAGACAGAATAGATGGGAAATATATAAATCAGGCTATATATTTGCACATTAGAGGGGGGGGGGTTGAGTATTAACACATTTTTCATGCACACCTGCGGTACTTTACCCCCCCCCCTCCCCCACCCCCTTCCTAATCTGCAAACATGTAGCCCAAATTTGTTTCTAAAGTATTATATTTTTATCATCCTTAGGTATATTTTATTAGGATTAACCTAACTTCTCTTCTTGAGAGGTAGGGGGTATATCCTACAAGTACCAAAAAATTCTTTCAATAAAAACTACCAATGTGCCTGAAGGTCTTGTTGCAGTCTATAAACCAAGAAGCTTTTCTTAGAATTGGTTGTTAGATATTAATTTCAAATTAAATGAATGTAATCCGACGGTAAGTATTTACAATTACTTTTGAGAATAATGACAACAAGCCAATGAGGATCCAGCTTGTATTATTACAATCTCACTAAACTCCTTCATGCACTCTTTGATGCCTTTAAAAATTGTTCAGATCAGAAACATTTTTCTAAAACAGATTATATTTAAAAGGTTTCCCACCTATGTGCAGTATTTGATCTGTTTTCAAACAGCAGACTAGTTTTTACAATTTTGTTTTTGTTCTTACCATATGATCCATCTATATTTGCAACTTTTATGAATTTCAAGTCCTCTACTAAGATTCAGTTTCATGTAAAAAATCGTGCATATAAACTTGCTTAAAACTTTTCGCACCTACAGAACATTGAATTGCTGTTTACTAATATGCACTCTTTGGTGCTTCAAATTTCCTGCTCCAGAAAATCACATTTAAACGTTTTCTCACCTGAATGCAGTCTTTGATGCGCGTTCAAACTTGCTTCTTGAGAAAGGGTCTGATCACATACATTGGATTTGAAAGGCTTTTCACCTGAATGCACTCTCTGGTGCCTCTTTAAATTTTGCGAATGAGAAAAATTCTTGTCACATACAGGACATTTAAAGGGTTTCTCACCCGTATGCACTCTTTGGTGCTGCTTCAAACTTGACGCTATAGAAAAGGTTTTGTCACACACATCACATTTAAGCAGTTTCTCGCCTGTATGCATTCTTTGGTGCTGCTTCAAATGTCCTACTTGAGAAAAGACCTTGTCACACACATCACATTTATACGGTTTCTCACCCGTATGCACTCTTTGGTGCTGCTTCAAATTTCCTGCGTCAAAAAAAGTTTTATCACATGCATCACATTTAAACGTTTTCTCACCCGTATGCACTCTTTGGTGCTGCTTCAAATTTCCTGCGTAAAAAAAAGTTTTATCACATGCATCACATTTAAACGTTTTCTCACCTGAATGCAGTCTTTGATGCGCTTTCAAACTTGCTGCTATAGCAAAAGTTTTGTCACACACATCACATTTAAAAGGCTTTTTACCTGTATGCACACTCTGGTGCGCCTTTAAAGCATGCTTTTGAGAAAAAGCCTTGTCACATAAATCACATTTAAACTGTTTCTCACCCGTGTGCAATCTTTGATGCGAATTCAAATTTCCTCTTTGAGAAAAGATCTTGTCACAGACGTCACATTTATATGTCTTTTCTCCTTTATGTGATCTTTGATGTCTTTCTAATTTTCTATGCTTTTTACTTTGCAGTCGACTTTTCAGACATGTTTTCTCATTTTCGAAGCCTTTTGCTTCAGATTCCAATGCAAATGGATTTGAGAAACCACTCAGAGATGGATTCTTTGAAACAAATAGTGACGTATTTCCCTGTAAGTATAGTCCAGACTCGTGTGGTGAAAAGCGACCTAAAAAATTAAAAGTCTACTGAGTTAAAAATTAATACAGTATATCTATCAATATATTTTTACAATTAATTTTGTTTCCGATCCCTCTTCTCCAGCTCTTGATAATCCTTATATTAGCTTTTAAAATTAGTTATTCTGATGTAAGTAAAGAGCGAAAATAAAACCTTAAACGACCAAAAAATACACCCTGGAGTAAATCCAGCCATAAGTGGAGACAAAACAAATATTTGGATTTTTCTTAACTGAATGAGGAAGAGGAATAAGATTGTACATCATTTGTAGAAGTCAAACAGTTTTTGGGTCAACGCAAAGCTGAATATTGTGTCACATTGGTATACAATATGGTATACAATATCATTTTCGAATCCTTTTGCTTCAGATTCCAATGCAAATGGATTTGAGAAACCACCCAGAGTATTAACAAGCAGTGACGTATTTCTCTGTAAGTATAGTCCAGACACATGTGGCGAAAAGCGACCTAAAAAATTCGACTGAGTTAAATAAGAAAACAGTATCTCTAGCTCTTGATGATGCTTATATTAGCTATTAAAATAAGATATTCTGATGTAAGTAAAGAGCGAAAATGAAACCTTAGACGACCAAAAAATACACCCTGGAGTATATCCAACCATAAGTGGAGACAAAACAAATATTGGTATTTTTCTTAACTGAATGAGGAAGAGCAATAAAAATATACATCATTTGTAGAAGTCAAACAGTTTTTGGGTCACCGCAAAGCTGAATATTGTGTCACCTTGGTAAACAATATGCTTATCCGTTTCAGAAACCATGGTTGTAACATGAGTATTCGAGTTCACTATTTATATAGCCATTTGAACTATTTCTCAGAGACTTTAGTCGCCACTAGTAATGAGCAAGGTGAAAGATTTCACCAAGACTTAAAGACTATGCCACTGCCAATATGAGTAGTATGCCAAAAAAGGGTGAGACCAAGAGGCTCATTGGATAGAAAACCGGAAGTTCTAATGCCCTTTTTAGGAGTTAAAAATACCGGAGGGCAACAAGCCACCCTCCACGTCTTTTTTTATTGATTGGACTACATGAACGATCACTATGTCGAGTTTTAACTTGGATGCACGTAAACAATTTTTCAGATCATCGAGTTAATAGTAATCTTATTTATTTTCAAGAACAGCCAAGTTCCTCATTTAAATAGCCATTAATTTAAAAACTTTTTCCACAAAATAAGTTTTTCAAAGAAAAGTAAAGAACTCTATTAAACACAAAATGAGCAAAAAAAAATCAAATAATCTACCAAGCGTGAAACTACCACAAATCAGCATCGATAAATAAATAAATCCCAAAACGAACAGAGATTACAATAAATAACCGAGTTAATCTCAAAACGAGCAGAAATTAACATAAGTTGGGCGAAAAACCCCTATGCCTTCCCAAGGCCAGAACAAAATTTGCACTTTACTGAAAAAAATATAAATGTTTTTACTCTTATAACTTTAATAAATCAAATAATATTAACATTTTGATTACTAAACATCAGTATATGTATATTAAAGTGACAATGCACATTCATTTGTATTTTTTCAGTAAAGTAAAAATTTTGTTCTAGCCTTGGGAAGGCATAGGGGTTTTGCGCCCAACTTATGTTAATTTCTGCTCGTTTTGAGTTTGACTCGGTTCATTATTGTAATTTCTGTTCGTTTTGGGTTTCATTTATTTATCGATGCTTATTTGTGGTAGTTTCATGCTTGGTAGATCATTTGATTTTATTTTTGCTCATTTTTTGTTTAATGGAGCTCTTTACTTTTCTTTGAAAAACTTATTTTGTGAAAAAAGTTTTTTAAATTGATTTCTGTTCGTTTTATATTGACAAAGTCTTTTCAGGGAAAAAGAAAATAATACTTTAAATCTTTTCTTTTTTTAAGACTTTATAGTTTGGCGTGCTATTTGTATGCTGAAGAAAAATTTTCAGCAATTTTTAACAACATGCACCCTTTTAAAAATCTGGACACAAATAGTAGGGGAGGTCGGGGTTGTTTCGGACACGGGTTGGTTCGGACACTGCAATTATATAATCCAGTTCCACCCGAAAAATTTTGCCAAAAATCAAGATCAAGTATTCTTCAAGCTCAAGACGATTGGCCGACTTTCCGCAAAAGTTTCCGAACATGCGTTTCAAAGATAGTCCCTTTGAACCAATTTTTAAGGTATTATTTTTATTTCCACTAATATACGCCAGGCTTTTTAGCTGTGCTATTTATGTGAGTACATGTTTGAGCGTTGGCAGGTGCTTAGCGTTATCATGTCACTAGCTAAATCTATCCACAAATGGGACTGACCAAAACTATTTTTTTTTAGAAGCCATTTCTTAAAAATAGTGTTTATGGGGTTGATTCGGACGTCATAGCCGAGTTGGCTCGAACGACTTTTTAAGGATATCCAAAAAAACCCCGTTTTGTTAAATTGATCCTAAGAGTAAAGACACCAGCACAAAGGAAAGCATGCACATATCATTTCTAGCATACGATACATCGCAGTTGTATTTAGCGTAACGATATACACTATGGCTTTGCTCTTGAAATAAATATGGAGCAATCCACATTTCTGACTTGTGAATAAACTGAACATATCACTCGATGATTTTTTTATGCTCTTTCCAAAGACAACACTCACTTTTGTCGCAATTCCATTTTTAACATAACCTAACCTTCCTAACCTTACTCAAATTTCTAGCCCATATTATTCATTTCATTAAGCATAAATAAGCCATTGAGTGCTATGTTCATTTTATTATTAGGTCAGAAACTGGGACCGCTCAACATTTACCGCTATTAAAACAAAGATAAGTAACCTATTATCATTTCAGATGCCAAGAAATTTTCAAAGGAAGCGTGACATCCACCACCGAATATGGAGGATATGAAAAGGGCTACAGCAGCGGTTATCCTCGACAATGTTTCAATCCGAAAAGCTGCCGAAGAGTTTGGCGTTAAGAAATCTACATTACAGGATTATGTTAAACGTTCAAAGAGTTTATCAAACAATATAGCTGAAACACCATTAGAAGACCAAGTAGGGACTTCCGCAGCAGCAGTGTCTCAAGCCCCAGAGTCTATACAATCTTTAGTCACAGGGAGAGTACCAGATCTAAACTTCACCTTTTCAGAGAAGATAGTTCATAACAGGCCATTCTTCAACCCCAACGAGGAGAAGGCACCTTCAGACTACTCTCAAAAAGTCTCAGCAATGAATTAAGGCTTTAGCACCATTGACGCATACCAGGTCACCTATTGATTTGCCCAAGCATATAAAATTAGATGCCCTTCATCCTGGGAAATCAAGGCACAAGCTCCGAAAGAATGGATGACTGTATTCCTCAAGTGGAATAGAGAAATTTCTATCCGATCCGCCAAGATAACAAGCAAGCTACAACAAATGGTTTTAACAAAGTGATTGTGCGGAGATTATTCGATAACCTTGCCTTAGTCTATACTAAATGCCAAATCACTCTGGACCATGCTTGGAGTACCGATTAAGCAGGTGTCCCAACTGTATTACCACCGCCTAGACTGCTTGCCAAGAAGGGCCAGAAGCAAGTAGCCCAGACAACATCAGCAGAACGTGGTCAAAATGTAACGGTGGTCTGTTTTGCTAGTGTGGCAAACCACGTACCTTTGGTTTTTATCTATCCAAGGATTAATTTCTAACCTCGAATACTAAAAAATGGGCCCTCTGATGCTCAGGGACTAGTTCCTCGAAGTAGTTGGATTAATCCTGACAACTTCTTGGAGAAAATGAAACATTTTGTGAAACATATCAGATCATTAAAAGATACTAAAACTCCACTTTTACTGGACAATCATGACAGTCGTCTGGACATTTAGTAGTCAACTACTGCAAAGAAAATGGAGTAATCTTACTTATCGTCCCACCTCACTGCTCGCACCGCTTGCAACCTTTAGATATTTTAATCTATGGACCATTCAAAGCAGCGTTGAGAAACAGTTTTAGTAAGTGGTTGAACCTTCATCCAGGCCAGCGTATCTCTATATATGAGGTAGCAGAGCTCAGCCTTGTTCCATATTTCAGGAAGATCAGCATGAGCAACGTTGTAGCTGGTTTCACAAAAGCCAGACTTTGGCCATTCGACCGAGGCACTGCCGTGCTGACTTTTCTACCACTTCGCTTACAGATAGTCAATCGCTGAACAGCCTGTCTTAACATGTTGTTCCTTCCCCACACGAGGCAGAGCAAACTGCTGACAAAACTCAAGGGCCTTCTGTAGTCTTTTCCGTAACTCCAGAGCAACTAAGACCGTTTCCTCATGTACCACCTACAGCTACCATGGGTAGAAGAGTAAAACAAAGATGAAAAACTAGAATACTTACAGAAACACCAGAAAAGGAAGAGCTAGAACAAATGGTGAAAAACAGAAAAGGGTCTCAGAAGAAAGTTGTCACCTCCCTTCGAGACAAAGCAAAAAAACCAAGGCCCACAGAACGAGGTGAATATAGTGAAGATGAATAACAGGAATGTCTATTCACGGATGATAGCCTAGTTCTGATGAATCTCCACATCTTGGAGAAATGGAACCAGATGATCTGTTTGATGTAAATATCCTAGCCGCTAATGACTTTGTGCTCGTGAATTTCGTCGTAAGAAAAGGAAACTTTTTTTTATGTTGGACGCGTAGAAGGCCTTGTTGATGCTGATGTGGAGGTGACGTTTGTAAATAAAATGGGACAAAATTCGTCTTCCTTGATCCTGTTGACCAGGCTTCAGTTTCAAAAGATGACATTATCTTGAAGCTTCCTTGTCCAGTTTCGACAGGTGGTAAAAAAATTGTTGCAAAAACTCTTGGCTTCAACTTTGATTTTTCCAAGTTTATAATTCGCTAAAGATGTTTTGTATTAAGAATTTTAATAAAATTATAAAGCTTTATAACTATATTACGAGGTGTCCGAAACAACCCGTGGCATGTCCGAAACAACCCCACCCTCTGGGGTGGTTTTGGACGATTTTTGTTTTGTTTTTTAAACCGTTTCTGAAAAAATCTGCGAAGATAAAAATTGGCGAAAATTCCCATATGTGGGGAATTTTTGGACACAGAATGGGGTGCTAGAAGTGCCCAGATATATTGCTAGTTAACGAGATTTTTGAGAAATAAAAAAATCGTCCGGGTCAACCCCGACCTCCCCTACTGTTTAATTTAGTTTCATACCTCCTCTAGTTGAGCTGAAATGAACTTCCTAGTGCCAGTCACAAAAAATCTGTCTACATTCTTCGACAGCTTAGGTATACTTATGCTTTTGTATCTTAGTGGAATTTTAAGAGAAAAGATGGGAGATTTGGCGTGAGAGATTGGTAGCAAAAGGGGGATCAGTTACCCTCCGATCACTTTTGAACATTAAAAAGGGCATCAGCCTTTTATATTTTCAATCGAATGAGCCCTTTTCGAAGTTCCCACGACAACTCCTTCGATATGAAGTACCCTGGTCTAAACAACAACAACAACAAAAAATAATACATTATACCCACATTGATTTTCACTCTAAGATCCCCAAGCCTTCCAATCACTTTCTACTATTAAATAGGACAACTCACCTTTCGATGTCCAATCGAACAAGCTCTTTTGGAAACAACAAAACTTTCGATAAACACTTTATATACCCCAAGGGCATAAATTACAACCCTTACACTAAGGTCTGTTAGGCTGGTTGTCATCCTCTAAGACCGAATTTCCAGAACTTTCAACTACGTTAAACAACATGGCTATCTCAAAATTTTGATTGGTTGTTTTTTGGGAAATGATGGGCGTTAGAGGGTTGTTAGTCGCCTTCCAGTCACTTTCGAATATTAAAAAGGGCACAAGCCACTCCAATTTCCAATTTAATGAGCACTTTTCGAAGTTTCTACGACAACTTCTTCGAGACGAAGTGCCCTGCTCTAAAGAAAAAAATTACAAAATAATACTTTGTGCCAACACTGTTCTTATGTGCCCCCGGGGCATAATTTAAAACCCTTGCCTTGAGAGATGTGGGGGAGTGTCCTCCTCTTTACTTAGTCCCCGTTTCTTGTCTCGTTCTTAAGTGTCCCCGTTCTTTACTAAGGCAGCGCGATCGTGCTGCCTATGATTTATACAACAACTTTCTATATAAACCTTATATGCCCCTAGGACATAACTTACAACCCTTGCGCTGAGGGCTCTGATGGGGTTATCATCCTAAAAGACCTAATTTCCAGAACGTTCAACTACGCAGAACAAAATGGCTATCTCAAAATTTTTATTGGATGTGTTTGGGGGAACGATGGGCGTGAGGGGGGGGGGCTAGTTGCCCTCCAATCACTTTCGATTATTAAAAAGGGCTCTAGCCCTTTGAATTTCCAATCGAATGAGCTTTTTTTGAAGTTTCTACGACAACTCCTTCTTTAAAAGCCTTATATGCCCCCTGGGCATAACTTAAAACCCTTGCCCCGAGGGTTGTGAGGGAAGGTCCTCCTCAAAAACATATTTTCTATCTGGAACTAAACTAGGCTGAACAAAATGACTGTCTCAAAATTTTGATTGGATGGGTTTGGGGGAATGATGGGCGTGGGGGGGGCTAGTTGCCCAACAATCACTTTTGGATATTAAAAAAGGGCACTAGCCAGTCTAATTTTTAATCGAATGAGCCCTTTTTGAAGTTTCTACGACAACTCCTTCGATACGAAGTGCCCGGCTGAAAAAAAACACATTGTGCCCACATCGTTCTTTACTTAGGTAGCGCTAGCGCGCCGCCTATGTTTAGAACTATTTCCCCTAAATTGAGGGACCATTTGTGGAGAGAAGGGTGAACGACTTCACCAAGACGTGAAGCAAATGAGGGATAACTAACAAGAAAGGTCAGATGCTTATTGGATGGCAGTTTACTGTTTGAGTTTGAAAAGAGAATATTACAGTAAACTACACAATAGAAAATCACTATCGCTATCAAGAAAGGTGGGATGCTCATCTGCTGTGAGATTGATTTGTCAGTTTCAAGAGAAGGTTCTAACAAAACAAATTTAAGAGTACAACACAAAAAAGCTCCGAAAGATTCAAATAGTTGTTTTAGGATAACATTTTAAGGTTTATTTGTGAATGGGCATTTAATTTAATTCCTACAAGGATTCCTATGGTTTTCTTTCCTGCTCTTCTTAACTCTTAAACGTGTAAAATGGTCTCTTCAATAAATCTTGGACTTTTTTGTTCTACCATATGAAATACGAGAAACAAATAATATTTTATAATATATACATAGCTCCATATTTATTTTATTTTTTTGAAAATTGACCCACTGGGATTTTCTGACCAGAAAAAATTACCTGCATAGGAGAACAGTTTGAGAAAACTCCCTAAGCCTTAATGTTTGAAAAAAAAAGATTCGCGTGAGTGACTCATAGCCTACTTATATACATTGGCATTGCAATGACGTCATTTGCCAACATAAAGGGCTGCATTCATATTAAACCAATGAATGACTCATATGCAGACTTCATTCATAGCGTAAAACCGACCGTCTTCTAGGGAGATATATCAGTCTGTTTTTGAAAGTAAGCAGTATGAAAAATTAGGCCTAGACAAACGCCCAAAAACAAAATTTATAATTGTCACAAATAATGATTCGTTGGAACCATCTGAACTATCGAACTTGGTAAAAACAAAATTCAACATGAACAAAAATTAACAAAAAAATCCGCGGTTGGAAGACAAGTGACTGCGATGGTCACATCGAATAGTAAACGACCTCTGTGCTTGGAAGAAAAGCAACAGTATAAATCACAACTAATCCCAGGAGAATACAAATCATATAAAATGTGTGACTCTCTAAGGGATTAACAGGAAGAAGGAATTATACTGTCACCCAAATGTCTCAATTCAATTGAAATGGTTAATTTGACACTTCATGACTTAAAACAAAAGAATATCGCGATGATTATGCCTAATTCGTTTAGAGCCTTAATGTTGGGAAAAAAAATCCTGTTAGTAGCATCATATTCATGTGCACATTTCAAGAGCATAAATTACATCATTTCTATCCAAGGAGTGGTTGAATTGCTTTTAGTATCAATCTCACATGCAAAACAGGAAGAAAGAATTGTATTACCAAAATTTCTTAATTCAATGTAAATTGCTAATTTCACACTTCATGACTTAAAACTAAAGAACAACGGGACGATTATGGCTAATTCGTTTAGCCTTAATTTTGGAAAAAATTCACATTAGTAGATTCATATTTAAGAGCACACTTCAAGATCATAACTTACATCATTTCCGCCCCAGGAGTGGTCGTATTGCTTTTAATATCAATCTCGCATGCAAAATTACACAAGATGACAAACAGCTTTGCAAAAATAAAAATTTGATTAAGGAACGTATTTTTTAGCGTCGGTAAGGGATAGGATAGCGTCTGAAAAGGGTATAGCGTTGCCTATAGTGAAGGCCATAAGGCTTCAATGTTTTTTGGTTTTTTTCCCAGAGGCACATCATATAAAAGGGGTGGTCGTACAAACTTCGGAGGAGGGCCATTCGATTGAAAATTGGAAGTTTTAGTGCCGCATTTCAGAGTAAAATGTGCTCGGAGGGCAACCCCCCCCCCCCGCAAGAGGCAGTTGTTGCAAGTCATGGGCTGGGACAAGGTTTCTATGGGAGGGGTTTTAAACGATATTTTATTCCAAACACGTAATGGAAACGATCCCCCAACCCTCCATACCCCCCCCCCAAAAAAATGGAAATTATTCAGGATATTTTATTTTAAAACTTATAAGATCTGAAAACTGGCCCTACAGGCCCCCCCCCTCTCCAGACACAAATATCAACAATATTTTATTCTAAAACTTAATGGATCAAATTTCATGGGGAACCTCCATCCCCCCAAAAAAAATATATAAAGAATATCTTATTCAAAAACTTATCCCCCAACAAAAAAAAAGAAAAATGTTAACGATACTTTTTTCCAATATCCGATAATGACACTAACCCTCATATCAGCCCAATATATCGGTCAGGCCCTAGTTGCAATACAATTTACCCTTTCCCGGCATTTTAAAACTGATTCCCTAAATTATATATATTTGGTAATTTTTTTCTTATTTAACCAGGCCCACTCAAGGAAACATTATAAAATAAAACACTTCTTATTTACATCATTCCTAGAAGTAATTCCCTATAATTTACAGTCAGAACCTACATAATAGTTAAATATATACCCGAAATCGATTAAGGATCGTATTGCTTTTAATATCAATCTCGCATGCAAAATTACACAAGATGACAAACAGCTTTGCAAAAAAAAAATTTGATTAAGGAACGTATTTTTTAGCGTCGGTAAGGGATAGGTTAGCGTCTGAAAAGGGTATAGCGTTGCCTATAGTGAAGGCCATAAGGCTTCAATGTTTTTTGTTTTTTTCCCAGAGGCAAATCATATAAAAGGGGTGGTCGTACAAACTTCGAAGGAGGGCCATTCGATTGAAAATTGGAAGTTTTAGTGCCGCATTTCAGAGTAAAATGTGCTCGGAGGGCAACCCCCCCCCCAAGAGGCAGTTGTTGCAAGTCATGGGATGGGACAAGGTTTCTATGGGAGGGGTTTTAAACGATATTTTATTCCAAACACGTAATGGAACCGATCCCCCGACCCTCCATACCCCCCCCCCCAAAAAAAATGGAAATTATTAAGGATATCTTATTTTAAAACTTATATGATCTGAAAACTGGCCCTAAAGGCCCCCCCTCTCCAGACACAAATATCAACAATATTTTATTCTAAAACTTAATGGATCAAATTTCATGGGGACCCTCCATCCCCCCCCCCCAAAAAAAAAAATATATAAAGAATATCTTATTCAAAAACTTATCCCCCAACCAAAAAAAAAGAAAAATGTTAACGACATTTTTTTCTAATATCCGATAATGACACTAACCCTCATATCAGCCCAATATATCGGTCAGGCCCTAGTTGCAATACAATTTACCCTTTCCCGGCATTTTAAAACTGATTCCCTAAATTATATATATTTGGTAATTTTTTTCTTATTTAACCAGGCACACTCAAGGAAACATTATAAAATAAAACACTTCTTATTTACATCATTCCTAGAAGTAATTCCCTATAATTTACAGTCAGAACCTACATAATAGTTAAATATATACCCGAAATCGGATATTCTCCAATACGTCTTTAGTAAATTAATATTCAATAGTAAAGATTTTTGGTAGGCAGATCAGTTCATAACTGCGAATTTTCTACTTCTTTCAAATTCAACATGAAATCCAAATAATAGACATATTTATATATTAATTCATAAATAGATATATAACAATATTTGCCAAACCACTTCCAAGTGAAAATTTGAAAATGTCCATGTCAGACAACAAAAAGGGTTTAGCAAGCACCTGCATGTTTAAATGAGACAAAACAAATTCCATCTTAATATTAAGTCCCCTTGCCCTATTTTTTTTCCATGAAATATTATCTGATATATTTCATTTTACAAGAATCAAATGCTTGATATGCACCTTCATTTTCAGAACGTAGGGGTCCTGATTCCAGGGCGTCATATTCAAATTTACATGGTCCTGAAACACTGGATAAAGTAAGCAAAGGATCATCTTCATGTTTTGCGGACAAAAAATCGTTTGGAGTGTGAAAGGGCGTATCACTGTCACCTGGCAAAGTATCATCAGCTTCTGAAACAAAATTTTAATTAGGACACAGAAAACATGAACAATAAAGCTTACTAAACAAATCCAACTGCTTTTTCTTTTATGTTATGTTAAAAATAAAAATATACATCTATATTGAATGTTACATATACATTGAACATATAGAAATAAATAAAATCAGATGTATATGCAGGTGTTTTCACCAATCGTTTTTAAAATCTGCTTTTTATAAAGACAAAGAAAAAAAAATGAAACATTCAGCAGAATTCATGGAAATCTATGAAAATAGAAGGTCCTAGATAAGGGTAAACTAATGATAATATATTGAATAAGAAAAAATTAAATACTTGAATAATTTTTTTTTAAATAAACATTTTTAGTCACAGAAACAAAGATAGTTTTTGACACAATTAAAAGTAGCCAAAATACTAATCAATTGAAGTTTTCCTCATACCCTTCGTTCCCACATACTGTGGATTGCGGAAAATCGTTGCGGCTTTGCGGATTCCGCAAAAATTTTTTTTTGCGGTATTGCGGAAAAACACAAATCCGCATGCGCTGAAATTTTTCAATACTTGCGGAACAACGCATGCGGATTAGCAACTGAAAAATAATTGATATTTATAAAAATGGAACTGTTGAAAAATTGATAATATCAATTCAATTTCAAGAATTGCTCTTCAATAAAAGCCACAAAGACCACCATAACAAGATTCAGCAGGTCAAGGTGTGGGACCAAGTTTCCAGGGAGACTGGACTATCAAGTAGGCTAAACAGTAAACACAGCTTGGACATTTTCATTGCTTTAACTATTTATTTGATATTTTTACTTTTTGTTTATTTGCTTCATTTTTTGCTAGAGGTGTAGATAAGGCCAGCTACCCCTTCAGTGGAGGGTGCAAAGTCCCTGCCAACGGAAGCAGTATATAGCCTACTATATACCCTGGTCCTACTGGACAGTATCTGTGCAGTAATTCATGGCTAGAACTCAAAGACCATTTGAATTACCATTATTCCACGCCTATCTACCTTAATTCTGTCCTAGGATTGATGGATCATAGACTATCTATCAACTAGTGAAATGACATCATTTTTATACTTTTTTGAAAAAGGCTTATGCCAGCTTTTGCAACACAGCCTAGATGTTTTCATTTCTTTTCCTTTAATTATTTATTCAATATTTGCACTTTTTGGTTTATTTTTTCTTCTTTGTTAAAGGTGCAGATTAGGCTAGCTATCCCTGTGGTGTAGTTTGCAGAACCCCTGCCAATAGAACCAGAATATATACTACAATATATCCTGCTCCTACTGGACAGTATATATGCATCTTACAGCCCAATTGATTGGATAATACACAGTAAATAAGTGTTCCTTTTGGTGATAGCTAATCTACATCCTTACCCTTTTCGTCATGCTATACAAGCATATAATAGAGCATAATATATCCCTTACTGGTCTTTGGAACTTGCTTTCAATAGTTGCCATAATGAATTAATTTTGAAAAGTTGCTAGCATTCTCCTAATGCAAGTATGCACTAATTCAATCCTGCTCTAGGAGTTACAAAACCTGAAATGAAGCATTATTAGATTTCACATTTGAAATTCATATTCACTGGCAAAATATTTCATATTTTTATTTTCCTTTGATGGTTGAATTCATTGAGTCTATGTTCCCTTTTTATTTATTTTTTTCTGTCTATTTTGTGTAGCTTAAGAGTTTTTCAATATATTAATTCATTCACTTCAGTGAAGTTAGTCATTCTTTCAGGTATGATTCATTTTGAGACTCCAAAATGTCTCAACACCCAAACTTTGTGCTTTTATAAAAGCTTACCTTTTAGTTATTAAATAGTTGACATTACTCATTTACCCTTACTATAGAGTGGTTCATTCTAATAGAGAGCCGTTCTAATTTTGTACTTTAGGCTTAATTCAATAACTTCAAATGCAACATGCTAAACATTAAATTTTTAATTTGTTTAAGATCAACAATTGAAAACATTTAATCTACCCCAAACTCTGAGTTAACTTCTAATTATGTTCTGGTCTTAAGGTTATTTAATGATGATAATCCTGATTTTTTTTTTCAATCCCCACTGAATGGGTATTGACAGTTTAATATATATATATATATATATATATATATATATATATATATATATATATATATATATATATATATATATATATATATATATATATATATATATTATATATATATATTTAGTGATATTTTCTCCTTAAAGTCTTAATAATTTTTAATTTGTTTAAGTTCAACAATTGAAAACATTTAATCTACCCAAACCTTTCAGTTAACTTTAAATTATGTTTTGGTCTTGAGGTTGTTTAATGATGATAATCATGATTGTTTTTTTTTTTATTGACCTGTACAAATTACCTCAGTATAATTAAGTCAAGCAATCTTTTGTTACAGTGGTTCAAGTTCTTCAGCATATGCGAACCAAAGAAACCGAGTTATAAGAAGAAAAAAATGGAGGTTTTAGAAGATCCATTAGAAAAACTCCTGTTGGAGCAAACAAAAGATGCCCAAAATCCAGATTATGCATTTGGCATGTATGTCAGTAATGAACTGAAACAATTCGACAGAGAAAAAACACTTGGCAAAATTTAAAATTCAACAGGTGTTATATGACTTGGAAACAACGGATGAGGTGCAGACCTGATTTTTTTTTTCAAAAATATTTTTTACTATGATTTAATAAAGAGACAAGTTTTTAATTTTCTTTTCTTGATTGACGAACGATAGAGTCCGTGGAACATTCACTGGGAAAACTATTCTCAGAGAAGACCAAAAACAGTAAAAGTCTGTTTAATTTTTAACAAATTGATGAAGATATGGTTATAAGTACTGTCATTTCTCTTGTGCTTTGGTTATCTGGAACTTCCAAAGAAATGGTCACTTTGCCAAGATAGCTGTCCATCATGGGAATTGAAATATTCTTGAAATTTTATTCGAGTCTCATTGGCCAGAAGCGTGTGATTATTGGACCCTTGCTGGTTCAAATGGCTGCTCCATAAAGAAGGCTCTGATTCCCTCCACTGACCAGGTATAATTTCTCCATTTCCTCGAATAGTGTCAGTAAGGCTTGAATTACAGTGATCAGAGCTCTCGGCTACTAGATAGTTGTGAAGGCATACACATGCCATGTTTATGTTCATAACCGTCTCTAATTTACTATTTATTGTCTGTAAAATATTCTCTAGCGAGCAGCTAACACTCCAAATGCATTCTCAACGCTCATTCTAGCCCTTGATAATCTGTGATAAAAAAATTCTCTTAGAGCCTGATAAATCGTGTTCATTTCCTGGGAATGGTTTCATTAAATTATTTCTTAATGGAAAAGCCTGATCCCCAACAAATACAGGGGGTAAACTATGGGTTCCAATGACTTTTTGTGGGGGTAGTTCTATTGTACTTTCTGGAATGTTTTTTCCAAAAGAACTGCTTGAAAACACCCCAGAATCGCTAGCACTTCCTTCTGCACCAATATCCACAACTATGAACTTGTATGTTGCATCAGCAATAGCTAGAAGAACAATACTGAAGAAACTTTTATAGTTGTAAAACACCGAGCCTGAGTTTGTTGGACATTTTATTCTTATATGTTTGCCATCCATGGAACCCATGGAGTTCAGGAAGTTCCACCTTTCTTGAAAAGCTCTTGAAATCTGTTCAAAGTCTTCAATAGTAGGGACCTTCATCCCAATGGCTTGCAAGGTTTCTCATATAGCTTTAACAGTTTCAGCTATTATTTTAGCTACAGTGGACCTACCAATTAAATACTGAAAAGATAGCGAACGTTTGCTATCTCCAGTGGCTAAATATCTAAGTGTAAGAGCTAATCTTTCCTCTCCACCAATACTTCTTCTCCATCTTGTGTTTTTTTTTGATATTTTTTCTCTAACAAGCTGGAATATATACTGAAACTGATTTGGTATCATTTGCATATAATCAAAATACCGCTGAGAATCCTGTTGTCTTAGATTCTCAATAATAATAACATATGGCCCAGAATCCTCTCTTTTCTGAAGGACAGGTCTCACCCACCATTGACGTCCTGGATTTGACGCCCTTTGCCAAAAAAAGGGGGGTTGAATTAAATCTTTGAAAATAAATAGTACAAACGTTTATTGTTCATTTAATTGGGGCTTAGGTGCTGCCCATCCCATCTTTTTAAACAGAAATAATCACCTGATATAAATTTTTTTTTACTTTGTTTTTTCTCGTCCAAAATTGTAGTTACTGTATCTACTGTGAAGGGGACTATTCTGTCCCAGATTTTTAATGAATATTTGTTTTATCAAACAATTCATGGTAATGAATTGTAAGGAAGGATCGAAGTATTTCAGGAGTCGTTTTTAAGTTATTGGAACAAAAAGTAAAACTTTATCAAAAAAATCGAAGCAAATTAGAGGGCTGGAACCCCCTCCTAAATAGAAGAGGGTTGCTCTGCTCAATAATCCTTTTCGTTTTAAGATTCGATGTTGCTCCCTACTTTTAGTTGCAAAAAAACGAATTTTTAAATTTAATTCTAAATACAATAATGGTGAAAAATAATGGCTCTTTTTTGGTTTGTTTAATGATTTTGTATATATACTTTTACCATTTAACTGTAATATTTGTTGTCATATATTAAAGAAGAAATCCTAAAAAATAAAGAGAATTGCTAATTGTGGATGCACTGTAATCCATACACAGAAAATTTAGTCTTTCTATGTTTTTCTTTTTAATGTGGGACCCGCCTCATTTGCGAAGTAATTTCTGTTCGTTTTAAGATTTAATGTTGCTCCTTACTTTCAGTAAAAAAAACTTGTTTTTTTAAATATAATTCTATATGCAATAATGGTTGAAAACCATTTGGTAATTCTGCATAATAAACCATAACTGCAATATTTGTTGCTATACGTTACAAAATAATTATTATAAATTAAAGAGAATTACTAGTTGGGATGCACTGTCATCCATATAAGAAAAACTTAGTCTTTCCGTGTTTTGGTTTCGTCTGATGCACTACGGTCTATGTCATCCACAAAACAATTTCTAAAAAGGGAAGGGAAGGACCCAGGGACCTGGATTTCAAAAGGCCTATATACAAGATGGACTGTTTTTTTTTATGGGCATAGACAGTTCTTGGGAGTAAGTTAATCAAAATAGTGAAATATGTTACCCTTCTTCTCCTTCTGCGAAGCAAAACAAGGGCAGTAGCAGCTGCAGTTGGAGATAGAATCATTCTAAGAAGAATCTAAAAATAACTTGTTTAGCTTGGACTTATTCCGCATGCGATTTTTCCGCATTCAAAATGCGTTTTTCCGGAAAATATTCTGCGATTTTTCCGCAAAGAGAATGCGGATATCGCATTTCGTTTTTCCGCAATCCGCAGCATGTGGGAACGAAGGGATACAGTGGATTAGTTCCGAAAACGTAAAAACGAAATGTAGGCTCTTGAAGTTAAGCACCTGAATTCAACTAACTTTATCCCTCTTTTACATGTCTTATAACTTGAAATTCCCATCCAAATTTAACATTAGTTATGTTATAAATTCAAAAAATCTTGCTGCTCCATAATTGCCCTCTCTTTAGTGGTAATATTTCCTTTATCATGCCTACATACAAGAAAGAGCAAGAGAAAATTCTTATTCCACATGATTAGTTGTCTTTCCCAACTTAAACATTATGGCTAAAAATTGAGTCTATATATATTTTGTGTCAAAAAACAGCCACTTTTATCCTCTCCCAAATCTTAATGGTTAGATCCAAGTGCATACACAGTTAATGGACCGCTTAATGAGTAGGAAGGGCAAAAAGTGAAAATCAATTATCTAGAGCAACAGCTTTTCTTTTATTCTGTAACAGAGAATTTAACAATATCACTTACCTATTTTAATAAAAGAACCCTCAGATGTTGTGACAAGCTCAGCCATATCCAAAATTTGAGGCAAGTCCATAGACCTTGGAATAGAGTCAACGGAAATTATAAGAAATATAATACTATCATCAACACTTGGTTATGGCACTTAGATTTTAGTCAGTAGATTAGAGGCAAAAGTCCCTGAAAATACCAAGGCTATAACGACTTTTAAACACTGCAAAACTAATTTTATATCTTAGTACAGTTGAAAGCACAGATTATGCTCCTTCAGCAGACAAAGAATTAGAAATGTGATTAGTTTTTTTTTCTTTTTTAAGAAGAGGGTGCTAAAATTCAAAAACTGTCTTTCTGATGAACAATATTAGTCTAAATTTCTTTTGAAATATTAATCAAGTATTTACTTTTAACAAAGAAGGACAATCTTCCTGAGATTATTATTTTATTATGCAAATTGTTTTTAAGATATTTTCAGAATTTGATAGCATTTCTTTTGGAAGAGGTTGTATCAGCATTGCAACTTGACTCTGCAGAAGGAAACACTACAATATACTGAAAAGTACTTTAAATTGTTTAAAATCAAATATAAACTTTAAGATGCACCAATAAACTTTAACCTTTCCCTGCATTATCAGCTAGATGTCCCAATCTTTTTTTTATGTTGGGTGAATTTTTTATTTTCAACTCGGTACCGTCAAGGAAACTGTATAAAATTAATAAAACTACTTTAAAAAAATCTAAAAAGTCTAACATATATCATTCTAAAAATTACTTCACTTTGCTCCAACCCCTCCTAATGGTCAAATATACAGCCCAAATCATATATTCTCAATGAGATTTCCTGTTGCTTGGTCTTGTTAATGTTATTAGTTTGCTCTTATGTTAATTTAAAGAAGAAATTACATATTAGAATTCATGGAGATTCTATAATATGAGATAGAATATTTTACCATTACAGGTGGGGGTTAGGGAAGGGAGGTTCTTTTATGAATGACTATCCATTTTAGAATTTGTATTATTAGTTTCCAAAATTTTATAGTGTTCCCTTCTGAGTTGTAAAAATCACTAAAACAGAACTCTTAACTCTAATCTAAATTTTCTACATGTATTCTTTTCTTCAAATTAACTTTATGGGAAAAAAAAAAACAACGTTAACATTATCAAGCAATAGAAAAACTCATGGATAATATATAATTTCAGCTATATGTTTGCCCATTACTAGAAGGAGTAGTAGATTGAAGTATTTTAGGAAGTATTTTAGAAGTTTTAGTTGTCAGAATTTTATGGTACTATAAAAAATGGTACTATGGTACTATGCCTATAAAAAAAAACTACAAAATCATAACCCTTGAATTGCCTATTTAAAAAAATATATAATTAAAATCTAAATCTTACTTGAGCAAGTTCAATCTTAAAGTTAAGTTAACTTTAACCTAAAATGTTATCTTTGTAATTCTTGTAACCATGCCATCTATTTTTAGTGTTGTGTTATTCATGGTTGTCTATTATAGAGACCAGACTTTGTCAAGTTGCTTTAATTTTAGTTCTGCCCAATAATTCTGCCCCTCAATTGTTCAGTCTAAATATTTAAAGAGCACTAGTAAGTATCAATTTATACCAAATTTCAGGACATCTACCTAATTTCATCTCCAAAGAAAAAGGAAAAAGAAGAAGACTAATTTAAGAAAAAAATTGGACCCTTTGAAAATATCACTTTAAACAGTTTTTTCTTGCAGTGATACATCAGTAAAGAGCTAAAGTCAGTAAAGAGCTTAGTAAAAAAAACACATGTACGAACAGGATTTTGCTTGGAGTAGGATCAGGCAATTCCATCACATCAAGTATCCAAACAAAGCTTCTGAATGAGGGTCTCCTGTGATAGAGATCTCCCAATAAAAGTAACATCACTAATATGTTTAAAGTCTCAATGACCAGGTTAATCAAATTTATATGCAGCGAACTTCATGAAGTGGTAACTTACTGCATAATTAGCCATCTTTTTATACTACAGCTATAAGTCAACTGATCAATAAAAAATTATTTATATAACTTTTCTTATGCTTCTTTTTCTATTTAGTACTGTTCTCCACAGATTCAGTTTCATTATCCCAGTTGTTTTTAACAGTTAGTTTACAGCTAATACTACTTTCAATCAATTGGTAATTTATAGTTGTTACTAGGATTTTGACAAAGTAAGTTTACTTTTCATGGGCTTAATCCATCAAAAAGGCTATGGTAAATTCTCCTTTGGGTTTGTGGTAATATTTTTGTCGTTGAGTTGAGCCTTACTAATATTAACTATAAAAAGTTTTTTGTTGAGTTGAAAGCATGGAGCAATATTAAAACCCACAGAAATTATTCCATATATAAGGGGGAGGAGCTAACATCTCCTAAGCACCCTGCTCTTTATGCTAAAGTTGCATTGTACTTTAAAAATACTTCTAATTTTGGTTAAATTGCTCTTATGTTTTATTAATCAAACAGTTCATGGTAACAAAGTGTAAGTAAGGAGTGACTAGGCTCAATAGTAACCAAAACCCCACAAAAAGGAATTTTGGTAGCAATAGATACTTCAAAACAATCAGCTTATTAGGCTGAATCCAAATATAGAATATTCATCAAGTTTAGTGTTACCCATCAAAAGTTAAGAACCTGAGAAAATTTACATGATTTTCAATTAAGGGGGAAGTAACCCTTAATAGCCAAGGAATCTTAGTAAAATCACACCACCCAATCCAGCATATCAGAGAATTCTACTGTAGAAGTTTCAAGCTCCTATATACAAAAATGTCCCAGAAGAAAGATAATGGATGTGTGTATATTTATTAAAAATTTTTCAGGGATGATTGTATCAAAATAATAGTCCTAGAATATTAGGAGAGGGTGCATTTGAGCGGATATTAAAAGTTCTAGTGGCCATTTTAAGAGACCAAAAAGATAAGGCTAACTACCCCCTCCCCAGGTCTTTTTCCCCCCAGTTATCTGAGTAAATTTTTGGAGATTTTTTTTTAGCAAGGATGAAATCATCTGGAGAAAATTTTATGAGGAGGGGGGGGGGTGTATTCTATGCTGGAGGAAATTTAACAAAGTTTTATTAAGGGGGGGGGTATTTTCCATTGAGGGTTCTTCAGCCCATAGTAACCAAAGAACTTTGCTCTTTGCTATCATTAGAAAACGGTGTTGGTCAGACACAAACTAATAAAGGATGAACTCCAGCCATTAGGAACTGAAGAACTTTGCTATTTACTTTCATCAGAAAAATGTGTTGTTTTTCTTAATCACATTTTGTTTGTTTCCTAAGTTTAAAAATACTCCCAGTAAACCATAGGCTACCAAAGGATCTTTTTCCCTAACCTAGAAACTAAGGTAAAAGACCTCTTTTCAGGAAATACCACTTTTCTTTGGAATTCTGGAAACATAGCAATGGGTTTTTGGACTGCCACTATTTTACTACAGCATGATGCAAGGTGAGGGCAGCAACAAGAACTCTACCTTCTTTGTCAAATTTTCACCAATAATTTGTCAGCATAAATTAAAAATGTTGTCTCTGTTTTGACAAGCCATTGAAAAGAAAATATTATATTTGGTACTCCTATGTTAACTGTACTCTTTTATATACTGCAATGGAAACCAGTCACAAAAAACCTGTTTTTGACATGTTAATTCAAGACACCACTATAGGGTAATGCAATGTATAGCATGGTTTTCATTGTGTATACAATATTTAAACAGTTGTTTTTTAGGGTTTAGGGGGGGAAGGTACCTAGGTTAGGTTACGTATATAATATATGGTATGCTTTACCCCCACCCCCTAATGTGCAAATATATAGCCCAAATTTGTTTATAAACTATTATATATTCATCCTATTTTATTTTATTTCATTAGCATTAACCAAACTAGCAGCATATAAAAGAGTACATTTTACCTTAATTACCTTAATTCGCACTTCGGAGCAAATTAAGGTCCATACTGGATCTGTTGTGCTCTGGGTCAAAAGATGGCAAAAATTCGTCACTGTGTTAGGGCCCAGTGACACGCCATAGGAGAGGTCTGCTGGAGAGATGCAATTTAAGCCCACTCGGTAGTGGTGGCCACGAGGTTGGTATGGCCCGTAAAGACCATTCTCAGTGGTATAGAGCTGACACCGCCGCACAACAGCAACTTCGGATTGAGTATGCGAGATGGTTGGGTATGACAAGCGGCATCAGCCTCCTAGCAAGACACTCATTATGATAAAGTTGGCATCAGTCAGTAGTTGAGTGTGACGGACAGTCCCACTCATATTTCCATGGATTGTTATTCCATTCCTTGTCAAGTCTGGACTGGAAGGACGCAGCCGTAGGTGCAGTCGCCATTTCAGCTTGAAGGCTATTCCAATCGTTGACAACGTGCTCAAAAAAGAAGTGTTGCCGCGTTCGTGTTTTAACAAAACGTTTTAATTTTGGTAGCAATAGATACTTCAAAACAATCAGCTTATTAGGCTGAATCCAAATATAGAATATTCATCAAGTTTAGTATTACCCATCAAAAGTTAAGAACCTGAGAAAATTTACATGATTTTCAATTAAGGGGGAAGTAACCCTTAATAGCCAAGGAATCTTAGTAAAATCACACCACCCAATCCAGCATATCAGAGAATTCTACTGTAGAAGTTTCAAGCTCCTATATACAAAAATGTCCCAGAAGAAAGATAATGGATGTGTGTATATTTATTAAAAATTTTTCAGGGATGATTGTATCAAAATAATAGTCCTAGAAGATTAAGAGAGGGTGCATTTGAGCGGATATTAAAAGTTCTAGTGGCCATTTTAAGAGACCAAAAAGATAAGGCTAACTACCCCCTCCCCAGGTCTTTTTCCCCCCAGTTATCTGAGTAAATTTTTGGAGATTTTTTTTTAGCAAGGATGAAATCATCTGGAGAAAATTTTATGAGGAGGGGGGGGGGTGTATTCTATGCTGGAGGAAATTTAACAAAGTTTTATTAAGGGGGGGGGGGGGTATTTTCCATTGAGGGTTCTTCAGCCCATAGTAACCAAAGAACTTTGCTCTTTGCTATCATTAGAAAACGGTGTTGGTCAGACACAAACTAATAAAGGATGAACTCCAGCCATTAGGAACTGAAGAACTTTGCTATTTACTTTCATCAGAAAAATGTGTTGTTTTTCTTAATCACATTTTGTTTTGTTTGTTACATAGGAGAACCTTATATTTAATATTTGTGATTTATAGAATAAACACCAAGCAATAAAAGTTACATTTTTAGAATCAAAAGGAAATCAGCTTTCTGTTAATATGTGAATAAAACTGAAATACTAAAAGGATATATACATCAAATTAGGATAATTGGTATTTCCAAAAAGAGGTTCTTGCATGTAAGCCAATAACTAATAATTTCAAGTGTTTGATCTTAAATAATTTTTATAAAAACCATATTAATGTATAGCTTAGATGGTAAAATTCTACTTTAGCTACTTTTGGGTATCTTGGAAAGGGGTTAAGTTAGGAAAATCAAAATTTCAGGGATGGGTCTACAGGCTAAAGCATGTCCCAGGAAGGTATTTTGAAGTACCTACCTCCACTCCTTCACCCTCTAGAGGGTCCTGACCTTTGATGACCTTTAAAAATATGTGTGTTGTAAAAGTGAAACCTTGCAGAATAGATCTTCTGCTTAACTAAAGTACAAACAAACTTTGCTCAATCCCATTTTATAAGTTTTTAAAGATATTGAATACATTTCCTAAATTAAAAGCAAAAGCAAAAAAAATTGATATGGCTTAAAATTCTAATCAAATAACAGGAATTGCATCTTAGTACCTAAAGCCAGAGAAAAAGAATCCGATAACTGAAAATTAAGGTAAAATTTTGTTTCGTCAAAATTTCAATACATATAGACCTGTCATGCAGACAAATTGCAGGACCCTCTAAAGGCAGAAGGAGTGGAGGTAGGTGCTTCAAAATACCTTCCCCAACCATACTTTAGCCTGTAGACCCATCCCTGAAAGTTTCATTTTACTAACTTAACCCCTTTCTAAGATAGCCAAAAGTAGCTTAAGTAGAATTTTACTGCTTAGATTATTAGCTTTTCTTTGATATATACAATTGTTGGTAAAGTTCTACCAAGTCATATTATTGAGTTAGAAATAAAGTGAATACACCATTTGATGCCTTTTTTTATGCTGATAATGAATATAATAATCATTTCTACCGGAAATGAATTTCAGCCCCCCCTATATATACCTAACCCTGAATTAACCTATATAGGGGGGGGGGCTGAAATTCATTTCCAATAGAAATAATTATTATATCCATAATCAGTATAAAAAAAGGCGGTAAATATCTACAAAATCATATTATTGAGTTAGGACTAAAGTGAATACACCATTCGATGCCTTTTTTTTGGTTATTACAATTATAATAAGAATTTCTATTGAAAATGAATTTCAGTCCCCCCCCTATATCGGCTATACCCAACCTAACCTACCCCTGACTTGGCCTATCTAGGGGGGGGGGGGCTGACACGCATCTCTGTTAGAATAGGGTCTTATATTTGTAATAAGCATAAAAAAGAGGCATCGAATGGTGTATTCACTTTTGTCCTAACTCAATAATATGATTTTGTAGATATTGACCAAAAAGGCATCAAATGGTGTATTCACTTTTGTCCTAACTCAATAATATGATTTGGTAGAACTTTACCCAATTCTTCTCAATACCTCTTTGGTAACAAAATGTGAGGGTTTTAGTCTTAAACAATTTTACTCAATTGAATACTGATCTTTTACCCTAGCCTATGGTTTTGTTTTGTATCTCTCTTAAACATACCCTTAAAAATATCTGCAATTAATTTTGAAACATAAAGAGTCCAAAGAGTATATTATCTTTGGCATCTTTGAGGAGTTGTTTGCTAGATGCTAGTTTAAAAATGTAAATCATTTAGCCTATGGAATATCAGCAATTCAGTAATATATTCACATTTTAGAAACCTGAAGAACCTACCAGGATGAAGTTATCTCCTGGCTCCCATCTCCGGGTTTATCTCCCTGACCTAAAATTGCTTACTCTATAGTTCTGAAAATAAAAATTATCCTTAAAAAAACTGCTTACACTTACAGCTTCCAGTTCCAGAATTTGTATGAGGGTATATGGACTACCACGAAGTCCTTTCACCCCTTTGATTTCGTATCTTCACTCCTTCTTTCTCTTCAGCTCAGTTACAGCTCTCAATTGATACTAAGTTTTTGGAATTTTTTGCTGTTTTTGATATTTTACTTAAAAGTACAAATATAAGCGTGAACTTAAAATTAATGCCTGAAATATTTTTTATTCATAGAAATTTTCATTGTGATTTCGAGTCAGAAATTTTCATTGTGATTTCGAGTCAGAAATTTTCATTGTGATTGTCAGGAGGTTTCAAACGAGGTGTTACATGACTATATTCAAAAAAAATAATATTTTCACTGTTGGGCCTATTGAGGTGGAGGCAGACAAATTTGGTTGCTTCATTTTTTATTCAAAAGCTATCAATCAGCACATCATTTGAAAGCTATTCTTCTTCTAAACATGTTTCTAACGTTGTTTTCTACATTAAACCTAAAAGGGCCGCACAAATCCTCTTTGCCTCCCATCTCCCCTTTCCTCTCAAAGCCTCACCAAATGAGGTTTTTCACTTTTTGTCAAAGCTCATCAAACAGCACATCATTTGAAAGCTATCCTTCTCCTGAACATATTTCTAGCATTGTTTTCTACATCAAACCTAAAAGGGCCACACAAATCCTCTTTTGCCTCCCACCTCCCCTTTCCTCTTAAACCCTCCATGTCAAAAAAAGAAAAATGAAAATTTGTAAAGAGATTCGTTATAGTAAGATATATCTTAAATGGAGAAGTTTTCATTGCCTAGGAATGTCCTAGCTCCATAAACCCCCCTACCCCTGAAGATAAGTACCACCCAAAGAAAAACATGGCAAATTTAAATTTGGTTCAAAAATTATTGGATAAGACTTGGATATTTAAAATCTATATGTCAGGAGCTTTCAAATGAGGTGTCGCATGACTATGTTCAATTATATTTTATTTTTACTGTTATGGAGGTAGTCTAGAGGTAGGCCAAATGAGGTCTTTCATTTTTTGTCAAAGCTTATCAAACAGCACATCATTTGAAATCTGTCCCTACTTCTGAACATGTTTCTAGCGTTGTTTTCTACATTAAACCTAAAAGGGTCAAACAAATCCTCTTTTGCCTCCCATCTCCTCTTTCCTCTCAAACCCTCCATGTCAAAACAAGAAAAATGAAAATTCGTAAAGAGATTCGTTATAGTAAGATATATCTTAAACGGAGAAGTTTTCATTACCTAGGATTGTCCTAGCTCCATAAACCCCCCTACCCTTGAATATAAGTTCCTCCCAAAGAAAAACATGGTAAATTCAAATTTGGTTCAAAAACTATTGGATAAGACTTGGATATTTAATATATTTACGTCAGGAGCTTTTAAATGAGGTGTTGCATGACTATATTCGATTATATTTTATTTTTACTGTTATGGAGGTAGTCTAGAGGTAGATCAAATAAGGTTTTTCTTCTTCTTCTATTTCACAGCAGGCGGGCTTTTCAGTTGATACTATTTAGCCCTTTTCCTTTTGCTACACTCTACGGCCTGCAAAACTACCGGCGTGGTTATCTCTTATTTATTAGATATTCTCAAATATCTTTCAATAGATCTTTCAACTCAAACAATTCAAATATAAGAAGATTGATATTTATTTTTGTGCTCTCTGTGCAGGTATAGTCGGCTAGGCTCGTGGATGATAGTGAAGTTTTGTATTGTTTGAAGCACATTAATAGTTTACAATGCAAAGTATGTTGTGCAGATGTCAGCATATTACATTCAAACAGGCAGTGGTCAATTGTTTCATTATTCATAATACAATACCTGCAAAGAGGGGACAGGGGAACTGAACCACTTGAATTAGGAAATTGATACGAGAATGCAAGAAAGTTTAGTCCCTTTGCTCCAGAACGAATTCTATGATAAATTTTAGAAAAATACTTCCTGGGAAAGGGGGAAAGAGTAGGATTTTTCTTATTAAACATAATATCTGATTGTCTCCATCGGTAAATATATCTAATGGAGATTAGTCTCCCACTTGGGTGGTCAATATTTATAGCATTTTTTGCTATTTCATCAACCTGATGATTACCACTTATACCAGAATGGCTAGGAATATACTGAAGATAAGTTCTTATGCCACTTGAAGCAAGATTATCTATAATACTAACACAATGATAAGTGTCAATATACAGCATATACTGAGGAGCTGAAGACAGCAACTCAAGGCTTGATAAAGAGTCAGAATAAATAATAATGTTATGTGAATGAGTAATCAAGAGTAAGATTTTTATCAGGTATCCAATTTCAGGCATTATGATATTTAATTCTGCGTACATCAGTGAGGGATAGTTGTGCGATTTGTAGACCATTACACGTTACTAGTGAGGAAGAAAAGTGCTAATTGATACATTTTTAGTCTTTGTGGACCAATCAACAAATAATTAGGAATGGTGCTTATAAGTGATTGTATTAAGTTCAGCAAAGTCTTCCTGGACAAAGGTAATGGGGGTTAAATCTTTAGTCCACTTTGAGAAATCAGTGTTTATTATGGGGATTCACCAATTCCATGGAGGGGATTGGGGGAAAGTAGGTGCAATAGACTTTGCGGGTACAGGTCCTGTACCCGCAAAGTCTATTGCAGTGATGCCAGGTGCCTGACTTAAGAATGCGCACCAAGGGAAGCGAAAATGCGCCATCGGCGCATTTTCACTATCTTTTTTTTGGGTCGAGTTCGAAATTCAGGGTAAATTGGATCTTTCAGGGATCAGGGCAAAAAAAAAAAAAGACAATGTTACCAGATAATGTGAATTTTGCTTTTCAGAATGCTAGAACTCAAAATTGGTAGGATTCAGTCTTCATTGACAGATTTCGGCACCATATTCCGAAATCTGAAACAGTGAAGCATTTTTGACTGATTACATGCGCTTTTGTGGTCAAAATTTTCTGTTCTCAGTCTCTGGGTTGACGAGAAAGATATTTTCCCTAGTTCTCTGGTATGTCAGAGAATTAAATGAAACAGGAAATTAAAGATGATCTAACAAAAAAAAATACTTGCCAATATGTAAAGTGGTATTTTACATTACTTTTTGGCTAATAGACTGAATTATTCCCTATCAACAATAGAAATTGTGATTAAAGAACTAAAAAAAGAAAACGGTACTCAATATAATGGTTTTACACTATAGATAATTTATACAAAAATCTGGAAGTTAAAGGTGCATTTGATTAAGATAAAAAACTGATAGGATTATTCCCCAACTTTGTTATTAGAACAAATGTTTCGTAGGTGTCAAAATATAAATTAGAAAGACAAGTCAAAGATAAGAAATTAGACTAGCCATTATTAATGCAACTATCAATAGATTTGCAGGCCAAAGATAACGTTATAAGATTTTGTCATGAAATATAACCCAAAGACATATACCAATGAGACAAAATTTTACTTGGCAAGGTCCATAAACAGTTCCGAGTGTTATTGTATTTGTGTTTTCCTTTTAATGAACTTCGAATAAGTTTTGTACATTTTTAATCATATATTGTATTTATCTTCGACTAGTATTCAAGATCATTTTCAAAGTTTAACAGCAAACCCTCCTTCTATATCGCCCAAAATTTCCTAGAGAGTTTCATTTTCATTGCTCATTGGATGGTTTTTTGATGTCATACATGTCAATGGTAAATCTATTCAGCATAGCGGGTGTAAAATCAAAGTCCCTGCAGCACTTTCCTTGGCAATTTAGCCTAAGTCGAATGGTCACAGTAGACTTAAGCATTTAAAGGTGCATCCTGTTTCGAATTTTGTACTTGACAAGATTCATGACAGAAAACACTCTCGACGAAGGGGTTGCTGATGGGTAAGCTAAGATAGAAAGAGCTGCTTGAGCTATGTCGAACAAAGGTCAGCTTTTCCCACTTTTCTGTATTTTTTGTTGTTTTTTTTTTTAAATTTGACCACCTTCCCATTTGGTTTTTCACGCTAAGGATAATGCACGCTTTAATATTTGAGATTTAGGTCGTCATGGAGCCTGGAATGCAATATGAGAATCCCTACGGGGTTCTGAAAATTCCACCTGTCTTTATAGAGAGATTTCTGAATATGTCAGTAAACACTAGAATCTGAAGTTTTTAGCTTTGTCATTGTTATTATGAAGGCAAAATGCGCCCACTTTGCGCCGAATTTTTTTGACATGCGCAAAATCGGCGCAATTTATCAATTTGAAAAATTCACTGCGCAATCAACTCAAAAAAGCACCCAAATGGCGCAAATGTGCACCATCTGGCAACTACGGTACAGGAAACTTCTTCTGAATATTGGCATACTCATCTGCAATACCTCTATACATGGCTGGATTTTCTTAACCAATTATGTAGAGTGTGTGAGCTATTTGATTCAATTTTTGTAAGATATTTTATCAAAAGAAATCTACGTCTCTCCCTTATTGTTGTTAATCCACTCTCAATGAGCAGAAACTTGGTGCTTGTGGGTTTCCTAAGACAAAACATGAGACATATTATATCGTTTTGTATTTTTTCAAATATTTCGATCTGGGTCTTTACGAATACACCATAGACGATGAGGCCATAGTCAATATGGGGGCTTATCTGTGATTTATAGAACTGGAGTAAGCGTTTCTCCTTACGACCCCAGGGTGTAGAAAGAAGTCTTTATAGTATAATTGTTTTTCTATAACCTTTTTTTATTGTGTTTGAAATGTGGAGGTGGAAATTAAGTTTTTTGTCAAGCATGAGACCTAGGTAATTAATATGATTATCTTCTGGAATAGTTGTTCCATTTAGAGTTAGTCTTGCATTAACATGATTTCGCTTTCGGTGAAATTGGATTATTTTTGACTTGGTAGGTGCAAAGGGTGAATCTGAATGTTGAGAGAATTTTTCAAATTGGAAAAGTGATATTTGCAGATTTGACTGTGCAATCTCAAAGGTGTTGCCAGATGACCATAGTACCAGATCATCAGCATATTGTAGATACGTGTGGGGGAGATTCATGTCCAAGAGATACAGGGCAAAAAGGAGGCAGCTGAAGACTGCTCCCTGAGGAAGACCTTTGGTTATTGTCTTTTGGGGTGAAGAGGCTGAACCTACACAAACAATGAAACTTTGCAATTCTATGAAAGATTTTATAAAAGATACTAGCTTGGGGGGTAGTCCAAGGTTTGCAAGTTTAATTAAAAGGATTTGGTGGTTCACATTCTCATATGCCCCTCCAAAATCTAGGAAAGCTGCAACTAGGATATTATTTTTTGAGAATGATTCATTTATTGTATTTTTTAACAATATGAAAGCATCTGTTGAGGAATGGTGTTTCCTGAAGCCAGTTTGAGTGTGAGGGATCATATTATTTTTTCAACAAACCAGAGGAGTCGATAATAGAACATTTTCTCCATTATTTTCTCCACCACAGGAGTAATCATTAGGGACATATATGACTCCGAGTTATTTTTTGATTTACTTTTATTTGTGACTGGTAGGAGGGATGAACAATTCAAGATATTGGGGAACATAGCTAAAGTCCAAGCAAGATCATAAAAAATTAGAAGGTCCTGTTTGAATGAATGGGTGATATTCTTTATCCATGTAGGGTGTATATTGTCATAGCTGCCGCTAGCCTCTGCCCTAATATGATGTATTGCATTGTTCATTTCCTGGATTGAAAATGGGCTGGTTATATACTCGGATCCTGGGCGAGGTTGGTAACTTGGGTTCATAGGAATTGGGGGTATTTTGCTACAATTGTTTGATGTTAGCTTATTAACAAAAAGAGTGGCAAATAGCTTAGCCTTTTCATTATCATAGAATAAAATAGAATAGAATATGATTTATTGGCTAAAATAGCACAAAAGCTAGCATAAGCACGTCAGAATTACCATAACAAAACAAATGTTATGTGATAAACATAAAACAAAAAATTGAATCAATAATAAAACAGATGTCAGGGGAAAAGTTATACCAATTATTAAAATAGGAAACAAAATAGGGGACAAAAGAGTTTTTGTATCTCATGGTCAACATTTGGGGAAACAGGGCCAGTTGGGTATTTGGAGCTCTAAGAGCATTGCGCCTTGTATTAGGAAGGGTTGGGGGATTTTCTTTAAAGGGAGGGAGAAAACGTCGATGGTAGTCAGAACTAAGGCACTTGTGACCAATGTTCATGGTAAGGATGTGACGTCGTGATTTCAATATAATAAGTTCAAGTCTAGCCAAACCGTCATCGTATGTAGTATAGGCCGTCCCCAGAATAATTTTTACTGCTCTTTTTTGAATACTTTTAATTTTAGAACATTGGTCTTTGGTCAACCCAGGGTGCCAGACAGGGCAAGTATATTCCAGACAGGGTCTTATATAAGAACAGTAAATTATTTTAAGGTTTTGGATTGATATGGAGAAACGTTTGAGAAGAGAGAAAGATTTAAGGAGAAAACAACCTTACTTAAATAAGTGGGAAATGGGGGAGTTCCATTTAAGGTTATTGTCCAACTGCACACCAAGCAGTTTAACAGTATTTAAATTTGGTATGCAAAGGTAATTATTGGTAGGGGGTATATTTTTTAAAAAAGAGAATAATCATTGATCATTGTCTTAATGGGTATTGTTATGTATAAGCTCATACAGGAGTGGGTCGAGGGAAGTCTTTTTCACACAGATGGAGCTTATGACTTTATGTATAAATGGCTCATATGTTTTTCTGTAAATATTATTTGCAAGGTTATTACAGTAGTTATATTTAGAATTTGTTATGGTCTTTTTTAGATTAGATTCTGCTTGTAATTTTTTAAATATGTAGTTGGTGATGATTTTTTTAAGAATGTTCTCCTAGCAGCTTTTTTTGTTCTCCATTTATTTTGGCACTCATTTGTCCACCATACTTTGGGAATGTGTTTAGGGAAGGTTTTCCTGGGTGTTGTCCTGGGGATAGCATGATTAGCTGTATTTATTAGTAAAGATGCCAATACTTCAGCATGTGTGTCAGCTGTTGCGTTTGAAATGCATGAATTTTGGGTGAAACTTGTAATTTCATCATTTAGCTTATTTTGGAGCATAGGCCAATTTGCTTTAGTGTTGATATATTTGGAGGTTTGTGATAGGGTTTCAGCAGGATCGTTTAGGGAGCAAACAATGGCAAAGTGGTCAGTAGCCTACATAGACTATCAATTTTATTTATATAAATCTTATTCAGAATATTTAAAGACACAATTTGTAGGTCAATTGTAGAGAAACTGCCACTTTTGGGGTTGAAATATGTATTCAGGTTTGGAGGGGTAGCAACAGCTAATTCATTATTATTTGAAGTTATATGCTCAATGAACTTACCAGCTTTATTTGCTGGTTTATTCCCCAACCAAAGGCGGCGGGCATTAAAGTCTCTACAAATAATAATATTTTTCAACATATTAGAATTATCTATATAACTGAAGCAATCCATGGTATATGGAGTTTGGCCATTAGGGTTATAAAAGCTTATTATGTAAGTTTATGTATTTTTCAGCCAAACACTGATATAAATTGCTTCAACATCATTGAAAAAGTTTTGAAATTTGATGCCACAGAATTTTATAATATTTTAACTATTAAAGCTACTTCACCTCCTTTTCTCTCTGATGATCTATCCTTTCTCAAGATAGTGTATCCCAGAGACTTAATTTGTTGATTTTGGGTTAAATGAGTTTCCTGGAGGCAAGCAATATTGACGGAATTATTATTCATAAAAGATATTAGTTCATTTAACTTATTTTCTGTAAGTGATCTTACGTTCCACTGGAACATTGATATGTGTTGTGTTGTTGTTTTATTTTTCATATCACTGTGTATCAATGTTCAGCTTTGTTAATAGTAGAGCAAGATCTTTTTTTGCTTGAATGAGCATATGATTAGGGATGTAGATTTTTGCCAATTCAGCAATGATTTTTGTTTTCTGTTGTTGTTGTATATTCATGGCCTGAACTGCATTGCAGTTTAGAATGAATAAGCATATATTTGGGGTTTGCATGTTTGGCTGTGCATCCAGTTTGTCAGTTAAGGGATTAGTACCTGGTAGTGTTTCTTGTTGGGAGGAGGTTCCCGGCCGACCTAATCTCACTAGACAAGGAGGCTTGTTGGCTCGGTGATTCTTTCTGATTGAGATGTGAGCTGGGGGGCTTAAAGGATGGTTTTTTGCATGGAGTACTCAATGCACTTGCAGTGTTTGGTTTGAGAGATTTATTTCATTTCAACATAAGTTTTATTTGATGGGATTTGGCAGCATTTGTTTCCATAGCTGCAAACGGGTATGGAATGTTCTTCTCTGTTACTATTTGGAGTGTTAGTGCTCTTTTCTTATATGCAGGGCATTGTGATTTATTGATGGATTCATGTGGGCCTTTAAAATTGATACATGTAGGCTGAGTGTTGTTGCAAGTTGTCAATTCCTGAGGATGGGAGCCTTTACAATTACTACAAGCATAGAAAGTTTCATTGCATTTATTTGCTGTGTGTCCAGTTTCAGACACTTCTGACACTGGATAGGCTTTGTCTTGGATTCCTTGTACGATTCGATTTGCACAAATAGGATTAACGTTTCTGGAATATTAATTTTTCCTTCAGTGTAAATAGGAAAGATCTACTTGTTGCTAATCCATTAGAGTTGGGTTTACCCAGTTGAGTGTCATCTTCTACAGGGATTGTGTTACCAGCCCTATCTGAGAGCCCTTCTTTTAACTCCTGAATTGGTATTTCTAGGGGAACATATATACTACTATTTTTGCTTGGGATTGTTTTGGGTTCCATATAGATGAGTTAATTGGGGTATTAAGAAGAGATTTCAGCTAAAGTATTATATCAGCTGATTTCTGATCTTGGACAGCTATTAGCAAAGATCCATCACGGTAAATGCTAAGAGAAAACATTGATTTTAGCATTTCGAAAATTGCAACCCTTATTGTAGTAATGATTGTTATTTCAAAGGGGGTATTAGGAGAGATTGTCAGGTAAATTCCTAAGTTTCGGGAAGGGTAATCATGGACAGCCGGAGGGGGAATATCTTTAATTGGGGATGTTTTTTTTCCTTTTTTTGGAGCTCCTAGAAAGGACCTCTTGAAAGCCACTATCATCTATAGTGACATTTGCTCCAACACTGATCATTGTCATATTCTCAGAATTTGAGCTTTGTGATAGGGAGCTTGACCAACCAAGATGGGGCGAAAATTGATCAATTTTATTAGTATTTGGGGTGGGATCTGGAGGGACCTTTTTTTAGGGGGAGTTCTTTGCATTGCCTTTTTGAATAAGCTTTAAGCTAAAAAGGAAAGGATAATAGTATGATACCGGACCGTCTGCACTCTACAGTGGGGAAACTTCCACAAAAGAAACACCACAGTATGGCCCTGAGGAGGAATTTGAGCACGAGGGGTTCAGTACAGCTACTGATTAATCGAGACAATGTTCCTTGACACTTCTTTGACACTCTGGTATCTTTACCCGCTTATCAAACAGCACATCATTTGAAAGCTATACTTCTTCTGAACATGTTTCTTGTTTTGTTTTCTACATCAAACCTAAAAGGGCCACACAAATCCTCTTTTCCTCCCATTTCCCCTTTCCTCTCAAACCCTCAATGTCAAAACAAGAAAAATGAAAACTCGTACAAAGATTCTTTATAGTAAGATGTATCTTAAATGGAGAAGTTTTCCTTGCCTAGGTATGTCCTAGCGGTATAAACCCTCCTACCTCTGAATGTAAGTATCTCCCACATAATAACATGGCAAATTCAAATTTGGTTAAAAAAATATTGGATAAGACTTTGATATTTCAAATCTTTATTTCAGGAGCTTTCAAATGAGGTGTTGCAGGACTATATTCAATTATATTTTATTTTTTACTATTATGGAGGTAGTCTTGAGGTAGACCAAATGAGGTCTTTGATTTTTTGTCAAAGCTTATCAAACAGCACATCATTTGAAAGCTATTCTTCTTCTGAACATGTTTCTAGCGTTGTTTTCTACATCGAACCTAAAATGGCCACGTAAATCCTCTTTTTCCTCCCATCTCTCCTTTCCTCTCAAACCCTCCAGGTCAAAACAAGAAAAATGACAACTCGTACAAAGATTCCTTATAGTAAGATATATCTTAAATGGAGAAGTTTTCCTTGCCTATGAATGTCCTAGCTCCATAAACCCCCCTATCCTTGAACATAAGTACCTCCCAAAGAAAAACATGGCAAATTCAAATTTGATTTAAAAAATACTAGGTAAGACTTGGATATTTAAAATCTTTGTGTCAGGAGCTTTCAAATGAGGTGTTGCATGACCATATTCAGTTATATTTTATTTTTTTTACTGTTACGGAGGTAATCTAGAGGTAGCCCAAATGAGGTCTTTCTTTTTTGTCAAAGCTTATCAAACAACACATCATTTGAAAGCTATCCTTCCTCTGAACATGTTTCAAGTGTCAGTTTCCACATCAAACCTAAAAGGGCCACACAAATCCTCTTTTGCCCCCCATCTCCCCTTTCCTCTCAAACCCTTCATGTCAAAACAATAAAAATGAAAATTCGTAAAAAGATCCGTTACAGTAAGATATATCTTAAATGGAGAAGTTTTCCTTGCATAGGAATGTCCTAGCTATATAAACCCTCCTACCTCTGAATGTAAGTACCTCCCGAAGAAAAACATGGCAAATTCAAATTTGGTTCAAAAATTATTGGATAAAACTTGGATATTTAAAATCTTTATTTCAGGAGCTTTCAAATGAGGTGTCGCATGACTATATTCAATTATATTTTATGTTTTACTGTTATGGAGGTAGTCTAGAGGTAGACCAAATGAGGTTTTTCACTTTTTGTCAAAGCTTATCAAACAGCACATTATTTGAAACCTATTCTTCTTCTGAACATGTTTCTAGCGTTGTTTTCTACATCAAACCTAAAAGGGCCACACAAATCCTCTTTTGCCTCCCGTCTCCCCTTTCCTCTCAAACCCTCCATGTCAAAACAAGAAAAATGAAAATTCGTAAAAAGATTCGTTATAGTTAGATATATCTTAAATGGAGAAGTTTTCCTTGCCTAGGAATGCCCTAGCCGTATAAACTCTCCTACCTCTGAATATAAGTACCTGCCAAACAAAAACATGGCAAATTCAAATTTTATTCAAAAACTATTAGATAAGACTTGGATATCTAAAATCTTTATCTCAGGAGCTTTCAAATGAGGTGTCGCATATCTATATTCAATTATATTTTATTTTTTACTGTTATGGAGGTAGAGTAGAGGTAGCCCAAATTAGGTCTCATTTTTTGTCAAAGCTTATCAAACAGCACATCATTTGAAAGCTATTCTTTTTCTGAACGTGTTTCTAGTGTCGGTTTCTACATCAAACCTAAAAGGGCCACACAAATCCTCTTTTGCCTCCCGTCTCCCCTTTCCTCTCAAACCCTCCATATCAAAACAAGAAAAATGAAAATTCGTAAAAAGTTTCGTTATAGTAAGATATATCTTAAATGGCGAAGTTTTCCTTGCCTAGGAATGTCCTAGCCGTATAAACCCTCCTACCTCTGAATATAAGTACCTCCCAAAGAAAAACATGGCAAATTCAAATTTGATTTAAAAACTATTTGATAAGACTTGGATATTTTAAATCTTTATGTCAGGAGCTTTCAAATGAGGTGTCGCATGTCTATATTCAATTATATCATATTTTTTACTGTTGTGGAGGTAGTCAAGAGGTACACCAAATGAGGGGGGCGGTAAACACCTAGAACCCAACCGTTGTTCATATCAATTTTCCTTCATCCTGTAGACACTTAGCTGTTCACACGTAGGGTGAACCAGGGTAATTCCGGACAGTGGGTAATTCTAGACACCCCCCTTTATCTTGCTAGCCCCTCGTTAAATTTCTTTTGAAAAAATCACAGAGGTAGTGCCAGGACTCTAGTTTATGACTCACCATATCCGATTGACAACAGCCAGCACATGGGGGATACAGTCAGTCTTGAACCGGAGTTGGTCAGAGAAACTTCAATGAAAAAGTACGTATGGTGTCAGTTTTTTTGCATTTGCTGGTGAACGGTGTAACTTACGGATTTTGTTGTTTTACCATTCAAAAGGGTTTTAATTAGGGCAATAATGTGATTTTTTACAGATTTTTATCTCTAATGGTTTAGCCGTAGGTTAGGTGTCCGGAATTACCCATTTTCTGACCCCAAACAGGGTAATTCCGGACAGATGGTGAGGCATAATTCCGGACACAGAGGGGTATTTTCGGACATGGGACAACGTGATGCAATCAATTCCTTTTCATTGAATTTTGACCTCTGCCTCCTGAAACTGTGTTCTATTAGAGATTCTCGAGTTTCTAGCAATGTAGCATGAGATTACTGAACTATTTTCAGGAAAAATAGTTTTCTTTAGGGCTGATTATCTGCAACTTTCATTAGTTTTGGTTTCTTTCAGTGCAAACAACTTTTCTTCTTATACTTTTCTTCTTTTCTTCTTATACCTTTTCTTCTTTTACCTTTTACATTCTCGACAACTTTTCTTCTTATACCTTTTACTTACCCTTGCTTTAACTTTCAGATGCCGAGAACACAGTACAGCCCAGAAGATCTGGACAAGGCGTTAGCAGAGGTGAAAATGGGTTGGCTGACAATCAGACTCGCAGCAGCAAAGTATAGGATTCCAAAGCCGAAAATTTCGGACCATTTGATTGCGACTTCGTCGAAAGTGGGAGCAAGTAGACCAACACAACTGGATCTAGATGAAGAAGTGACACTCTCAAAGTGCATCAAAACCATGGACAAATGGGTTGTTGAAATATCCCGAACCAATATAGTTGCTCTTGTAGGCGAATATGTGAAGGTGAACAATATGAAAACTACTTTGAAAGACAGTGTTCCTGGTTGAGACTGGTGAAAATACTTCAAACGACATCACAACCTTAGTCTCAAGAAGCCTGAAACCAAAGAGAATTCAAGATACAAAGCCGAAAATCCGTTCTTGATCTACGGATTTTTTGATCTTCTCTCAGAAATGTTGAATGAACTTGAACTCCTCAATAAGCCCCACTTGATGTACAACCTGGACGAGACGAGCTTATGTACTGATCCTTCGAGAACCAAAGTTGTGGGACAGAAGAACTCGCCAAGTTTCCGCCGAACTGCTGGAACAGGGAGATAAAACACAACAGTTCTCGGTTGCATCAACGCTGCAGGGGCAATTCTTCCCCCCCTGATCGTATTCAAAGGAAAATCTGTGTGGTCCGCTAGGACATCCGATGACGCTTTTCCTGACACTTCATATGCTGCCGCAGAAAGGGGTTGGATGGCGGCTGACGTGTTCTACAACTGGTTCAAAGGCCAGTTCATTCCTAGCGTTGGGCAAGAACATCCAGTTCTGCTTCTTGTTGAAGGTCATGGCTCTCATTTGTCGCTGCAAGTTGTGCAGCTTGCAATGAACGAAAACATCACGATTCTGAAGCTGCCACCCCATACGACACACATGCTTCAAGCTTTAGACATTAGCGTTTTCAAGGATTTCAAAACCACGTATGACCAAAGGCTAACAAAATGGACAAGGAAAAATGTTTGAGAGAAGTTACCGAAAGCATATTTTGTCAAAATGATAAGTGAAATTTGGAAACAAGCAGATCCAGTTCTAATCCAGAAAGCCTTTGCATCAACTGGAGTTTATGATCCTAGCGTACCAGAGAGAGCCAACCGTGCAAAAATCAACAGAGAGCAGTTTGACCCGCAGAAACTCAGGGCTTACGATGCCTTTCTTGAAGAAAAGGAAAGAGAACAAGCAAAGAAACCAGCAGAGAAGTCAACAGCCGATAGGATTAGTGTTAGAGTCCAGAGAGAAAGTGACAATCTGTCCATCAACATAAACATTTCTTCCCCTGAGAAGAAACCACCAACTCCAATGAAGAAGACCTTTGAAGAGCTCCTGTTAGAGAGTGTAAGAAGAGAGCCGAGAAGTGAACCAGGGCAGAGGAAAAAGATCACTCAGAAAGCTGCTGAAGTGATCACTTCTAAGGTGTATTTAGAGCAACTTAAGAAGCAGCAGGAGGAAAAGGAAAAGGCAGACAGGAAAAAGGGTGTAGGAAAGAAAACCAAAGCTAAAGAAACCGGTGACACCCAGACCTCTGGTGCCAAAAGCAAAAAGCTGATGCTCTCACGAGAAGCGCCCTCCCCAGTTCGCTTTTCTGACACCGAAAGCAAGTCCGAGATACCGTAGGCTTACACTAATGATGATATTTCTCTTGAAGAGATTTGTTCTCTTGATTACCTCGATCAGCCTGGCCCTAGCAAGAAAAAGGTTGAAACAAAGCTTGACCATTATTATGCTGTATATTACAACGACTTGCCTTATTTTGGCAGAATTGTTGAATTTGTTGATGAAGGGGTCGTTAGGATGAAGTTCCTAAAGCTCGACTCAGCAGCGACGTACGAGTTTAGCTGGCCGAAGAACGATGACATCACAGACGTCGCAGAAGAGTTTATCTTGGGAGGGCCCCTCACTCTGAAGGGCACTGGACTCTTCATTATAAGCGAGCCTCGCGAAATGGCGAAACACCACAAGGAAAGGAAGAAAAGATATGGAAAAAAGCAGTGATCACCTAGTTCTTCTGTGTTTTGGTTCTAAAATTGCTTTTATCAGTATTTGAAGTCGTCTTGTTTAGTATTTTCACCTTATTTTTAATATACAAATTTCAAGGAAGTTAGCAGATGGATTCTGTAGTTGCAGGAGATGAGGGCCCAGGCCTTCAGGTCCCCCAGTCCTTCAGAAGACTATTTAAATGCTGGCTCGTGGTGGTATAATCACTTCATTATCAAATTATCGTGAGAATCAATGGTATGACACATTGGAAAAACGAGATTTGATTTTCAAAAAAACAAAATCACGACTGCAAAGCTGAATAACTCCGCTAGTTCGGAATATACGCGCATGAAATTTGGAAGAAACATAGATTCTCGGGTGTTCATACCACCAACCAAAGCTAAGACTTTTTACTCCTTCAGGTACAAAGATATTGACCTCGTCCAGAATTACCCATTTTTTGGTGGCTAATTCCAGATACCGTGGGAAAATTTCAAATCAGGTCACCAACCCCCTTTATAGTTCGAATTTCAGAAGTTTCTAGCTCTCGCATGAAAGCTAACAGTCTGAACTTTCATACGAATCCGATTTTATGACGAGATTCTAAGTCTGCTGGTAGGAGGAATTTTTTGAATCGAAAAAAAAGGTCAAAGTGTCCGGAATTACCCTGGTTCACCCTACTTAGCTGTACACACGTTCATTAGTCCCCCGTTTTATTAAAAGAATCTTTTTGTCCCTTCTTTTCAGTCTTCGGGTTTAGAATTACAGACAGGAGGCTTTGTTTAAGAAAGCTTCTACCCGATTTTGACACCATACTCTGATTCAAAATACCCCTGTAATCACTCTAGATACTGTGTTGATTTGCGTAATAAATCTTTCTTTCCCTTTAAAAATGGGAGTTAGTATTTGGGCCCATGTGATACTCACTGACGTGCACAGACTGTATACCACCCATGGTTCTCCAAAATATATCAATCAAGTACAAGCTTAAGCTTAGAAGCTGTTAATGAAAACAAATGTTTAAAACGTTTTAAAGAGAGACAATAGAAAAAATAACTAGTCTTCAGTTTGAAAATAGGCGTTTTTGAATAATTGGCCTTTAAAGTCAGTATAACAATGGGCTTTAAAAGCGATATGGAAAGAATTTAGAAAATTGGGGGCGACCTTAACGATTTTGGTATTGGAAATGGGTGTTATAACCAGGGTGTTAGTATTCTGAAAATTAGGATTCTGAAGTTGTTAATGAAAACAAATGTTTAAAACGTTTTAAAGAGAGACAATAGAAAAAGTAACTGGTCTTCAGTTTGAAAATAGGGGAACATTATATACTACTATTTTTGTTGGGGATTGTTTTGGGTTTCATTTAGATGAGTTAATTGAGGTATTCAGAAGAGATTTTAGATTAAGTATTATATCAGCTGATTTCTGATCTTAGACAGATATTAGCAAAGATCAATCACGGTTAATGTTAAGAGAAAACATTGATTTTAGCATTTCGAAAATTGCAACCCTTATTGTAGTAATCTTTGTTATTTCAAAGGGGGTATTTGGAGAAATTTAGAGGTAAATTCCTAAGTTTTGGGAAGGATAATCTTGAAAAGGAGGCGGGGAAATACTTTTGATTGGGGATATTTTTTTCCTTTTTTTGGAGCTCCTAGAAAGGACCTCTTGAAAGCCATTATCATCTATAGTGACATTTGCTCAAACACTGATTATTGTCATATTCTCAGAATTTGAGTTTTCATGTGAGCTGTGTGTTAGGGAGCTTGACCAACCAAGATGGGGCAAAAATGGATCAATTTCATTAGTATTTGGGGTGGGATCCGGAGGGACATTTTTTTAGGGGGAGTTCTTTGCATTGCCTTTTTGAATAAGCTTTAAGCTAAAAAGGAAAGGATAAAAGTATGATACCGGACCGTCTGCACTCTACAGTGGGGAAACTTCCACAAAAGAAACACCACAGTATGGCCCTGAGGAGGAATTTGAGCACGAGGGGTTCAGTACAGCTACTGATTAATCGAGACAATGTTCCTTGACACTTCTTTGACACTCTGGTATCTTTACCCGCTTATCAAACAGCACATCATTTGAAAGCTATACTTCTTCTGAACATGTTTCTTGCGTTGTTTTCTACATCAAACCTAAAAGGGCCACACAAATCCTCTTTTACTCCCATTTCCCCTTTCCTCTCAAACCCTCAATGTCAAAACAAGAAAAATGAAAACTCGTACAAAGATTCTTTATAGTAAGATGTATCTTAAATGGAGAAGTTTTCCTTGCCTAGGTATGTCCTAGCGGTATAAACCTTCCTACCTCTGAATGTAAGTATCTCCCAAATAATAACATGGCAAATTCAAATTTGGTTCAAAAAATATTGGATAAGACTTTGATATTTAAAATTTTTATTTCAGGAGCTTTCAAATGAGGTGTTGCAGGACTATATTCAATTATATTTTATTTTTTACTGTTATGGAGGTAGTCTTGAGGTAGACCAAATGAGGTCTTTGATTTTTTGTCAAAGCTTATCAAACAGCACATCATTTGAAAGCTATTCTTTTTCTGAACATGTTTCTAGCGTTGTTTTCTACATCGAACCTAAAATGGCCACGTAAATCCTCTTTTTCCTCCCATCTCTCCTTTCCTCTCAAACCCTCCAGGTCAAAACAAGAAAAATGACAACTCGTACAAAGATTCCTTATAGTAAGATATATCTTAAATGGAGAAGTTTCCCTTGCCTATGAATGTCCTAGCTCCATAAACCCCCCTATCCTTGAACATAAGTACCTCCCAAAGAAAAACATGGTAAATTCAAATTTGATTTAAAAAATACTAGGTAAGACTTGGATATTTAAAATCTTTGTGTTAGGAGCTTTCAAATGAGGTGTTGCATGACCATATTCAGTTATATTTTATTTTTTTTACTGTTACGGAGGTAATCTAGAGGTAGCCCAAATGAGGTCTTTCTTTTTTGTCAAAGCTTATCAAACAACACATCATTTGAAAGCTATCCTTCCTCTGAACATGTTTCAAGTGTCAGTTTCCACATCAAACCTAAAAGGGCCACACAAATCCTCTTTTGCCCCCCATCTCCCCTTTCCTCTCAAACCCTTCATGTCAAAACAATAAAAATGAAAATTCGTAAAAAGATCCGTTACAGTAAGATACATCTTAAATGGAGAAGTTTTCCTTGCATAGGAATGTCCTAGCTATATAAACCCTCCTACCTCTGAATGTAAGTACCTCCCAAAGAAAAACATGGCAAATTCAAATTTGGTTCAAAAACTATTGGATAAAACTTGGATATTTAAAATCTTTATGTCAGGAGCTTTCAAATGAGGTGTCGCATGACTATATTCAATTATATTTTATTTTTTACTGTTATGGAGGTAGTCTAGAGGTAGACCAAATGAGGTTTTTCACTTTTTGTCATAGCTTATCAAACAGCACATTATTTGAAACCTATTCTTCTTCTGAACATGTTTCTAGCGTTGTTTTCTACATCAAACCTAAAAGGGCCACACAAATCCTCTTTTGCCTCCCGTCTCCCCTTTCCTCTCAAACCCTCCATGTCAAAACAAGAAAAATGAAAATTCGTAAAAAGATTCGTTATAGTTAGATATATCTTAAATGGAGAAGTTTTCCTTGCCTACGAATGCCCTAGCCGTATAAACTCTCCTACCTCTGAATATAAGTACCTCCCAAACAAAACATGGCAAATTCAAATTTTATTCAAAAACTATTAGATAAGACTTGGATATTTAAAATCTTTATCTCAGGAGCTTTCAAATGAGGTGTCGCATATCTATATTCAATTATATTTTATTTTTTACTGTTATGGAGGTAGAGTAGAGGTAGCCCAAATTAGGTCTCATTTTTTGTCAAAGCTTTTCAAACAGCACATCATTTGAAAGCTATTCTTTTTCTGAACGTGTTTCTAGTGTCGGTTTCTACATCAAACCTAAAAGGGCCACACAAATCCTCTTTTGCCTCCCGTCTCCCCTTTCCTCTCAAACCCTCCATGTCAAAACAAGAAAAATGAAAATTCGTAAAAAGTTTCGTTATAGTAAGATATATCTTAAATGGCGAAGTTTGAATACCCCTGAATACCCCAATTAACTCATCTAAATGGAACCCAAAACAATCCCCAACAAAAATAGTAGTATAAAATGTTCGCCTATTTTCAAAATGAAGACCACTTACTTTTTCTATTGTCTCTCTTTAAAACGTTTTAAACATTTGTTTTCATTAACAACTTCAGAATCCTAATTTTTCAGAATCCTAACACCCTGGTTATAAAACCAAGTTCAAATACAAAAATCTTTAAGATCACCCTCAATTTTTTAAATTCTTTCCATATCGCTTTTAAAGACCATTGTTATACTGACTTTTAAGGCCAATTATTCAAAAACGCCTATTTGGTATTGGAAATGTGTTTTATAACCAGGGTTTTAGGATTCTGAAAAATAGGAAGTGGAAACATTGCCTAGATCTAACAATATACAATTTTAGCTTCCATATAAATTAGTGGGTTGTAGGGGTTCGAGCCGTGTGTTTAACTTACAGTTACTATGTATTCTGCCAGTTACGCTTGTATCCCTGCAACCACGACTAAGTAAAAAAAAGCGAGACAACAAAATAAGTGACTGTTCCCCAGCAATTTGACTGCTTAACTTGGAAAGATATCCTTGTTTTCTCAAGATTATCCGACCGATTTGTTATCAATATTGAATCGTAATATTATCTACGCAACTGTATGGCATCATCAAGGAGCTAAATTTGGAAGGAAATTCATTTTACTTACATTTTTTGACGAATTTGCCTGACGTCTAAAAGAGATTTTTGCTTTTCTCTATACGGCTTTGAGTAGCCGTTCTGTACAATAATAAATAAATGGATGTCCACGTAATTGTGTTAATTAGTTAGTAATGGCCTAAATTTTACAGTCCATTTTTATTTTATATTTTTCGGGGTAAATCAACGACACTACCTTTTAAACATTGAGATATAACTTAAGGAGAATAACAACTACCTTCATAAATATCAGTTCACCGTTTACATTATTGTAATAAGTTTTCAGAAAAGTTAACTTAACAGGTCAGCAATCAGTTTCAAGATGTTCAACGTGGGAATGGTAACTTGGTAAAATTTGGTAACTTGGGAATGCATAATTAGCATCAGCGAGGCGTTGAGGAGGGGACAGCCCCTTTCATATACGGAATAATTTCTGTTCGTTTTAAGTTTTAATATTGCTCCTTACTTTCAGTTAAAAAAAACTTGTTTTTTATTTAATTTAAAGAATCTAACAAATTAGTTACTTGGGTATTCGTGTACTCGTGTTGAAAGGCAGATCTAGAGCGACATCTTGGGTGAAGGGCAATATGACAAGGGTGGCAATAATTTACCAAATTGACAAGTTTATTTTTAAAAAAGGTAAAAAAAAAAATGAAGATGCCAGAAAAATCTTAGCAGGGGGGGGGGCGGGGGTGGTTGTTTCCCTTGCTTCCACCCTGGATCCAATACAGTTCATGGTGTTTCCAGTGTACTTTTATGAAACTATAGAACCTTGTCAAACTGTCAAATCAGTCTGTAACAAGATCTTACAATACCACTTCCAACAAATGTATCATTGTTTTTTAATGGAAAAGAATCTCTGGAGTTTTTGATTTGATTGCCGCTTAGGATAAAATTTAGCAATTACGCTACATGACGCCTTAGACGTAAAAATCATTTATGACACCCGTCAAGTGCGTATCCTATGCTTGTAAGTTTCCACTAATTAGGCTAGATTTCCCTTTGCGTTTCTGATTTTATTGCTGTTTTACCAGGCAAAGAATGAATCTTCGTACAGCAGAGCAGCAGAAATATTTATACGGTCATTGAATATGGTCATGCGACACCTCATTTGAAAGCTCCTGACATAAAGATTTTAAATATCCAAGTCTTATCTAATAGTTTTTGAATCAAATTTGAATTTGCCATGTTTTTCTTTGGGAGGTACTTATATTCAAGGGTAGGGGGCTTATGGAGCTAGGACATTCCTAGGCACGGAAAACTTCTCCATTTACGATGCATCTTACTATAAAGAATCTTTGTATGAGTTTTCAATTTTCTTGTTTTGACCTGGAGGGTTTGAGAGGAATGGGGAGATGGGAGGAAAAAGAGTGTGTGGCTCTTTTAGTTTTGATGTAGAAAACAACGCTAGAAACATGTTCAGAAGAAAGATAGCTTTCAAATGATGTGCTGAATGATAAGCTTTGACAAAAAGTGAAAAACCTCATTTGGCCTACCTCTAGACTACCTCCATAACAGTATAAAATAAAATTTAATTGAATATAGTCAAGTGACACCTCATTTGAAAGCTCCTGACATAAAGATTTTAAATATCCAAGTCTTATCCAATAGTTTTTGAACCAAATTTGAATTTGCCATGTTTTTCTTTGGGAGGTACTTACATTCAGAGGTAGAGGGGTTTACAGAGCTAGGACATTCCTAGGGAAGGAAACCTTCTCCATTTAAGATATATCTTACTATAAAGAATACTAGAATACTAGTCTGAAGAATACTATAAGCGTTGACAAAAAGTGAAAAACCTCATTTTGCCTACCTCTAGACTACCTCTTTAAGAGTAAAAAATAAAATATAATTAAATATAGTCATGCGACACCTCATTTGAAAGCTCCTGACAAAAGGTTTTAAATATCCAAGTCTTATCCAATAGTTTTTTGAACTAAATTTGAATTTGCCATGTTTTTCTTTGGGAGGTACTTACATTCAGAGGTAGAAGGGTTTATACAGCTAGGACATTCTTAGGCATGGAAAACTTCTCCATTTAAGATATATCTTACAGTAACGAATCTTTTTACGAATTTTCATTCTTCTTGTTTTTACATGGAGGGTTTGACAAGAAAGGGGAGATGGGAGGCAAAAGAGGATTTGTGTGGCCCTTTTAGGTTTGATGAGGAAACCGACACTAGAAACATGTCCAGAAGAAGGATAGCTTTCAAATGATGTGTTGTTTGATAAGCTTTGACAAAAAATCAAAGACCTCATTGGGGCTACCTCTAGACTACCTCCATAACAGTAAAAAATAAAATATAATTGAATATCGTCATGCAACACCTCATTTGAAAGCTCCTGACATAGAGAATGTTAAATACCCAAGTCTTACTTAATAGTTTTTGAATCAAATTTGAATTTGCCATGTTTTTCTTTAAGAGGTACTTCTATTCAGGGGTAGGGGGGTTTATGGAGCTTGCACATTCCTAGGCAAGGAAAACTTCTCCATTTAAGATACATCTTATTATGAAGAATCTTTGTATGAGTTTTCATTTTTCTTGTTTTGACCTGGAGGGTTTGAGAGGAAAGGGGAGATGGGAGGAAAAAGAGGATTTGTATGGCACTTTTAGGTTTGCTGTAGAAAACAACACTAGAAACATGTTCAGAAGAAGGATAGCTTTCAAATGATGTGCTGTTCGATAAGCTTTGACAAAAACTGAAAAACCACATTTGGTCAACCTCTTGACTACCTCCATAACAGTAAAAAATATAATATAATTGAATATAGTCATGCGACACCTCATTTGAAAGCTGCTGACATAAATATTTTAAATATCCAAGTCTTCTGCAATAATTTTTGAACCAAATTTGAATTTGCCATGTTTTATTTAGGAGGTGTTTATATTCAGGGCTAGGGGGTTTATGGAGCTAGGAAATTCCTAGGGAATGAAACCTTCTCCATTTAAGATATTTCTTACTATAAAGAATCTTTTTTTACGAATTTTCATTTTTCTTGTGTTGACATGGAGGATTTGAGAGGAAAGGGGAGATGGGAGGCAAAAGAGGATTTGTGTGGCCCTCTTAGGTTTAATGTAGAAAAAACAACGCTAGAAACATATTCAGAAGAAGGATAGCTTTCAAATGATGTGATGTTTGATAAGCTTTGACAAAAAATGAAAGACCTCGTTTGGGCTACCTCTAGACTACCTCCATAACAGCAAAAATTAAATATAATTGAATATGGTCATGCAACACCTCATTTAAAAGCTCCTGACATAAATATTTCAAATATCCAAGTCTTATCCAATAGTTTTTGAACCGAATTTGAATTTACCATGTTTTTCTTTGGGAGGTACTAAGATTCAGGAGTAGGGGGGTTATGGAGCTAGGACATTCCAAGGTGAGAAAACCTTCTCCATTTAAGATATATCTTACTATAACGAATTTTTTTATGAATTTTCATTTTTCATGTTTTGGCATGGAGGGTTTGAGGGGAAAGGGGAGATGGGAGGTAAAAGAGGATTTGTGTGGCTCTTTTAGGTTTAATGTAGAAACCGACACTAGAAACATGTTCGGAATAATTCATATACGGAATAATTTCTGTTCGTTTTTAGTTTTAATATTGCTCCTTACTTTCAGTTAAAAAAAAACTTGTTTTTTTATTTAATTTAAAGAATCTAACAAATTAGTTACTTGGGTACTCGTGTATTCGTGTTGAAAGGCAGATCTAGAGCGACATCTTGGGTGAAGGGCAATATGACAAGGGTGGCAATAATTTACCAAATTGACAAGTTTATTTTTAAAAAAGGTAAAAAAAATGAAGATGCCAGAAAAATCTTAGCAGGGGGAGCGGGGGGGGGGTGGTGTTTCCCTTGCTTCCACCCTGGATCCAATACAGTTCATGGTGTTTCCAGTGTACTTTTATGAAACTATAGAATCTTGTCAAACTGTCAAATCAGTCTGTGACAAGATCTTACAATACCACTTCCAACAAATGTATCATTGTTTTTTAATATGGTCATGCAACACCTCATTTGAAAGCTCCTGACATATAGATTTTAAATACCCAAGTCTTACCTAATAGTTTTTGAATCAAATTTGAATTTACCATGTTTTTCTTTAGGAGGTACTTCTATTCAAGGGTAGGGAGGTTTATGGAGCTAGCACATTCCTAGGCAAGGAAAACTTCTCCATTTAAGATACATCTTATTATGAAGAATCTTTGTATGAGTTTTCATTTTTCTTGTTTTGACCTGGAGGGTTTGAGAGGAAAGAGGAGATGTGAGGAAAAAGAGGATTTGTGTGGCCCTTTTAGGTTTGATGTAGAAAACAACGCTAGAAACATGTTCAGAAGAAGAATAGCTTTCAAATGATGTGCTGTTCGATAAGCTTTGACAAAAAGTGAAAAACCACATTTGGTCAACCTCTTGACTACCTCCATAACAGTAAAAAATATAATATAATTGAATATAGTCATGCGACACCTCATTTGAAAGCTGCTGACATAAATATTTTAAATATCCAAGTCTTCTGCAATAATTTTTGAACCAAATTTGAATTTGCCATGTTTTCTTTGGGAGGTGCTTATATTCAGGGCTAGGGGGGTTTATGGAGCTAGGACATTCCTAGGGAATGAAACCTTCTCCATTTAAGATATTTCTTACTATAAAGAATCTTTTTTTACGAATTTTCATTTTTCTTGTTTTGACATGGAGGATTTGAGAGGAAAGGGGAGATGGGAGGCAAAAGAGGATTTGTGTGGCCCTTTTAGGTTTAATGTAGAAAAAACGCTAGAACCTTATTCAGAAGAAGGATAGCTTTCAAATGATGTGATGTTTGATAAGCTTTGACAAAAAATGAAAGACCTCGTTTGGGCTACCTCTAGACTACCTCCATAACAGCAAAAATAAAATATAATTGAATATGGTCATGCAACACCTCATTTAAAAGCTCCTGACATAAAGATTTCAAATATCCAAGTCTTATCCAATAGTTTTTGAACCAAATTTGAATTTACCATGTTTTTCTTTAGGAGGTACTTAGATTCAGGAGTAGGGGGGTTTATGGAGCTAGGACATTCCAAGGTGAGGAAACCTTCTCCATTTAAGATATATCTTACTATAACGAATTTTTTTATGAATTTTCATTTTTCTTTTTTTGGCATGGAGGGTTTGAGGGGAAAGGGGAGATGGGAGGTAAAAGAGGATTTGTGTGGCTCTTGTAGGTTTAATGTAGAAACCGACACTAGAAACATGTTCGGAATAATTCATATACGGAATAATTCTGTTCGTTTTAAGTATGGAGGGTTTGAGGGGAAAGGGGAGATGGGAGGTAAAAGAGGATTTGTGTGGCTCTTTTATGTTTAATGTAGAAAACAACTTTAGAAACATGTTCAGAAGAAGGATAGCTTTTTAATGATGTGCTGTTTGATAAGCTTTGACAAAAAATGAAAGACCTCATTTGGGCTACCTCTAGACTACCTCCAGAACAGTAAAAACAAAATATAATTGAATATAGTCATGCAACCCCTTATTTGACAGCTCCTGACACAAAGATTTTAAATATCCATGTCTTATGCAATAGTTTTTGAACCAAATTTGAATTTGCCATGTTTTTCTTTGGGAGGTACTTATATTCAGGGGTAGGTGGGTTTATGGAGCTAGGACAATCCTAGGTAATGAAAACTTGTCCATTTAAGATATATCTTACTATTACGTATCTCCTTACACATTTTCATTTTTCTTGCTTTGACATGGAGGGTTTGAGAAGAAAGGGGAGATGGAAGGCAAAAGAGGATTTGTGTGGCCCCTTTTAGGTTTGATGTAGAAAACAACGCTAGAAAAATATTCAGAAGAAGGACAGCTTTCAAATGATGTGCTGTTTGATAAGCTCTGACATAAAGTGAAAAACCTCATTTGGTTTACCTCTTGAATAACTCCATAACAGTAAAAAATATAATATAATTGAATATAGTCCTGCAACACTTCATTTGAAAGCTCCTGGCATAAATATTTTAAATATCCAAGTCTTATGCAATAATGTTTGAACCAAATTTGAAGTTGCCATGTTTTCTTTGGGAGGTGCTTAATATTCAGGGGTAGGGGGGTTTATGGAGCTAAGACATTCCTAGGGAAGGAAACCTTGTCCATTTAAGATATATCTTACTATAAAGAATCTTTTTACGAATTTTCATTTTCTTGTATTGACATGGAGGGTTTGAGAGGAAAGGGGAGATGGGAGGCAAAAGAGGATTTGTTTGGCCCTTTTAGGTTTAATGTAGAAAACAAGGCTAGAAACATTTTCAGAAGAAGGATAGCTTTCAAATGATGTGCTGTTTGATAAGCTTTACAGTAAAAATAAAATATAATTGAATATAGTCATGCAACATCTCATTTGAAAGCTCCTGACATAAAGATTTTAAATATCCAAGTCTTATCCAATAGTTTTTGAACCAAATTTAAATGTGCAATGTTTTTCTTTGGGAGGTACTTATATTCAGGGGTAGGGGGGTTTATGGAGCTAGGATATTCCTAGGCAATGAAAACTTCTCCATTTAAGATATATCTTACTATTACAAATCTCTTTATTAATTTTCATTTTTCTTGTTTTGACATGGAGGGTTGAGAGGAAAGGGGAGATGGGAGGCAAAAAAGGATTTGTTTGGCCCTTTTAGGTTTAATGTAGAAAACAAGGCTAGAAACATTTTCAGAAGAAGGATAGCTTTCAAATGATGTGCTGTTTGATAAGCTTTGACAAAAAACGAAAGACCTCATTTTGTTTACCTCTAGACTACCTCCAGAACAGTAAAAACAAAATATAATTGAATATAGTCATGCAACCCCTCATTTGAAAGCTCCTGACATAAAGATTTTAAATATCCATGTCTTATGCAATACTTTTTGAACCAAATTTGAATTTGCAATGTTTTTCTTTGGGAGGTACTTATATTCAGGGGTAGGGGGGTTTATGGAGCTAGGACAATCCTAGGTAATGAAAACTTCTCCATTTAAGATATATCTTACTATAACAGATCTCTTTACAAATTTTCTTTTTGCTTGTTTTGACATGGAGGGTTTGAGAAGAAAGGGGAGATCGGAGGCAAAAGAAGATTTGTGTGGCCCTTTTAGGTTTGATGTAGAAAACAACGCTAGAAACATGTTCAGAAGAAGGATAGCTTTCAAATGATGTGCTGTTTGATAAGCTCTGAAAAAAAGTGAAAAACCTCATTTGGTCTACCTCTTGACTACCTCCATAACAGTAAAAAATATAATATAATTGAATATAGTCATGGGACACCTCATTTGAAAGCTTGTGATATAAATATTTTAAATATCCAAGTCTTATGCAATAATTTTTGAACCAATTTTGAATTTGCCATGTTTTCTTTGGGAGGTATTTATATTCAGGGGTAGGGGGGTTTATGGAGCTAGGACATTCCTAGGGAAGGAAACCTTCTCCATTTAAGATATATCTTACTATAAAGAATCCTTTTATAAATTTCCATTTTTCTTGTTTTGACATGGAGGGTTTGAGAGGAATAGGGAGACAGGAGGCAAAAGAGGATTTGTGTGGCCCTTTTAGGTTTAATATAGAAATCAACACTAGAAACATGCCCAGAAGAAGGATAGCTTTCAAATGATGTGCTGTTTGATAAGCTTTAACAAAAAATAAAAGACCATATTTGGCCTACCTTTAGACTACCTCCAAAACAGTAAAAATAAAATATAATTGAATATAGTCATGTGACATCTCATTTGAAAGCTCCTGACATAAAGATTTTTGAACCAAATTTAAATTTGCCATGTTTTTCTTTGGGAGGTATTTATATTCAGGGGTAGGGGGGTTTATGGATCGAGGACATTCTTAGGCAATGAAAACTTCTTCATTTAAGACATATCTTACTACAACAAATCTCTTTACAAATTATCATTTTTCTTGTTTTGGCATGGAGGGTTAGACAGGAAAGGGGAGATGGGAGGCAAGAGGATTTGTGTGGCCCTTTTAGGTTTGATGTAGAAAACAACGTTAGAAACATGTTTAGAAGAAGAATAGCTTTCAAGTGATGTGCTTATTGATAGCTTTTGAATAAAAAATGAAGCAACAAAATTGGTCTGCCTCCACCTCAATAGGCCTAACAGTCAAAATATTATTTTGTTGAATATGGTCATGTAACACCTCATTTGAAACCTCCTGCCAAAGTAATTTGAAATCACAATGAAAAATTCTATGAAAAACAATGTTTCGGGCATTAGTTTTAAGTTCACACTTATATTTGTACTTTTAAGTAAAATATCAAAAACAAAAACAAAATTTAAAAACTTAGTATCATTTGAGAGCTGTAAGTATCAGCAGTTTTTTTTAAGGATAATTTTTAATTTCAGAACTATAGGGTAAGCTATTTTAGGTCAGGGAGATAAACCCGGAGATGGGAGCCAGGAGATAACTTCATCCTGGTAAGAACCTTAAAATAATTTAAGATGTGAGCTAATTATCTGTGTGCAGGTATAGTTGGCTAGGCTCTTGGCTGATAGTGAGATTTTGTGGTGTTTGAAGCATTTTAACAGTTTACAAAGCAAGGTATGTTGTGCAGACGTCAGCATATTACATCAAATAGGCAATGGTCAATTCTTTCATTATTCATACTACAATGTCTGCAAACAGGGGACAGGGGAATTGAACCACTTGAATTCGAAAACTTATACGAGAATGCAAGAAAATTTAGTCCATTTGTGCCAGAACGAATTCTATGGTAAATTTTAGAAAAATATTTATTGGGAAAGAGGGAAACGATAGGATTATTCTTATTAAAATTAATATCTGATAGTCTCCATCGGTAAATATCTCTAATCGGGATTGTTCTCCCACTTGGCTGGTCAATATTTATAGCAGTTTTTGCTATTTCATCGACTTGATGATTACCACTTATGCCAGAGTGGCTAGGAATATACTGAAAATAAGTTCTTATGCCACTTGAAGCAAGTTTATCTATAATACTGAGACAATGATAAGTGTCAATCTCGAAATTATATTGAGGAGCTGAGGTCAGCAACTCAAGGATTGATAAAGAGTCGGAGTATACTATGATATTGTTTGAGTTTGTAATCAAGGGTTGGTTTTCCTTAAGGTGTTCTAATGCCATGATTATGGCATTTAACTCAGCAGACATTATAGATACATTATTATATAATCTCTCGCCCATTGCAATTTTTAGGTGAGGAAAAAAAGCACCACTTGCTACCTTCTTATTCATTTTTGACACATCAACAAATATTTGGAAGTGGTTTTTATAAGTAATTGTATTAAGTTCAGCAAATTTTTTCTAGAGAAAGACAGTGGGGGTTAGATCTTTGGTCCGCATTCAAAAATCAGTATCTGGTATGGGGCTTGACCAATCCAAAGGTCTGGAATGGGTGACAATGAAGATAATAGAAGTTTCTGATATGGTGACCTTCTTCTGAATGATGGCATATTCATTTAAAATGCCTATCCACATGGCGTTATTTCTTAAACAATTATTTAGGGTTTGTGACCTATTTGATTAAATTTTTGTAAGATGTTTTGTCAAGAGAAAGCTACGTCTCACCCTTATTGTTGTTAATCCACTCTCCATAAGCAGAAATTTGGTGCTTGTGGCTTTCCTAAGACCAAATATGAGACGCATTATATAATTTTGTGTTGTTTCAATTTTTTGCATCTGGGTCTTTGCACATGCACCATAGACGATGAGCCCATTGTCAATATGGGGTCTTATATGTGATTTGTAAAACTGGAGTAAGGTTTTCTCCTTACAGCCCCAGGGTGTGGTTAGAAGTCTTTTTAGTATATTTGTTTTTCTATAGCATTTTTTTATTGTGTTTGAAATGTGGAGGTGGAAATTAAGTTTTTGGTCAAGCATGAGACCTAGGTAATTAATATGATTAACTTCTGGAATAGTTGTTCCATTTAGAGTAAGTTTTGCATTAACTTGGTTCCGCATTCGGTGAAATTGGATTATTTTTGACTTGGTTGGTGCAATGGGTAAATCTGAATGTTGAGAGAATTTTTCAATTTGGAAAAGTGACTTTTGCAGATTTGACTGTGCTATCTCAAAGGTTTTGCCAGATGACCATAGCACCAGATCATCAGCATATTGTAGATTCGTGAGGGGGAGGTTCATGTCCCAGAGATATAGGGCAAAAAGGAGGCAACTGAGGACTGCTCCTTGAGGTAGGCCTTTGGTTATTGTCTTTCGGGGTGAAGATGCTGAACCAACACAAACAATGAAACTTTGCACTTCTATGAAAGATTTTATAAAAGATACTAGCTTGGGGGGTAATCAAAGGTTTGCAAGTTTGTTTAAAAGGGTTTGGTGGTTCACATTGTCATATGCCTCTTCAAAATCAAGGAAACCTGCAACTAGGGCATTATTTTTTTAGAATGATTCATTTATTGCATTTTTTAACAAAATGAAAGCATCTGTTGAGGAGTGGTGTTTCCTGAATCCAGTTTGAGTGTGAGGGATCATATTATTTTTTTCAACGAACCACAGGAGTCTGTAATAGATCATTTTCTCCATTATTTTCCCCATCACAGGAGTAATCATTATGGGCCCATAGGACTCAGGGTTATCTTTGGGTTTATTTTTCTGTAGGATTGGTAGGAGGGACGAACATTTCCATATATTGGGGAACATAGAAGATGCCCAAGCGTGATTACAACAATTGAGCAGTTCTTGTTTATATGAAGGGGGGAGTTTAAAGACCCAAGTAGGGCTCGAGGCTTCATGACTTCTTCCATTTTTGGTCATAATGTGTTATATCGCATGGTTTGATTCTTGAACATAATTCATGCTTCTTAGGAATTTATAGCCTTTGCGTGGTTGGTCGTGTGAATTCAGAGGACGTATGAACAATTTACTGTGATTATTTGATGTTAGCTTATTAACAAACAGAGTTGCAAATACCTTAGCTCTTTCATTATCATTGTCATAATGGGTATTATTATGTATAAGTTCATACAGGAGTGGGTTGGGGTAATTCTTTTTCCTACAGATGTGGCTTATGACTTTATGTATAATTGGCTCATGTGTCTCTCTGGAGAGATTATTTGCAAAATTATTCCAGTATTTATATTTATTATCTATTATAGTCCTTTTTAGATTAGATTCTGCTTGTAATTTTTTTTTATATATGTAGTAGGTGATGGTTTTCTTACGAATGCTCTCCTAGCTGCCTTTTTTGTTCTCCATTTATTTTGGCACTCATTTATCCACCATGCTTTGGGAATGTGTTTAGGGAAGGTTTTTTTTGGGTGTTGTCCTGGGGATAGCATGACTAGCTGTATTTATTAGTAAAGATGCCAAGACTTCAGCATGTGTGTCAACTGTTGTATTTGAAATGCATGAATTTTGGGTGAAACTTGTAATTTTATCATTTAGCTTATTTTGGAACATAGACCAATTTGCTTTAGTGTTCACATATTTTGAGGTGTGTGATCGGGTTTCAGCAGGTTCATTTAGGGAGCAAACTATAGCAAAGTGGTTAGAACATAGACTATTAATTTTATTTATACAATTGTGATTCAAAATGTTTAATGACACAATTTGTAGGTCAATTGTAGAGAATCTGCCACTTTTGGGGTTGAAATATGTATTCAGTTTTGGAGGGGTAGCAACAGATAATTCAATATTATTTGAAGTCATATGCTCAATCAATTTACCAGCTTTATTTGCTGGTTTATTCCCGCACAAAAGGCTGTGGGCATCGAAGTCTCCGCAAATAATGATATTTTTTAACATATTAGAATTATTTATATAATTAAAGAAATCCATGGCATTTCTAGTTTGGCCATTAGGGTTATAAAAGCTTATTATATAGGTTTTCGTATTATTCAGCCAAACACTGATACCAATTGCATCAACATCATTTGCAAAATCTGGAAAGTTGATGCCACAGAATTTTATATTATTTTTAACTATTAAAGCTACCCCATCTCCTTTTCTCTCTGATGATCTATCCTTTCTCAGGATAGTATATCCCAGAGACTTAATTTGTTGATTTTGGGTTAAATGAGTTTCCTGGAGGCAAGCAATTTTAATGGAATTATTATTCATAAAAAATATTATTTCATTTAGCTTATTTTCTGTAAATGATCTTACGTTCCACTGGAGTATTGATATGTGTTGTGTTGTTGACTTAATTTTCATATGACTGTGTATCAATGTTCAGCTTTGTTAATAATAGAGCAAGATCTTTTTTGCTTGAATGAGCATATGATTAGGGATGTAGATTTTTGCCAATTCTGCAATGATTTTTGTTTTCTGTAGTTGATGTATGTTCAAGGCCTGAACTGCATTAGAGTTTAGAATGAATAAGCATATATTTTGGGATTGCATGTTTGGTTGTACATCCTGTTTGTCAGTTAAGGGATTAATTCCTGGTAGTGTTTCTGGTTTGTTTCTTCTTGGGAGGGAGGGGCAGGCCGACCTCATCTCACTGGGCAAGGAGGCTTTTTGGCCTGGTGATTCCTTCTGATAGGGATGTGAGCGAGGGGGCTTAGAGGAGGGTGTTTTATATGGGGTACTTGATGCATTGGGGGCGTTTGCCTTGGGGGCGTTGGTTGGTTTCATTACGGGCTTTATTTGGTATTGTTGGGCAGCATTTGCTTCCATTGCTGCAATGGGGTATGGAATGGTCTTCTCTGTTGCTATTTGGAGTGTTAGTGCTCTTTTCTTATATACAGGGCATAGTGATTTATTGGTAGATTCATGTGGGCCTTTGCAATTCATACATGTAGGCTGAGTGTTGTTGCTAGTTGTCAACTCTTTAGGATGGAATGCTTTACAATTACTACACTCTAGGAGAATTTCATTGCATTTGTTTATTATGTGTCCCAGTTTGAGACACCTCTGACACTGGATAGGCTTTGGTTTGTATTCCTTGTGTGGTTTGATTTGCCCAAATAGGAATAACTTTTCTGGGATATTAATTTTTTCCTTCAGTGTAAATAAGAAGGATCTACTTGTTTTTAGGCCATTAGAGTGAGGTTTACCAAGTTGGGTAACATCTTCAACTGGGATTGTGTTGCCAGCCCTATCTGAGAGCCCTTCTTTTAACTCCTAAGTGGGTATTTCTGGGAGAACTTTATAAACTTCTATTTTTTTTGGGGATTCTTTTGGGTTCCATTTAGATGCATTAACTGGGGTATTCAGACTGGATTTTAGGTTAATTATTGCGTCTGCTGATTTCTGATCTCGGACTGCTATTAGCAAAGATCTTTCATGGCGAGTATTAAGAGAGAACAAAGACTTTGTTAATTTCAAAATTGCAACTTTTATTGCAGTAATCTTTTTTATTTCAAAGGGGTTAATAGGAGAAATTTTAAGGTAAATTCCTAAGTTTTGGGAGGGAGTATCTTAGGCAGGGAGAGGGGAAATGCTTTAGATTGGGGAGATTTTTTTCCTTTTTTTAGAGCTTCTAGAAACTACCTCTTGAAACCCATTATCATCATTTATAGTGACATTAGCCCCTACACTGATCATTTTCCTATTCTCAGAATTGGAGCTATCATGTGAACTTGGTGATAGTGAGCTTGACCAGCCAATATGGGTATCAGTTTCACTGGTATTTGGGGTGGGATCTGGAGGGACTTTTTTGGAGGACTTCTAAGCATTGCCTATTGGAATAAGCTTTAAACTAAAACAAGAAAGGATATTACAATGATAAAAAACCGTCTGCACTCTACTGTGGGGAAATTTTCAGGATCAAAAGAAACACCACAGTATGGCCCTCAGGAGGATTTGAGCATGATTGGTTCGGTACAACTACTGATTAATTGAGATAATAATTCACAAGAAATTTATTTTAAATTTCTTAAAAGGTTGCTGCTGCTGTGTGGGTCAGCGTTTTTCCCAAACATCCCAATGTTTGAATATTTCTTTTTCTTCTTCTTTTTCTTCAATTATAGGCTTCGGATGAATCCATTAAACCGTTTTCGTATTTTCTGATTATGTCAGGGGTGTCCTGGGAAATCAAATATAGAAATTAGACTATTATTCTTTAATAATAGAATTTATACATCATTGATGAAACCACCTATATTTAGACAGTTAAAGACAGCTTTGAACAATTCGGCATCATCCGTTGAAGAGTGTCTCCTATGTTTCAGTTGGTCAATATTAGGGGTTAGCTTAAGGAACTTAAATATGGCAGATAAAGTTAGCCATTCTTTTTTATGGTTTATAGTTGCCACAGGGCAACCAAAAAGACATGGTTGATGGTCTCATCATAGGTATGGCATAGGCGGGAAAGAGGGCTCATTACTGTTTGGAGGGTTGTGTTTTGATAGTGACAAGTTTGGCAGTTGAGGCCAGTAGCATTTTATCGTATTCTGTGGTACATCTTTGAGTCTTTCTGGGATGTAAATGGAGAAAGGTTTGGTGGGCGTTGGTTTGCTATATAATTTTTAGGTACCAATGGTGTATATCTCTTACTAGGATAGGTCTTCCAGATATTATTTCAAACTGAAGGGCAGATTTAGCTATTTCATCTGCCTTGTGGTTTCCTTTAATATCCATATGACTTGGGATGTACTGGAATTTTGTGGATATACCTTTTTTAAGTAGTTGGTTCAATAGTACAAGAGTGGTGGAGGTATCATTGTCTGGGTAGTCTGAATGTTCTGGTGAAATTGAGGCAAGGGATGATTTTGAGTCTGAATAAATTATAAGAGGGGTGTTTCTTGAATCTTTATAATGGTTTCCAATGCAATGTTGATGGCAGCTATTTCAGCTGTCATGATACTCACATCATTTTGGAGCCTTTCTACAGCGGCTATACCTAAAGATGGGAGGTCGACTCAACAAGCAGTCCTAGATTCTGTTTTTTAGCCATCTACAAGAATTGGGATGTGGTGGATTTATCTCCGACACTGATATTCATGGAATAATGATTTTACGTAGGCAAGGGAAAGATCTGCTTTAATAGCTGGCGCAAACAAAAGGTTCACTTCTGGGTAGTGGTTAGCCCAGGAAGGTATTTGGGGCTATATTTGAAATAAAGAAGATGAAGAAATGGGGAAGGTCATTTGGGTGGTTGCGAATCCCATGCAAGGCCCCTAAAAACACTAGGGTTTTTAGCCAGTTATGTAATCTATGGGAACTGTTACCTTCAGTTGTTGTAAAGTAGCAGACAAGTAGGCTATCTCTGCACATAGCAATAGAGGTGAGACCACTTTTGCTGAGGAGGAAGTTGGTTTTGGTGTGATTCCTGAGGCCGAGTATAGCACAGATCATAGTATTTTGGACAGTCTCCAGACTGCATAGTAGGGTTTTTGAGCATGAGCCATAGACAATTAATCCATAATCAATCTGAGATCTGATATGTCTTATAGAAATTTATTAGACTTTTTTCATGGCAACCCCAAGGCGTATTGAGTAGCCTTTATAAGATGTGCATTTTCCTGAGGCATTTTATTCTCACATTTTCAATGTTGAGCCTGAACGTTAGTTTTTGGTCTAGAGTGAGGCCAAGATATTTGATGTGTTGTTGCTCTTGGATGACAACACCATTTACGGTTAGTAGGGCAGATTGGAGTATTTTTCTTATTATGAAACTGTACTATAGCTGATTTTGATGGGGCAGCGGGTAGGCATGAATTGTTGGAGAAACATTCAAAAGAATAAAGCAACTTTTGTAACTTGGATTGGGTGAGTTCAAAATTATTTGAGGTAGACCAAAGGACAATATCATCTGCAAACTGAATATTTGTTTGGGGTAGGCTCAGATCCCATAAATATAGCGAAAACAGGAGGATAGCACCTTGGGGAAGGCTTTTGGAGACAGACTTTTTAGAAGAGATGTAGGAATTTACTTGGAGAACAAAAGAGCGTTCGGATAGGTAACTTTAAAAAAATTCACTACAGGTATTGGAAAACCCATTTTTGATAATTTTTGCAGTAGGAATGGATGTTGGATATTATCATATGCGTTTGGGAAGTCCAAGAAGGCTGCAACTAGGATTGGGTAGTCTTTCAGACACTCAGATATGGCATTGGTTAAGCAAACAAATGCATCAATGGAAGAATGATATTTCCTAAATGCTGTTTGGGTATGTGGGATGAGGTGGGTAGACTAAGCAAACCAATACAATTGGGAGTGAATTATCTTCTCATATAATTTTCCCAGAACTGGGGTAATCATAATGGGTCTGAAGGAGTTGGGGTCCTCTTTGGGTTTATTATGTTTTAATATAGGGATGATGAGTGATGTTTTCCAAGCAGATGGGAAGAAGGAATTGCTCCAGGCATTGTTGAAAAGAGATAAGAGTACTCTATTGGAAGGTGTTGGAGCAAAAATGGATAGATCTGGTCGTGGCTTCAAGATTTTTTGGGTTTGATTTAATTGATTGCTTTATTCAGCTCAATCATTCTAAAATTTTGAGAGAATGTTGAGAGAATTTTTCAAACTGGAAAAGTGACTTTTGCAGATTTGACTGTGCTATCTGAAAGGTGTTGCCAGATGACCATAGCACCAGATCATCAGCATATTGTAGATTCGTGTGGGGTAGGTTCATGTCCCAGAGATATAGGGCAAATAGGAGTCAACTGAGGACTGCTCCCTGAGGTAGGCCTTTGGTTATTGTCTTTTAGGGTGAAGAGGCTGAACCAACACAAACAATGAAACTTTGCACTTCTACGAAGGATTTAATAAAAGATACTAGCTTAGGGGGTACTCCAAGGTTTGCAAGTTTATTTAAAAGGATTTGGTGGTTCATATTGTCATATGTCCCTTTAAAATCTAGGAAAGCTGCAACTAGGACATTATTTTTTGAAAAAGATTCATTTATTGCATTTGTTAGCAAAATGAAAGCATCTGTTGAGGAGTGGTGTTTCCTGAATCCAGTTTGAGTGTGAGGGATCATATTATTTTTTCCAACAAACCAGAGGAGTCTGTGATAGATCATTTTCTCCATCACAGGAGTAATCATTATGGGCCTATAAGACTCAGGGTTATCTTTGGGTTTATTTTTCTTTAGGATTGGTAGGAGGGACGAACATTTCCATATATTGGGGAACATAGAAGATGCCCAAGCGTGATTATAACAATTTAGCAGTTTGTATGAAGGTGTGAGATTCTTTATCCATGTAGGGTGTATATTGTCATAGCTGCCGCTAGTTTTGGTCCTAATATGATGTATTGCATTATTCAATTCCTGGATTGAAAATAGATTAGTTATGTACTCGGATCCTGGGCGTGGTTGGTAACTTGGGTTCATAGGAATTGGGGATATTTTGCTTCGATAACTTGATGTTAGCTTATTAACAAACAGAGTTGCAAATAGCTTAGCTTTTTCATTATCATTGTCATAATGGGTATTATTATGTATAAGTTCATACAGGAGTGGGTAGGGGGAATTCTTTTTCCCATAGATGTGGCTTATGACTTTATGTATAATTGGCTCATGTGTCTCTCTGGAGAGATTATTTGCAAAATTATTCCAGTAGTTATATTTAGCATTTATTATGGTCCTTTTTAGATTAGATTCTGCTAGTAATTTTTTTAAATATGTAGTATTTGATGGTTTTTTTAAGAATGTTCTCCTAGCTGCATTTTTTGTTCTCCAATTATTTTGGCACTCATTTGTCCACCATGCTTTGGGAATATGTTTAGGGAAGGTTTCCTGGGTGTTGTCCTGGGGATAGCATGATTAGCTGTATATATTAGTAAAGATGCCAAAACTTCAGCATGTGTGTCAGCTGTTGCGTTTGAAATGCATGAATTTTGGGTGAAACTTGTAATTTTATCATTTAGCTTATTTTGGAACATAGGCCAATTTGCTTTAGTGTTGATATATTTGGAGGTATGTGATAGGGTTTCATCAGGTTCGTTTAGGGAGCAAACTATGGCAAAGGGGTCAGTACATAGACTATCAGTTTTATTTATATAAATTTTGTTCAAAATATTTAAAGACACAATTTGTAGGTCAATTGTAGAGAAACTGCCACTTTTGGGGTTAAAATATGTATTCAGGTTTGGAGGGGTAGCAACAGCTAATTCATTATTATTTGAAGTCATACGTTCAATGAACTTACCAGCTTTATTTGCTGGTTTATTAACCCAAAAAAGGCTGTGGGCATTAAAGTCTCCACAAATAATAATATTTTTCAACATATTAGAATTAATTGTATAGCTGAAGAAATCCATGGCATCTGTAGTTTGGCCATTAGGGTTATAAAAACTTATTATGTAAGTTTTTGTATTATTCAGCCAAACACTGATACCAATTGCATCAACATCATTTACAAAATCTGGAAAGTTGATGCCAAAGAATTTTATATTATTATTAACTATTAAAGCTACTGCACCTCCTTTTCTCTCTGATGATCTATCCTTTCTCAGGATAGTGTATCCCAGAGACTTAATTTGTTGAATTTGGGTTAAATGAGTTTCCTGGAGGCAAGCAATATTGATGGAATTATTATTCATAAAAGATATTAGTTCATTTAACATATTATCTGTAAGTGATCTTACGTTCCACTGAAGTATTGATATGTGTTGTGTTGTTGTTTTATTTTTCATATGACTGTGTATCAATGTTCAGCTTTGTTAATAGTAGAGCAAGATCTTGTTTTGCTTGAATGAGCATATGATTAGGGACGTAGATTTTTGCCAATTCAGCAATGATTTTTGTTTTCTGTTGTTGTTGTATATTCATAGCCTGAACTGCATTGCAGTTTAGAATGAATAAGCAAATATTTGGGGTTTGCATGTTTGGCTGTGAATCCAGTTTGTCAGTTAAGGGATTAATTCCTGGTAGTTTTTCTGGTGTGTTTCTTGTTGGGAGGGGGTGCCAGGCCGACCTCATCTCACTAGGCAAGGAGGCTTGTTGGCTTGGTGATTCTTTCTGATAAAGATGTGAGCTGGGGGGCTTAAAGGATGGTTTTTTGTAAGGAGTACTTGATGCATTGGGAGTGTTTGACTTGGGGGTTTTATTTTATTTCAATATAGGTTTTATTTGGTGTGATTGGGCAGTATTTGCTTCCATAGCTGCAAAAGGGTATGGAATGGCCTTCTCTGTTGCTATTTGGAGTGTTAGTGCTCTTTTCTTATATGCAGGGCATTGTGATTTATTTGTGGATTCATATGAGCCTTTACAATTGATACATGTAGGCTGAGTGTTGTTCCATGTTGTCAACTCTTTAGGATGGGAGCCTTTAGAATTACTACAGGCTAGGAGAATTTCATTGCATTTATTTGTTGTGGGTCCCAGTTTCAGACACTTCTGACACTGGATAGGCTTTGGATTGTATTCCTTATGCGGTTTGATTTACCCAAATAGGAATAACTTTTCCGGGATATTAATTTTTCCCTTCAGTGTAAATAGGAAAGATCTACTTGTTTTTAATCCATTAGAGTTGGGTTTACCCAGTTGAGTGACATCTTCTACAGGGATTGTGTTACCAGCCCTACCTGAGAGCCCTTCTTTTAACTCCTGAATTGGTATTTCTAGGGGAACATTATATACTACCATTTTTGTTGGGGATTGTTTTGGGTTCCATTTAGATGAGTTAATTGGGGCATTCAGAAGAAATTTTAGATTAAGTATTATATCAGCTGATTTCTGATCTTGGACAGATATTAGCAAAGATCCATCACGGTTAACGTTCAGAGAGAATATTGATCCTAGAAATTTGAAAATTGCAAATCTTATTTTATAATTCTTTGTTACCTGAATGGGACTATTATAAAAAATGGGCATGTAAATTACTAAGTTTTGGAAAGGATAATCTTCAACGGCAGGAGGGGAAATATTTTTAATTGGGGATGTTTTTTTCCTTTTTTTGGAGCTACTAGAAAGGACCTCTTGAAAACCATTATCATATATAGTGACATTTGCTCCAACACTGATCATTGTCCTATTCTCAGAATTTGAGCTTTCATGTGAGCTTTGTGATAGGGAGCTTGACCAGCCAGGATGGGGCAAAAATGGATCAAATTCATTAGTATTTGGGGTGCGATCTGGAGGGACCTTTTTTTAGGGGGAGTTCTTTGCATTGCCTTTTTGAATAAGCTTTAAGCTAAAAAGGAAAGGATAATAGTATGATACCAGACCGTCTGCACTCTACAGTGGGGAAAACTTCCACAAAGGAAACACTAAAGTATAGCCCTGAGGAGGATTTTGAGCACGAGGGGTTCAGTACAGCTACTGATTAATCGAGACAATAATTAACAAGAAACTTATTTTTAAAATTTCTTAAAGTGTTGCTGTTGTGTTTTTGTCCAAACCCAATCAATGTTTTTCTGATATTTCTTCTTTTCTCAGGATAAATTCATATCCTTCTTCTCGGGACAATTCACTTGCGGCTGAACAGAATGTTGCCTTTTTATCTAAATTCACTAGTCGCAAAAATTACGTTACTATTAAAATAAATGGCTTAATTGTAAACACTGCTTATAAATATTCGAAATATGGATGAATATGTAAACATGTAGATTAGCGAGAGAAGAAAAGATTAAACCGGTTGGATAAAAGATCTTTTTCTTCAAGTTACAATTTTCTTGTGAGTATTGGTGATTGTTTGGATTTTCTTAAAAAATTTTAGACTATTTATTAAATAAAAATTGACATCTGTGATTTTAGCTGAATGTTTCAGCTACCTGACCAGGTTTTACCTGGTCCCACCCTAAATTTCCACCCCCCTTACACTCAACCTACAATTGGTATCCTCCCCAATGGACAAAGAATAAGGATTTTTAATCCAGCTGATATTCAATGGAGCTCAACTCAAACAAGTGTAAGTACAAGTCATATCCCTAGCTCTGCCCCTCATAGTTATGTTTTACCTCCCACTTATCCTAACTACACCATCCCAACAACAAACAAATATTCTGTGCTCAATGAAGAGTGCTATCCAGCTTTACCCTCTAATGACAGTGATGAAGAGCTCAGAACAGCTGGAAATCCATTGGAAAGAGAAGGAATTGCTGTGCATGAAAATGGATTAGTATTACCAAGACTAGGGCAGAATCCAAACATTGGCACAAAAAGGATAGACTTGTCCCCAGACAGTGAAACAGGTCTAGCTGCAAAGTGTAAGCAAAGGAAATCTGCAACACCTCAAGCAAATTACATCAACAAAGATACACAGAGCATCATCCCAGAACAAGAACATTATAAAGTGTTATTAGAAATTATCATAGAGGAAAATGGAAAAAACGTCCCTCCTGATTATGAAATTGCAAAATCAATCCAAACAATATTGAAGAATTCCAAATTTGAGCTTGAAGTTAAGAAAGAAAGAAGGAACATGCTTTTATATCTACAAGGTGAAGATGAGGCTGAAAAGATTTTATCTACCAGCACACTCTGCAACATCACCGTAAAGACAAAAAGAATTCAACCTATAGTAAGAGGAATAATTAAAGGTATCCCTCTTAACTTATCAATAGAGGAAATCAAAGAGAGCTTACAAACCCCAACTACTGTGAAAGATTCTATAAGACAGAAAAGATACAATAAGGAATCTAAAAAACTTGAAGATAGCCTTGCAGTATTAATTATTTTTGAGGGTAGGACCCTACCACCAAATATCTGGTGCTTTGGAAGAAAAAGGGAGGTATACCAATACTAACGCAGAGTCCTCCAGTGTCACAAGTGCCAGAAATATGGACACACACAAAAAGAATGTAGAGCTAAAGAGTCAATATGTTTGAGGTGCTCAGAGAAACACCCGTCAAACCAGTGCCCACTTAAAACAATAGACCCTGAAATCAGACCAAAAGCATACATGTGTGCCAATTGTAATGGAAGTCACTCATCAACATCCAATTGGTGCCCAGTAAGGCAGCAAAACCAAGGAATCCTCCAAGTAGCTGAAAAATATCAAATTGGGTTCCGTATGGCATAGGTAGCTTATAAGAGCTACGCTGATGTGCTAAACAAGAGGAGGCTACATCTCAATCAGATCAATCAGACCTCGCAAAGCCAGATCACTGACAGACTTGTAAAATCATCCAAAACAGAAGCAGCTGAAAAGTTAGTAATTGGCCTATTATGCAGCCCAGATCTTATGAATTTATCAAGCCTAAGCCTACCAGTTCGTATTGAAAAGCTCTGTAAGTTGGTAGAAGAATTAAATTTAGGCTCCCTTAATCAACAAAAGATTTCAAGTGTTTGTCTGCTTAATAATACTTCATTAGATATGCATCATGGTCCCTAAAATAATGTCATATTATTCTTGACCACTGCCAGGAAAATACTATTGATATAACCTGTGTCCAGGAAACTTGGCTACAACCACATATAAGAATGTGGATGACAATTTTGATGACAAAATTTAATATGCAAATTTGTAGACTTGTAGTGCAGTTTTTACAAGACATAGGAGCAGATATAAAGATATAGCCCAGTTTGTTACTTAAATTTGGTGCATCTTGAATATAAGTGCAGTGTAAAATTATAGTGACAATTCACCCCTTACTTCCCTTTTCAACTTTCTAAAGTGATATTTTGAGAAACCATTGAATGAGGACCTAAGTGACATTTACTGTCAAGAAAGGTCCGAAATCCTGCTGCTGTTGCTGCTGCATGTAGATTAGCTGGAAAAGAAAGAAGTAGAAGAGTAACGGTTGGATAAATATCTTCTTTCTTAAGTATATATTTTTACTGTATTTTATCCTGCTTAATCATTTGCAATTTCAATTATTGTGCCTTATTAAAGCAGTGAGAATTTGGCTTGTAGGGTCAATATGAGTAACCAAGACCCCCAGTGTGGGGATCCACCTATATCAGGTGCTTATCAGTCACCACCCTATATGATCATTCAACCAAACACCAGTGTTGGTGGACAATATGGAAGTAATGTTCAGTATGTTTCAGCCCTTATGTCATACAGCCAGTATCAGGCTCGCCATTTTTCTCAACAGGGGCAGTGGCAGCCCCAGCAACAAGTTGTTCATGTCCCAGTGAATAACTCTAATGGACAACTTAGTGCAGTCAGCATCAGTGGCTACAATCTACCTGTCAATAACAGGTTCCAGGTTCTTGACAATAATAATGACTTCCCATCTTTACCAGCAGACTGATGAAGATATGTTAAGTGCTAATCCAATGTTGGCAGAAGGAATAATAGACAGTAGTGGGGATGGAAAAATTAGATTCCCAAGTCTAGGATTGAACCCTTCTTTGGGAAGGAAACGAGTAAGATCAGCTGGTGTGAGTATACAGAGAAAAAATAAAAAACAAGAAATGGAGTCAGCAGTTACAAAACATTGTGATATTCCTGTAAATGAATTTTTTCTGACAAGAGTAGAATTTGAAGTGATAGATAAGAATCAGAAATTAGCAGATGAATTTTCGATACTTAAATCACTAAAGGAGTGTGTTTCCCCTATCAGGTTTGAATTTGAATCAAATAGAGAAAGAAACATGCTGTCAGTTTATGTGAACACCATTGAAGAAGTAGAAAAAGTTCAAGAAATTCAATCAATAGGAGGTTTAAAAGTGAAAGCTCAGAAGAAGGAATGCACTAGAAGATGGATTATCAAGGGAGTGCCCTTGTACTTGAGTGATGAACAATTAAAAGAGTGTATAGAGTCATCAGTTCAGATCCCTGAGGTTATACGGCAGAAGAGATGCAATAGAGGGTCAAAGAAACTTGAAGATAGCTATGCTGTTTTGGTGGTGTTTTCTAGCAATTACTTGCCACCTATTGTGTGGTGTTGTGGAAGGAAAAAGGAAGATTTGTATATAATCGTAGAATTCTTCAGTGTTTTAAATGCCAACGTTATGGTAATCTACAAAAAAATTGTAAAGCAAATGAGCCAGTTTTCTTAAGATGTTCTGGAAAGCATGAGTCGGTGAATTGCCCTCTCAAAAACAGTGATTCTACAGAAAAAGTACAAACTTATAGATGTGCTAATTGCAAAGGCTATCACTCCTCCATATCTAGGGAATGTCCTACCAGGCAACAAAATAGTATTACTGATGGCATAAAAATACAACATGGGGTACAAGAGAGCCCAGGTTGTGTACAAAACATACGCTCAAGCAGCCTGCAAAGAATCCCTCAGCCACAGCTCATTGAGTCAGAAAAGTAAACATAATACATCAGCAGCAGATATTCTTATACCTATTGTTTTCTGCCCTGGCTATCACACCTGAGATTTTTCAAATACAGGACAGCAGTATAAACAGCAGAATAGATCATTTATGCACAGTTATCCAAACTTTGACCAGTGCAAAATTAGACAGTCTCAAAATTAAAGGTGCTATTTTAAATTCTCACAACAATGAACAGAACAACTAATTATCTGAAGATAATAACATGGAACTCACAATCATTTCTTAGAAATAACAAAGAAATCTTCCTAAATTGTATGGGTGAGTAAAATGTTGACATCTTCTGTATACAAGAAACTTGGGTTCAGAATAAAATAGCTCAAAAAGTATATCCCTACCAAAATATAATGAAGGACAGAAGCAGTGGTAGTGGTGGTGGTGTAATGATAGGAATAAATAAAAATATACATTTTGTTCCACTTACAATGCATTCTATGGACTCTATGAATGATAAAGGAATAGAAGTAATTGGGTGCAATATATTCATCAAAGGTAAGAAACCTCTATATATAATTAATATTTATAATCCTTCAGGGAACAATGACATTGGTACCGAGTTACTTGCTTTAGTCAGTGAAATCCCAAGCAATTGTGATTATATTATTGTAGGAGACCTGAATGCTCATAGTAGTGTATGGTGCTACTGCCCAATTATAAACCAAGCTGGAACCAGTGTGGAATATCTACTCCTAAATAGCACATGTTGTTTATTGACTCCCAAAGGGTTAAGAACAAGTCATAATTCCCAGAGGTTAACATATACCACCATTGATCTTCAGTTTTGTAGCCCCAATATTGCTACTAAAGCAAACATATCTGTTTTAGATTCTGCATCTTTTATAAGTGACCATAATTGTATCTTAATTGAAGTAGCCCAACACTTATCACCACAAAATGAAAAAAAAAAACACCACCAAAATATAACTTGAATAAAGCGAAATGGAATGAATATACAATGAAGTGCAGACAAACTGACATAAAGGAAATCATAAGCCATTGTATAAGTAGTTGTGACCCTGTAAATATTTTCCAAAGTGAAATTTTAAAAATTGCAGACAGTACAGTGCCAAAAATTGTTGGCAGGAATAAACATAAATGGTCTAAATGGTGGAATGAAAGTTGTGAACAAGCAAAAAAAAATTTCAACAATCTTAAAAAGAAGTATAATCGTGTAATCTGTATTGGAAATCACATAGAAGTTAAGAAGGCAAGAGCCAGTTTTAGACGAACTATAGTTAAAGCAAAAGAAGAGTCATGGAAGATGTTCCTTGATGGTCTTGACTTTTAAAAACCTTCCTCCAATGTTTTCATATTTATAAAGTCAATGATGGGTACTCCACCAGCCTGTTCCAATCCTCCTCTATATTTGAATGGTCATGCACTAGTTACAGATGTAGAAAAATCTATGGCAGGATTGGAACTTCTCCAATGCACTGTTGGTTGCCACGACTCGAATTCTGAGGGAGATGCACGTACTATTTGGAAAATAAACCACATCAACAACCAGAGTAATGAAGAGCCTTATAATGATCCATTTACAATTGTTGAGCTGAATAGTGCGATAAGTAGCTTGCCAGCTACTGCACCAGGTAATCATGGAATTTACCCCGATTTCATTAAAAATCTATCTGAGACTTGAGTAACAACTCTTTTGGACATCATAAATGATCAATGGTTCCATAACGAATTTCCTGAAATATGGAAAGAAGGTGTTGCAGTTATGCTACCCAAGTATGGCAAGGACCTAACCAGTTTAAATAGCTATAGATTTATTACCCTGTTGCCAGTTATTGGTAAAGTTTATGAGAGACTTATAAAAAATAGAATAAATTACATCACAACAGAGAAAAAGAATTTGAATGATTTTCAATGTGGATTTGTCAAAGATCGTAGTACAACTGAAAACTTGGTAATGTTTGAAAAAACTTCACTGCATTGCCTCCAGAACAAATTGATTATGGTTGCATTATTCTTAGATCTGAAGGGTGCCTTTGATAGCATTGTTCATAGGAAAATTCTTAATAACCTTATAGAAGCCAAATTTAAGGGAAGGATACTTGCAGTAATTTATAGCTTCTTAACCAAACGTAATGTCAAGGTCAAAGTTGGAAAACACACTACAGGGGACCAAATAACACCTAAGAGATCAGTTCCCCAAGGCTCTGCATTGGGTCCTGATTTATTTAATTATAGTGTCATTGACATACCCATAGATGATGGATCTACTCACCCATATGTCTTTGCGGATGATATAGCTTTATGGGCCACAGGTAGAACAATTGAAGAAGTAAAAGATGATTTACAAAGTTCACTTCGAGCTCTGGAAACCTGGGCCTGTGATGCTGACATTGAATATTTCTTGGAAAAAACAGTAGCCATGTTAATCACAAATAAAAAGCTTGTGACAAAGCCAACATTGCTCCTTGATGGGCATCAAATTAAATTTGTTGAAGAGACTAAATTTCTGGGCTGCAAAATTGTTTCTAAGTTATCTTGGATAAATCATGTTAATGATGTTAGCAGATCGTGCCAAAAGAGACTGAATGTGATGAAAATGCTTACTGGACCCAAACATGGAGTAAAAGCTCCTTTCCTTGTGGTGTTTTACTGCAAATATGTTCGTCCAAAAATTGAATACAGCTTGCAGATATATGGTTTGTCAGGGATTAGTTCTCTGAAAGAACTTGACGCAATCCAAAATTCAGCACTTCGGATTGCCTTTGGAGCCAGGAAAACAACGCCAACAAAATTTCTACACAGTGAAGCTGGAGTACCGTTAATTTTGACCCGTATGAAAATTCAAGCACTAAGTTATCTTCAAAAGGTTTGGATCAGTGATAATAATCCTATTAAAACCAGAATCATCAAGACCGGTAGAATACTCACAAAAAATCCATCCAGGAAAAGGAATAAGCAGTATTGCATTGAATTTGCTCTTTCATTCCTACATGAAGAAGATGTTAGACTGACCCTAACAATGGCAATGAAGGTTCCCTCAGTGATACAAATCCCCCCTTGGACACTGAAATCCCTATCAGGAAGCACTGAATTCCCTGCAATAATAATACCACATGCACTTCCTTTATTTAAGAGACTTACAGAATCCCTATATAAGTATCATATCCAGGTGTTCACTGATGGTTCAAAAGATAGTCAGGGAGTCGGTTTGGCATGTTTAATACCTAATTTTCGAATAAGTAAAAAGTATTGTCTCCCCCCTCTCTCTTCAATTTTTCAGGCAGAGTGTATTGCAATTCAAATTGCCGTCAATGTGATCAGAAGTTATTGCCAAAAGCATGAACCATATGTAATATTTTGTGACTCTAAGAGTGTTCTAACAGCAATTCTAAATTTCCATCTAAAAAAGAATGAAAGTTTTGAAATTCATAAATGTTGCTCTATGTTGCTTGATTCGTTGAATAGTGGCTGGTCAATATCTTTACAATGGTTGCCTGGTCATGTTGGGATCCCTGGTAATGAGGCTGTAGACAAGCTAGCAAAAGAAGCCATATTGGATGGTGAAGTTTTAATGCCAGACACACCAAATGAAATTAGCCAAATTGCTAATATAATACAAAAGATAACAAGAAATGACCAATTATTGCTAAGTAATACAGCAACAAGCAGAATGAACAATGACAGCATGACCTCAACCAAATCAAATCTTGGCATTTATCATCATCTTAACCGACAAAGAGGAAGAGCTGCTTTTCGTATAAGATCAGGACATTGTGGTACAGAAAGTTATATGGGACGTTTTTACAGTGAAAATCCCAATTGCAAAAATTGTGGAATAAATGAAACATTGGAACATATTTTGCTTGATTGTCCATCATATGTAAAATATAGGAAAAAGATTAAGGACTTTTTTGAATTGTATGGCTTACCGTTGCAGATAAATCATGCTACATGGAATAGTGAACATTCATTAACAATAATTAATCTCATATTGGATTTTTTGTCAATGACTGATAAACTTGGAAATGTGTAGTGCCTATCTATAAAATTGTATAAAGTGTTGTCTTTTAATTTGCAGCAGTCGGAAATTTACTGCACATTGAAAAAAGAGACATAACACGAAATCTGGTCACAAGGTCCTTGAAGACGTGAGGTGACCTCAAATAAACTCAACTCAACATGTAGATTAGCTAGTTAGGTAAAAAATGTGGTATAATCGTAGTAGGGGTCACCCTATTAGATAAGTCAGCATAAATGGACGGCTATATATAGTGTTGTAGGTTTATATCCTTTACTAGTTCGAAAGCATGAGTAGACAAATCTCTTTCAGAAGATTCTGTTAAGAGTCTTTATATCTGTCAGAGGGTTTTAATTCGATTATAGTTGGACTTTCAAATTTAAGAAATTCACTTGTTTTCTTTCAAGTATTTTACATTTCAGTAATATGTGCTCAGGGGTCTTACAGTACCTGCAAAATGGGCTACTGGCAACTTCTCCATTTGGCTGCTTAATTTTATAGGCCGATATGAGAAAGAATGGTGGTTGAAGTTAGCTGTATTTGTACACAGGCGATGAAATCAGACTGATTGCATCCTGGTTAGAGAGGGGGATAGATTTGATGGCTCAAATTTGGGTAGTGTTTTCAGTCGCAATCTAGTTATGTCCCTTGTAGTTAGAGGTTTCACTGGTTCCATTTGATTATTTGATTATTGATAGATTATTTGATTTTATTTTTGCTCATTTTTTCTTTAATGGAGTTCTTTATTTTTCTCTGAAAAACTTATTTTGTGGAAAAAGTTTTTTTTATTAATTTATGTTCGTTTAATATTGACATAGTCTTTTCAGGGAAATAGAAAATAATTCTTTAAATCGATACGTTTTTTAAGACTTTATAGTTTGGCCTGCTATTTGTATGCTAGAGACAACTTTTCAGCAATTTTTAACAACATACACCCTTTTTAAAATCTGAACACAAATAGCAGTGTCTAATTTAGCTTCATACCTCCTCTAGTTGACCTGAAATGGAAAACTTGATACCATTCGCAAAAAAATCTGTTTACTTTCATTGATAGCTTGGATACACTTACGCTATTTTGATTTGGTTAACTTTTAAGAGCAGAAATGGGAGGGTTGGTGTTGGAGGGTGGGCGTGGGTGGGTGGGAGTGGAAGTTCCCGCGACAACTCCTTCGATACTAAGTGCCCTGGTCTAAACAACAACAAGAACAACAAAAAATAATACGTTATACCCACTTCGATCTTTACTACAAAAATGTCAAGCCTTCCAATCACTTTCGACTATTAAAAAGGGCACTAGGCCTTTCGAATTCCAATCGAATGATACCTTTTGGAAATGACAACGCTTTCCATAAACACCTTATATGCCCCTAGGGCATAAATTACGACCCTTACCCTAAGGTCTGTTAGGGTGGTTTTCGTCCTTTAAGACCAAATTTCCAGAACTTTTAACCATGTTAAACAAAATAGCTCTCTCAAAATTTTGATTGGATGTGATTGGGGAAATAGTGGGCGTGAGAGGGGCGTTAGTCGCCTTCCAATCACTTTCGACTATTAAAAAGGGCACATGCCACTCCAATTTGCAATTGAATGAAAGTTTCTACGACAACTTCTTCGATACGAGTGCCCTTCTCTAAAGGAAAAAATTAATAAATAATACATTGTACCAACATCGTTCTTATATGCCCCCAGGGCATAACTTAAAACCCTTGCCCTGAGGGTTGTGGAAGAGTCTACCTCTCTTTAATTTGTCCCCGTTTCTTGTGTTGCTCTCGAGTGTCCTCGTTCCTTACTTAGGCAGCGCGATCGCGCTACCCATGATTTAACCACAACTGTCTATATAAACCTTATATGCCCCAGGGCATAACATACAACCCTTGCACTGAGGGCTCTGAGGGGGGTTATCATCCTAAAATACCTAATTTCCAGAAAGTTCAACTACGTTGAACAAAATAGATATCTCAACAATTTCATCCGATGTGATTTGGAAAATGATGGGCGTGAGAGGGGCGTTAGTTGCTATCCAATCACTTTCAACTATTAAAAAAGGCACTAGCCCTTTCAATTTCTAATTGAATGATCCCTTTTGAAGTTTCTACGACAACGCTTTCATTAAAAAATTTATATGTCCCAGGGCATAATTTACAACCCTTGCCCTGAGGACTGTGGGGAGGGGAGGGGTTGTCATCCTTAAAGGCCTAATTTCAATAACTTTCAACAACGTGGAACAAAAGAGTTATCTAAAAATTTTGATTGGATGTGTTTGGGGAAAAGGTGGGCGTGAGAGGGGGTTAGTTGCCCTCAAATCACTTTCGACAATTAAAAAGGGTACTATCCCTTTGAATTTGAAATCGAATGAACCCTTTTTCAAATTTCTACGACAAAGAATTCAATAAAAAACCTTATATGCCCCCAGGGCATAACTTATAATCCGTGCCCTGTGGGTTGTGGGGTAGTGTCCTCTTCAAAAATATATTTTCTATCTGAAAATTAACTACGCTGAACAAAATGGCTGTCTCAAAATTTTTATTGGATGTATTTGGGGGAATGATGGGCGTAGGGCAGGGGGCTAGTTGCCCTCCAATCACTTTCGACTATTAAAAGGGCACTACCCCTTTGAATTTCCAATCGAATGAGCTTTTTTTGAATTTTCTACGACAACGCCTTCTTTAAAAACCTTATATGCCCCCAGGGCATAACTTAAAACCCTTGCCCTGAGGGTTGTGGGGGAGTGTCCTCCACAAAAACATAATTTTTATCGGGAAATCAAATCCGCTGAAAAAAATGGCTATCTATAAATTTGTATTAGCTGTGTTTAGGGGAATGCTGGGAGTGGGGGGGGGCTACTTATCCCCTAATCAATTTCTACTATTAAAAAGGGCACTAGTCATTCCAAATTCCAATCGAATGAGCCCTTTTCGAAGTTTCTACGACAACTCCTTCGATACGAAGTGCCCTGCTGAAGAAAAAAAACACATTGTGCCCACATCGTTCTTTACTTAGGCAGCGCTAGCGCGCTGCATATGATATACTGATATTTAGTAACCAGAATGTTAATATTATTTGATTTATTAAAGTTATAAAAGTAAAACATTTATTTTTTGTCAGTAAAGTGCAAATTATGTTCTGCCCTTGGGAAAGCATATAGGCTTATAGCCGAACTGACGTTAATTTCTGCTCGTTTTGAGTTTGACTCGGTTATTTATTGTAATTTCTGTTCATTTTGAGTTTGCTTTATTTATCGATGCTGATTTGTGGTGGTTTCACGCTTGGTAGGTTATTTGATTTTATTTTGCTCATTTTTTGTTTAATGGAGTTCTTTGCTTTTCTTATTTTGTGGAATTTTTTTTTTTAAACGACCATCTCAAAATTTCTATTAGATGCATTTCTGGATAATACGAAGTGTGCGAGTGTGTGTGGGGAGGATAACCATCCTCCGATCATCTTGACTCTGAAAAAGGGCACTAGAGTTTCTGATTACCCATCCAATGAGCCCCCTCCGAAGTTTAAAAGACCACACTTTCAACTTAAACCTTATATGCCTTCAGGGCATATTATAATACCCTTGCCCTGAAGACGGGAGGGGGGGATTTGTCGCCCTCAAAGACACTATTTCTAGACCTTTCAACTACGTTGAACAAAAAGACAACCTCAATATTTTTAATGGAAGTGTTTGGGGAAAGGATGGGCATTGGTGGGGGGAGATATTTGACCTCTAATCACTTTCGACTAATTAAAAAGGCACTAGTCGTCTCAATTGCGAATCGAATGAGCCCTTTTTGAATTTACTCTGACAACGCTTTCCATAAAAACCTTATATGCCCCAAGGGCATGGATTATAACCCTTGTCCTTAGGTCTATGGGGGAGGGGGTCGTCATCTTCAAAGACATAATTTCCGGACCTTTCAGCTATGTTGAACAAAATGGCTATATCAAAATTTTAATTGGAAGTGTTTGGGAAATGATTGGCGTAGGGGGCATTCGCCCTCCGATTACTCTCGACTATCAAAAGGGGCACTAGCCCTCTCAATTTTTGAATCGAATGAACCCTTTTTATATAAAAAAGAAGATTTACCCTCCAATCACTTTGGACTAATTAAAAAGACACTAGTCCTCTCAATTACCAACCGAATGAGGCGGTTTTGAGGTTTCTACGACAAAAATTTCTATAAAAACCTTACATGCCCCAAGCGCATGGATTATAACCCTTGTCCTGAGGGCTATGGGGGGGTGTCATCTTCAAAGACATAATTTCCAGACTGTTCAACTATGTTGAACAAAATGACTATATCAAAAGGGGCAATAGCCCTCTCAATTTTTGAATCGCATGAGCTCTTTTTGATGTTTCTACGACACCACTTTCTATAACAAAAACCTTGAATGCCCCCAGGCCACAGCTTACAATCTTTGCCCTGATGCCTTTGGGCGGATTGTCATCCTCAAAGACATAACTTCCAGGCCTTTTGTCTACGTTGGACAAAATGGCTGTCTCAAAATTTTAATTGGATGTGTTTGTGGAAAGGGTGGCCGTGAGCGGGGGATTAGTAGCCCTCCAATTACTTTCGACCATTAAACAGGACTTTAGTCCTTTCAATTTCCAGTAAAAAAAAACAGTGATTTCCAATCACCGTTTTTTCACTCCTCAATGTGCTAAGATCTTACATCTTGTGTCAGAAAACGCTTAAAAGTGAAATCTTTGAATTAAGATCTTACATCTTTTGTCGTTTCTATGCAAACGTCTTTCTGCATTCTGCTCTGATCAGCGGTCTGAGAACAACGATGAGTATATCATCAAAGTTCTCTCATCATTGTTCTATACGGCAGAGAAATGGCGTCCTTTACACTTTTTGCTAACATGAGTGAGCTGTAAGATCTTAGAACAAAGATGAGTTAAAAAACGATAATATTTGCAGAAAGATCGTAGATGTAAGACCTTAGTGCTAAAAAATGGACCTATAATTTCCAGACCTTTCATCTACGTTGAACAAAACGGCTGTCTCAACATTTCTTTGGATGTGTTTGGGGAAAGGGTGGCCGTGAGAGGGGGATTAGTAGCCCTCCAATCACTTTTGACCATCAAAAAGGACTCTAGCCCTTTCAATTTCCAGTCGAATTGACCCTTTTTTAAGTTTCTATGACAACTCCTTTGATACGAAGTGCCCTGGTCTAACCCCCCCCCCAAAAAAAAAGAAAAATAGTACATTGTGCTAGCATCGTTCGTTAATTAAGCAGCACTTATTTCGCTGCCTATGATATTGAAAATTGTTGTAAATATAATCATATTACGAATTGTTATTATCTGACTAAGATGTCTCAAAATAAAGTAACTGCTTTAGGAAAATGTAAATATTTTGCCTTAAATTTTTGCAATTTGAGGAAGATAATTATGTTTTGAACAAAATGAGGGTTCAGGGCTTAATAGCTGCGGGTTCTAACACTTTCCTCCAGGGGGACTATGCGGCTATGTTACCCCCAATGGCACAGTAATTGGACTTTTCAACTATACTGCATCAAGTGACTAAGGAGCATGGGAGGGTGACTAGTTGCCTTTGTTATGACTTTTTGGTCCAGTGTGATCACTCCTATGAAAAAAATTATAAATAAACCCGCTTCCGTAATCTTCCTTCTAGTAAAGAAAAAAAAAGACAATTTTTTTTTGTAGATGGAAGCTTGAAACCTCTATAGGATTCCTTAATATGATCGTTCTAGGATGTCGCTTGAGATATGAATTTTTTTTCTCAGAATTGAAACTAAAGTTTCTAATGAGATTAATAAAATATTATAAAGGCTATTAAGGGGGGAAAAAGAATTTTGCACTATAGCTTGAAAAAGTTACAAGGCTTTCAAGGGCTAAAAAAAAACAAAAAAAAAACATTTACACTTTAGCTTGAGAAAAAGTTATAAGGGCTTTTATCTGGTTAACTTTATTTATGTATTGAAACTTTCAGGTTCTGTAAATGAAAGCATGTGAAGTAATAACAATGAATTAGCTCGATACTTAACTGGTGAACGATTGAGGAGCTCTGCTCTAGAAAAGAAAGTGGAATATCTACAGAGGGAACTGGATAACGATAGAACTAGTTTGCCTTCAACTTTTGAGAATAGGGGTGATGATGAATCAATTATAATGGGTATCTACACTAGAAAAAGGAATTTATTGGAGGCTACAGTGCATAATCGAAATGTGAGTAAGCGTTATCTTCAATAAAACATTTGGTGAAACAAGACATTGGTTCAAAACTTTTTTTTCTAACTTACAACTTTGATATTATGACGTTCATCATAGAGCCAATATTCATGCACCCTTGTTTAATTTTTTTATCTTGTTAAATTGATAAAAGTAATATTTTTGTTTGTTTATGGTTAAATGAAACTGATATTGGTATGCAACCCCTTAAATGAATCGGTAACAGCACTACTCATGAGGTCTATCTAGTCAAGGCTTAATGTATTGGGCTTTTCCTTTAAACTCTAAAAACTCATTGTTTAAAATACGAAGGTTCTAACACAATTAATAAAATCTATTGTATTTTAAACAATATTACGAAGGTCCTATGATCGAAATGATACAAGCCCCAAGCGCATTTATAGTCCGGGCTCCAGGTGTTGAAAATGTGAAACATACCACGACGGAATGGGGCAGGTACGACAATTACCCTACCCCCTCCCCCCCACCCCGAAAAAAAAAATCGATCGTGCTGATTCGAAAAATGCCAACGGCACTTGCTTTTGAGGGGTGGAACACTCTGAAACTTGACATTTTGGTGTTTCATTTAAGAAAATGCATCTTCCACAAAGTTTGAGGGGCTTTTTTCTGCTCAAATACGAAATAGAAATGCCTAGAGGCCATACAATGTCTTCATAGCAAAGTAAAATGATTAGTTACAATAAATGACAGCAATGACGCAGGTACACAAACTAAACAAAGTCAGAATTACACTATTTATTTAATACTCACATTCCCAAATTCAATACGGTTTTTTTTTCGTAGTATCCTTCCGTTTCAAGTAGCACATAATTATTCCCCGTCTGAATTAGCCTCGACCTCGCAGCACATCCAAGAACAAGAATACCAAATATCGTAACCTCTATCTGCATATTGACATTTTTGTCCACAAGATTTACAATGCAATAAGGCGAAGTTTTCTGAATAGTGGATGGCCAAGCAGGAAGGGTTGATTTAATGGATATTATGCATCTGCCCTTCATCTCCCATCCAAAATCAAGCGAAGAAAGGAAAGAGGGAAGAGGAATAAGGGCCTGCAGCATAATGGACCGCTGGTAAATGCACCTATTCACATTTAAGGCAAAGGAGTCGTCGGTTGGAGGCAGGCTTTTCAGCATTTTCCGGCGAGTGAACAAGTGAACGCGGAGGTGATTTAAACACGGAAATTCCTCTGATTTTCTGCATAAGGCGATCAAAATCTCGCAAAACAGCTTCATAATGTCGTCCTCAAGTTCAACTACTCGGTCGATTTGTTCCAATATCTGTTCAGTAAGAGCAGACGTTTGAGGTAACCACGGCACAGCTGATCTAAGGATCGTCTTCTTTTCTTTTGGAGAAAGTGAAGCTCACAGTATCACAACGGGTGAAACAGTGCAAAAACGCAATTGAATTCACTAGAGACGGTGGGAGTCTATTTGCAAGTTCAGTGATCAAAATGAATTTGTCCCGCAAGTGAACCAAAACCTCAAGGGTGGCATAGCTTTGCTTTACAATCGTTTTAAGAGACTGAAGCAAGATGACCACAATGTCTGTGTCATTTGCTTCCAAGATTACATCCGTGCACTCCGTCCTGGTAGAAACCCGTGTGAAGAGCAACACGGGTATCCACTTTTTTATGTATGCTGGTCAGTTCATTGGCAAAGCTCTCGCAGTTTACAGTCTGGTTAGCTGGAAGCAGCTGAACTACCCCAGTTATATCTGCAAATACTCCTGATAGGTACACTGGAAAAGCAAGGACTTTGCGGTCAGTACTAGTCCAAAGGTCAAACATGCATTCTATAAGCTTTGCTTTACTTTGGATATCAATCAGGATAGAGTTTCAGCTGTCGAGAACCATATTCGGTCGAATTAAAATGGATTTTCTAGGCCTGTTTCCCCGCCGTTCATGGCAACCACTACTGTCTTTCAAAGAAATGACTTCAAAACCCTCAATGTCTTTAAATAGTCCATCATAACGGTCTGCTACAACATGCAGCTGAGTTGTTTGTTTGGGAAGTTTCCCTAGGAGATTCGTAAAAGTCCTTTTAGCAAGGTCTACTAAAATGTCATCTCTTCTTGGAGGTTGACCTCTTATAAAGGGCATAAAATCAACAACAACTCCAACACTTGCGGCATTTTGGAAACCCGGTACTTCAGCTGGCCACTTTTTGATGGCAAGTCTTTCAGATATTCAATAAAGCAAACTTACTCCCAGTTCTTAAGACAGTGCTTCCACTTTGCGTAACCTCAAACAGTGCCGGTGGACTTGAAATAAGTTCATGACTTAACATGTTCTGCCATGTATCGGTATATGAGCCATGGTCAGTATCAACAGCAACCATAATCCGTTTGTACACATCTAATTCTGTGTTTGGGGCCAGGCTACAAGGTTGTGGGTGGGGTGGCTTATACCCCAAATTCCAAGAAAGCTGAAAATTAGAACGACATCAGGCATTTTAAATTCCGGTAACTTAAAATTCCAGAATTTTCTAAATCGTGTGAAACGATTATTGTATTCAGATGGAGGATTAAATTATGAATCACATAGTCTGTTTATTTCATATCTATCTCTTTATGGCACGACTGGATACAATCCATGCAGTGCATAGGAAAATCCTTTCCACTGAGATTCATGACCAACTTTGTGTCAGTTCTGATGCCTGGCAAACAAGTGCCAAAAATACAGCTATTGGTCAAAATCGTTTGGACATAGATCAAGAGAGCATAAGCAAACTGACATGATATGGGCCTTAAACATAGAGAACTATAATATCAGCTTCAGAGGAACACCCTTTCACTCAAGACTTTTCAGTTCATAGAGAAATAACCCAATGAGACCAAGCGATGACATACAAAAAAGGTCTTACTCACAAATAACATCACATGCTATGCAGCCTCCACTGAATTAACCAAAAACTTTCGCCAGGAACTTCTTTCTCCAGTTCTGTTGTCTTGATACTAAAACAACGGCAGTCAAAACAACACCAATCTTGCTTTTTTCTTCTAAAAGATACCGGACAATGACGTCTGAAACCGAGGTTATCGGCTTTTGCTCGCTAGATATCATTTTTCGAGAAATCTTTAGTTCAGATCCAAATTTAATAGAGCTCCCCCTCCTTGTTTTAAAGTGCCGTTTCTATTTTCGATATCAGCGTTTTTTATGCTATATTTTTGTATATTTTTAATAATAACCCCATTCCGTCGTACCCCTTCCCTTGGCTATCGTAGATAGCCAAGCGTGGCGCCCTGACTAATTTATATCCAATTTCGTTCAATAGGTCCCTGTACTTTTGTAGAAAGAAGGTTTTGAGAATGCAATAAAAATCACACCTAGATCCTTTCGCTTTAAACTCTGATTGACAACTAAAATACACTTTTAATAGGTGTCTTCTTTTTTATACTTCAATTTTATTGGAATAAGTTGATCATAAAGAGGTGAGTGTTTCATGCTTTTGGGCTGTAGAGAATAAATTTTCTTCCATGGGATGGGACGATGAAAAACGTTAAATACTAGAGAAATCCATCACCTGCGAGTAACCTAGTCCTAAAATTATACAAGCCATTATTAGTTGAATTTTAACTAAAGCATTGAAATTTAGGTCGAGGAACAGCTTTTTTTGTGATTTTTTTAATGAAAGATAAGGTGGAACTTAAATTCTTTGTAAATTTATCATAGTAACTAAAGAGCTTATAAATATATTTTAATAAAACGAAACTATGGGAAAAGCTACCTCCATACGTTCATATTCACTAAAAATAAGACAAAAAACTTTTTTATTGCTAACTTGTTCCATAGATGCACCATAAGTCATATCCATAATCCGTTTATTACACATAATTTATCTGGTTAACTATTCCATACTAGTCAAGCTCTGTTGAATTGATGATACAAAAATGATCTGTTTTTTACCTTATTTGAATTTAAAAAAAAAATTCAAAAAACTCAAAATGACCAAAAATTACTACTAAAGAATAAATGAAACCCAAAACGAACAGAAATTAAATAAACAATCATAGCCAAAAACATTAAACAGGTACTAATATAAATGAATAAATACATCTTAAAACGAGCAAAACTTAAATTGAATATGCAAATCAAGCTTAAAACGAAAAAAATATTTTGCTATTGAAGTATAAATGTAACCCAAAACTAACAGAAATTAAATATACAATCATAGCAATCACACATATAATTGGAACTAATATAAATGAAAAAATCAATCTTAAAACGAGTGAAGCTTGAATTGAATATGCAAATCAAGCTTGAACCGAAGAAAAATCACAATAAACAGGAGTTTGGGTTTTTCCCCCTTCTCTCACTCTAAAAATCTAAAACCTACTGCGTCATTGGCCCTTTACTGAAAACTATCAATCAATCAACCAACAAATTTATTTAACGGAAACAGAGATAAAAATACAAAACATTAGACCCCCACAAAGGCTCTTTGGCCTGTGAGAGTTGGAGACTAAACATAACATTATGTAATAGCTCTAAAATCAAACAAAAGGACAAAAAACAATTAAACAAAAACAACAAAAATTACCATGCCAGTCAAAATTAATAAATTAAACAAATTGGAAAAGAAAGATAGAGAAAAAAAGAGAAGGGATGAGAGAACTAACTCTTTAGGCATAAGAGCTGGTCAATTAGCTCTTTTTTAAATTGTCCATAAGAATGACATAGCAGAATTTTAACTGGTAGGGAATTCCATACGGAGGCACAGCATAAAACTGGATTAAAATCTGATCTTATGGTTTTGGTTTTATGAATGAAAATATCCATGTCATTTCTGAGAAAAAAAGGAAACACAAGATTCCTTTCGTAGTTCAGAATTTAAAAGATATAATTATTTGAAGAAGTTAGGGAGGAGTCCATGGAAATACTTAAAAATGAAACAAGAAGAAAGAAAGATGTCTGTAGATTGACAATCCAATAAATTCATGCTGAGCTGGCTTGTCAACTCAGATACTAATCTAATTGCTCTCTTATATGTGTCTTGAATAGTCTTAGAAAGTACTTGATAGTCTTTCTAATCTTTCTAGAAAGTAATAGTCTTAACAGTCTTAGAAAGTATAAAATCAAACTAAATGTTTGATATAATGCTAATAATTGTTGAAAGATCATCAGTTCAAGATTTTATTTTCATTTTCAATGTTGTAATAATTTGAAAAGAAAATATTTGTAATGTAATTCGACATCAGTGAAGCATCAATGACGCAGTAAGCTTTAGACTTTTACAGCTAGGAAAGCGAGGCAGTATCCGACTCTTGTTTGTGGTGAAGCTATATTTGTCTTGAACAGTCTCGGAAAGAACTAATAAAATTAAACAGAATATTTAATATATAATGATATTAATTAGTAAAAGCTGATCAGGTCAAAATTTAATTTTACTGTAATTTATATTTTTCTTTTCAATATCGTAATAAGCACAAAAGAAAATATTTGTAATATAATCCATTTTCAGTAAAGCGCCAATGACGCAGTAGGTTTTAGACTTTTACAGTTAGAGAAGGGGGAAAAACCAAACTCTTGTTTGAATTAACTTTTGTTCGTTTTAAGCTTGATCCGCATATTCAATTTGAGTCTCAATCGTTCTAAGATTTATTTATTCATTTATATTGGTACCTATTTTATGTTTGTTTGCTATGATTGTTTCTTTATTTTCTGTCCGTTTTGGGGTTTCAGTTATACTTCAATAGCAAAATATTTATGTTTGCTTTAAGTTTGATTTGCATATTCAATTTAAACTCTACTCGTTTTAAGATTTATTTATTCATTTATGTTAGTAACTTTTGTATGTTTTTTTTGCTATGATTGTTCATTTATTTTCTGTTTGTTTTAGGTTTTATTTATTCTTTAATAGTAATTTCTGGTCATTTTGAGTTTGAGTTATTGTTGGTTTTTATTTCTTCTGATCTTAAGTATAATATGGCCGTTAATTTTCTTAAGTTTAATATGGCCTTTAATTTTCTGGTCTTCCTGGGCCATGGAGGACCAGGAATCAGCTCCCGAACGTTTTGGAATAAAATATTGTTATTAAAGTGGTTCTTTTTTTTGGGGGGGGGGGGCATGCAGAGAAGGCCAGGGTTCAGAACCCTTAAGTTTTGGAATAAAATAGCGTTCATAAGTTTTATGATTGGGGTTGGGAGTTGAACTTATCTGATCTTCAAACTATTTTCAAAACTCTTGCTTAAGAACCTTATATGCCTCCAGGACCTAACATACAACACTTGCCCCTGGGTTCTGGGGGGTTATGCTGACCCTAGAGTTTTTGTTATATTATCTTTCGACTTATTTTAAAACATTGGCAGTCTAAAAAAATTCGATCGAATGAATTTGGGGTAAAAAGGACAGAAGGGCTAGCTGCCCTTCGGTCCCTTTTGACTCCTAAAAAAGGAAATAGAACTTTCGATTTCAAATAGAATGAGCCCCAATGAAGTTTATATGACCATTCCTTCCACAAATACCTTAAATGCCTTGGAGCATAATTTTTAACACTTGCTCCCGGGTTCTGGGGGGGGGACTGTGTTATCCCTGGAGTTTTTAAAATATAATTTTTGTCTATTGGTAACAAAATGGCTATACAAAAATTCGATCGGACACATTTGGGGAAAAAGGATTGGTAGGAGGGGGGGGGTCTAGTTGCCATCAGCTCACTTTTGACTCTTAAAAAGGGAGCAAGAACTATAAATATATAATTATTTGAGTCCCCTCCGAAGTTTATACGACTACCTATTCGATAAAAATGTATAGCCCCCGGGGCGCAAGTTACAACCCTTAGTACCCCTGATTTCTGGGGGAGGGGGGTATTTTGATCCCAAAGTTTTTGTTATCTGATCGTTGGACTATTTGAAAAGAAATGCCTATCTCAAAATGATCGGATGCATTTAAGGAAAAGATGGTGTGCGTGTGTGTGTGGGGGGGGGGGAGATACCCTCCGATCGCTATTGGCTCTTAAAAATGTAACTAGAACCTTCAATTCCCAATCAAATGAGCTACCTCCGAAGTCTATACAACCACCCCTTACATAAAAACCTTACATGTCCCGAGGGGATAACTTGAAACACTTGCCACAGGGCTCCAGGGTTTGTGTCAACCCCAAAGTTTTTGTCATCTGATCATCGAACTATCCTCAATAAAATGGTTATCTCAAGATTCTTACTGGATAGGTTTTGGGAAAAAAGTGCATGGGGGAGGCTAGTTGACCTCTGATATCTTTTGACTCTTAAAAAGTTAACTAGAAGTTTCAATTTTCAATCAAATAAGCCCTCTCTGAAGTTTATAGAAGCAGCCCTTCCATAAGAACCATATATGCCAGGGCGTATCTCGAAACGCCTGCCCCTGGGGCCTGGGGGTTTGTGTTGACCCCAGAGATTTTGTTATCTAATGTTTGAATTGTTTTTAACAAAATGGCTATCTTAACATTTTTATTGGCTGGGAAAAAAGGTCGTAAGGGGACTAGTTTTTCTCCGATCTCTTTTGACTCTTAAAACTGAACTAGCACTTTCAATTTCCAATCGAATGAACTCCCTTCGAAGTTTATATGAACACCCCTTCCATATGAAGCGCCTCTGAAAAAAAAAAATTATACAATAAAACATTGGAGCCGTATGGCCTTTACTATAGGCAACGGTATTGCGTTGCCTCTGATATATAACTCTCCAAGATCAAAGAAATACGTTAAGCAACACAAAGGTACCAGGAGTCACTATATTCGTTGAGCAGATGTAAAATCATTGACCTATGCTCGAGGTAAACAAAAAAGCTATTATGCAACTAGCAAGTGGGTCAATTAAGGGTTCATTGATTGTCAAGAGTGCTTTAGAGAATGACATTGGTCAGTGGAGCCATCCTAATTGGATACGTGCATTCTACTAGTATATATCTAGTCCTGCATGAGTGAGAGAGTCTATGCCTTCCCCCCCCCCCCAATATCCTTTAACTGAACGGTCAAGAGAGTTGCTCAAGCCAAACGACTTTCTTTGAATAACTAAGAAAAAACACTAGAAAACACCATTTGAAAAACAAAGCTTTTGGATCTTTTGAACAAACTTGAAAATCCTGATTATTATGCATTTTAGTTTGGACAATGTAGACCTGTTTCTTTTTTATATTATCCATATAAGAAGAATTTTTACAGCAAATAGGCATTTGTCTTTTTTGTTTGTGTAGTTCCACATCGGTCATTGGATGAAAAGACAACCTTTATTTTCCATAAAACCTGACTTACCAGAAAAAAAATCCCAATAAAATTCCGTAAATATTTGTCGGATAAATTTGGAGAAAAACGGCGTGGGGGGGGGGGCTAGTTGACCTCCGATCACCGTTGACTATTAAAAAGGGCATTAGAAATTCCAATTTCCAATCGAATGAACTCCCTTCGAAGTTTATATGTACACCCCTTCCATATGAAGCTCCTCTGAAAAAAAAAATTATACAATAAAACATTGGAGCCGTATGGCCTTTACTATAGGCAACGGTATTGCGTTGCCTCTGATATGTAACTCTCCAAGATCAAAGAAATACGTTAAGCAACACAAAGGTACCAGGAGTCACTATATTCGTTGAGCAGATGCAAAATCATTGACCTACGCTCAAGGTCAAATAAAGCTGTTATGCAACTAGCAAGTGGGTCTATTAAGAGTTCATTGATCGTCAAGAGTGCCTTAGAGAATGACATTGGTCAGTGGAACCATCCTATAGTCCTGCATGAGTGCGAGAGTCTATGGCTTCCTCCCCCCCCCTATATCCTTTGACTGAACGGTCAAGAGAGTTGCACAAGCCACACGACTGTCTTTGAATATAAGAAAAGCCCGCAAGTCTCAATATGACAAAGCCTGATATGAAATCAAAATATGTAATTACTTTTTTCTGGAAAACTAAAATTTTAAAACAACAGTTTCAAAGGAAAATTGAGAGCGATACTAAAACGGAATTTTATTGACAGCAGAATTAAAATCGAACATAAACATAATATTATCTGTTAAATAACTAAGAAAAAAAAAATAGAAAACACCATTTGAAAAACAAAGCTTTCGGATCTTTTGAACAAACTTGAAAATCCTGATTATTATGCATTTCAGTTTGAACAATGTAGACCTGTTTCTTTTTTATATTATCCATTTAAGAAGAATTTCTACAGTAAATAGGCATTTGCCTTTTTTGTTTGTGTAGCTCCACATTGGTCATTGGATGAAAAGACAACCTTTATTTTCCATAAAACCTGAATTGCCAGAAAAAAAATCCCAATAAAATTCCGTACTTGTATGATATACCCCCTACTGCTTAACTTGTTCATGCATTGACGCGCTGTAAACCGGTTTCTTTCAACTTAGCGTGAAAAAAGACAAAGAGAAGTGACAGAATAGATGGGAAATATATAAATCGGGCTATATATTTGCATATTAGAAGGGGGGGGGGTTAAAGTATTAACACATAGTTCATGCAAACCTGCGGTACTTTACCCCCCCCCCCCTTCCTAATGTGCAAATATATAGCCCAAATTTGTTTCTAAAGTATTATATTTTTATCATACTTAGGTATATTTTATTAGGATTAACCTAACTTCACTTCTTGAGAGGTAGGGGGTATATCCTACAAGTACCAAAAAAATTCTTTGAATAAAAACTACCAATGTACCTGAACGTCTTGTTGCAGTCTATAAACCAAGAAGCTTTTCGTAGAATTGGTTGTTAGATATTAATTTCGAATTAAATGAATCTAATCTGACGGTAAGTATTTAAAATTACTTTTGAAAATAATGACAACAAACCCATGAGGATCCAGCTTGTATTATTACAATCTCACCAAACTCCTGCATAGAGTCTTTGATGCCTTTAAAAATTGTTCAGATCAGAAAAATTTTTCTAACACAGATTACATTTAAAAGGTTTCCCACCTATGTGGAGTCTTTGATCTGTATTCAAAGAGCAGACTAGTTTTCACAATTTTATTTTTGTTCTTACCATATGATCCACCTATATTTGCAAGTTTTATGAATTTCAAGTCCTCTACTAAGATTCAGTTTCCTGTGAAAAATCGTTCATATAAACTTGCTTAAAACTCTTCTCACCAACATAACATTGAATTGCTGTTTACTAATATGCACTCTTTGGTGCTGCTTCAAAGTTCCTGCTTCAGAAAATACATTCTCACATACATCACGTTTAAACGTTTTCTCACCTGAATGCAGTCTTTGATGCGAGTTCAAACTTGCTGCTTGAGAAAAGGTCTGATCACATACATTACATTTGAAAGGCTTTTCACCTGAATGCACTCTCTGGTGCGTCTTTAAAACTTGTGAATGAGAAAAATTCTTGTCACATAGAGAAAATTTAAAGGGTTTCTAACCCGTATGCATTCTTTGGTGCTGCTTCAAACTTGATGCTCTAGAAAAGGTTTTGTCACACACATCACATTCAAGCAGTTTCTCACCTGTATGCATTCTTTGGTGCTGCTTCAAATGTCCTGCTTGAGAAAAGACCTTGTCACACACATCACATTTATACGGTTTCTCACCCGTATGCACTCTTTTGTGCTGTTTCAAATGTCCTGCTTCAGAAAACGTCTTCTCACATGCATCACATTTAAACGTTTTCTCACCTGAATGCAGTCTTTGATGCGTCTTTAAAACTTGCGAATAAGAAAACTCCTTGTCACATACATGACATTTAAAGGGTTTCTCACCCGTATGCATTCTTTGGTGCTGCTTCAAATTTCCTGCTTCAAAAAAGGCCTTCTCACATACATCACATTTAAACGTTTTCTCACCTGAATGCAGTCTTTGATGCGCGTTCAAACTTGCTGCTTGAGTAAAGGTCTGATCACATACATCGCATTTGAAAGGCTTTTCACCTGTATGTACTCTCTGGTGCGTCTTTAAAGCATAAAAACGAGAAAACGTCTTGTCACATACATGACATTTAAAGGGTTTCTCACCCGTATGCACTCTTTGGTGCTGCTTCAAACTTGATACTCTAGAAAAGGTTTTGTCACACACATCACACTTAAACGGTTTCTCACCCATATGCACTCTTTGATGCTGCTTCAAATTTCCTGCGTCAAAAAAGGTTTTATCACATACATCACATTTAAACATTTTCTCACCTGAATGCAGTCTTTGATGCGCGTTCAAACTTGCTGCTTGAGAAAAAGTTTTGTCACAAAGATCACATTTAAAAGGCTTTTCACCAGTATGCACTCTTTGGTGCGTCTTTAAAACTTGCGAATGAGAAAAAGCCTTGTCACATACATCACAATTAAACGGTTTCTCACCCGTATGCACTCTTTGATGCGAATTCAAATGTGCTTTTTGAGAAAAGACCTTGTCACATACCTCACATTTATATGTCTTTTCTCCTTCATGTGAGCTTTGATATCTTTCTAATTGTCTATGCTTTTTACTTTGCAGGCGACTTTTCAGACATGTCTTCTCATTTTCGAAGCCTTTTGCTTCAGATTCCAATGCAAATGGATTTGAGAAACCACTCAGAGATGGACTCTTTGAAACAACTAGTGACGTATTTCCCAGTAAGTATAGTGCAGACTCGTGTGGTGAAAACCGACCTAAAAAATTAAAAGTCTACTGAGTTAAAAATTAATACAGTATATCTATTTATATATTTTTACAATTAATTTTATTTCCAATCCCTCTTCTCAAGCTCTTGATAATGCCTATATTAGCTTTTAAGATTAGTTATTATGATGTAAGTAAAGAGCGAAAATAAAACATTAGACGACCAAAAAATACACCCTGGAGTAAATCCAACAATAAGTGGAGACAAAACAAATATTTGGATTTTTCTTTACTGAATGAGGAAGAGGAATAAGATTGTACATCATTTGTTGAAGTCAAACAGTTTTTGGGTCACCGCAAACCTGAATATTGTGTCACCTTGGTATACAATATGTTTATACAATATGGTATAAAATATCATTTTCGAATCCTTTTGCCTCAGATTCCAATGCAAATGGATTTGAGAAACCACTCAGAGTATCATAGGCAGCGCTATTACTTAGCGCACTGCCTAAGTAAAGGACGATGTGGCCACAATGTTTTTTTTTTCTTTTTCTTCTTCTTTCTTCGACAGGCACTTCGTATCGAAGGAGTTGTCGTAGAAACTTCAAAAAAGGCTCGATCGATTGGAAATTTATAGGGCTAGTGCCCTTTTTAATAGTCGAAACTGATTGGAAGGTAACTCATCCCCCTCTCACGCCCACATTTTCCCCAAACACATCCAATCAAAATTTTGAGATAGCCATTTTATTCAATGTAGTTTTAAGTTCTGTAAATTAGGTCTTTGAGGATGACAACCCCCTCACAGACCTCAGGACAAGGATTGTAAGTTATTCCCTGGGGGCATATAAAGTTTTTACAGAACGCGTTGTCGTAGAAACTTCAAAAAGATAAACTTCAAATTCGATTAGAAATTGAAATGGCTAGTGCCCTTTTGAATAGTCGAAAGTAATTGGAAGGCAACAAACACCCCTTCCACGCCCACCATTTCCCCGAACACATCCAATCAAAATTTTGAGATAGCCATTTTGTTCTACGCAGTTAAAATTCAGGAAATTATACCTTTGAGCAGGACACTCCCCCCACAGTCTTCTCGGCAAGGGTTATAAGTTATGCCCTGGGGGCATATAAGTTTTATTGCAATCTTTGTCGTAGAAACTTGAAAAAGGGCTCATTCGATTGGAAATTCAAAGGTATAGTGCCCTTTTTAATAGCCCAAAGTGATTTGAGGGCAACTAGCTTCCCTCTCTCAACAACCTTTTCCCCAAACACATCCAATAAAAATTTTTAGATAGCCATTTTGTTCAGTGTTGTGGATTTCCAGATGGAAATTAGTTTTTTGAGAAGGACACGCCCCCACAGCCCTCAGGGCAAGGGTTGTAAGTTATGCCCTGGGGGCATATAAGGTTTTTATAGAAAGTGATGTTGTAAAAACATCAAAAATGGCTCATTCAATTGAAAATTGAAAGGGCTAGTGCCCTTCTAATAGTCGAAAGTGATTGAAGGGCAACTAACCCCCCTCTCACGCCCACCATTTTCCCAAACACATCCAATCAAAATTTTGAGATATCCATTTCTTACAACGTAGTCGAAAATTCTAGAAATTAGGTCTTTGAGGATGACAACCCCATCAGAGCCCTCAGTGCAAGGATTGTAAGTTATGCCATGGGGGCTCACAAGGTTTATATAGAAAATTGTTGTAGAAATTTCAAAAGGGGCTCATTTGATTGGAAATTGCCCTTTTTAATAGTCGAAAGTGAGTGGAAAGTAATTAACCCCCTCTTCCCAAACACATTCAATCAAAGTTTAGAGATAGCCATTTTGTTCAACGTAGTTGAAAGTTCCTGAAATTATGTATTTAAGGATGACCAACCCCCCAGAGTCCCCGGGGCAAAGGTTGTAAGTTATGCCCTGGGGGCATATAAGGTGTTTAATGATATAAGATGTTTAATGTCGTAAAAACTTCAAAAGGAGCTCATTCAATTGGAAATTGAGAGGGCTATTGCCCTTTTTAATAGTTGAAAGTGATTGCAGGATAACTAACCATCTTCTCACGCCCCCATTTCCCCCAAACGCATCCAATCAAAATTTTCTGATAGCCATTTTGTTCAATGTAGTAGAAAGTTCTGGAAATTAGGTCTTTGAGGAAGACAGCCCCCCCAGGCCTCAGGGCGAGGGTTGTAAGTTATCCCCTGGGAACATATAAGGTTTTCATTGAAAGTGTTGTCGTAGAAACTTCAAAAGGGCTCATTTGATTGCCAATTGAAAGGGCTAGTGCCTTTTTCAATAGTTGAAAGTGATTGGAGAAAGACTAACACCCCTCTGACACCCACCATTTTCCCAGACCCATCCAATCAAAATTTTGAGATAGCCATTTTGTTTAACGTAGTTGAAAGTTATTGAAATTAGGTCTTAGAGGATGACAACCACCCTCACAGCCCTTAGGGTAAGAGTTGTAATTTATGTCCTGGGGGCATATAAGGTGTTTATAGGAAGTGTTGTCGTAGAAATTCAAAAAGGGCTCATTCTATTGGAAATCGAAAAGCCTAGTGCCCTTTTTAATAGTCAAAAGTGATTGGAAGGCTTGACATTTTTATATTAAAGATCGACGTGGGTATAATGTATTATTTTTTTGTTGTTTTTGTTTTTTTAGACCAGGGCACTTTGTATCGAAGGAGTTGTCGTAGGAACTTCGAAAAGGGCTCATTCGATTGAAAATAGAAAGGGCTGATGCCCTTTTTAATAGTCGAAAGTGATTGGAGGTAAACTAATCCCCCTCCCACACCCACCCTCCCATTTGACTTTATGTTTAAAAACTAAATGTTGCCATAAGATTAAATCAAAATGCACTTTATTAATGCTAATTCCCAATAAAGTATCTCCGAAGTAACCCACGAACGACTGAGGTTATTATGTTCAAACTTTTGGGGCTGCTTCTGCTCTTAAAATTTAACCAAATCAAAATAGCATAAGTGAATCCAAACTATCAAACAAAGTAAACAGATTTTTTTGCGAATGGTATCAATTTTTCCATTTCAGGTCAACTAGAGGAGGTATGAAACTAAATTAAACACTACTATTTGTGGCCAGATTTATAAGAGGGTGTATGTTGTTAAAAATTGCTGAAAACTTTTCTCCAGCATACAAATATTAGGCCAAACTATTCTTAAAATAAATTCTTAAAAAAAAAAAAAGATTTAAAGTATTATTTTCTTATTCTCTGAAAAGACTATGTCAATATAAAACAAAAAGAAATAAATAAAAAAAAACTTTTTACAAAAAATAAGTTTTTCACAGAAAAGTAAATAGCTACAATGAACAAAAAATGATCAAAAATCAAATCAAATTATCTACAAAGAGTGAAAATACAGCGAATCAGCAACGATTAATACCCGACGCCTAACCTAAGGAGAAATTGCAACAATTAACTAAATCACACTGAAAACGTGTCATAACTTACACGCGTAGTACGCTAAACCCCTAAATTTTCCCAAGGTAAGAACCTAAAGTATACGTCAAAGAAAAAAATACAATCGCTTGTTCTTGGTTGGTGAAGAATACATATACTGATGATTGGTAATCAAAATGTTAATATTATTTGATTTATTAAAGTTATAAAAGTAAAAACATTTATATTTAAAGTAAAACATTTACAGTAAATTGCACATCATGTTCTGGCCTTGGGAAGGCATAGGGTTTGGGTTAGTTGGGAGGGTTGGCGTGGGAGGGTGGGAGTGGAAGGGGGATTAGTTGCCCTAAAATCACTTTCGACTATTAAAAAGGGCATCAGCCCTTTTTATTTTCAATCAAATGACCCCTTTTCGAAGTTCCCACGACAACTCCTTCGATACGAAGTGTCCTGGTATAAACAACAATAACAACAAAAAATGATACATTATACCCACTTCGATCTTTACTATAAAAATGTCAAGCCTTCCAATCATTTTCGACTATTAAAAAGGGCACTAGGCCTTTCCATTTCCAACCGAATGAGCCCTTTTGGAAACGACAACGCTTTCTATATACACCTTATATGCCCCCAGGGCATAATTTAAAACCCTTTCCCTAAGGGTTGTGGGAGAGTGTCCTTCTCTGTACTTAGCCCCCGTTTCTTGTCTCGTTCTCGACTGTCCTCGTTATTTACTTAGACAGCACGATCGTGCTGCTTATGATTTATACAACAACTTTCTATATAAACCTTATATGCCCCCAGGGCATAATTTACAACCCTCGTTCGGGGGGCTCTGAGGGGGCTATCTTCCTAAGATACCTAATTTCCAGGACGTTCCACTACGATGAACAAAATGGATATCTAAGAATTTTCATTGAATGGGAATTGGAAAATGGTGGGCGTGAGAGGGGCGTTAGTCGCTATCCAATCACTTTCAACTATTAATAAAGGCACTAGCCCTTTGAATTTCCCATCGAATGAGCTTTTTTTGAAGTTTCTACGACAACGTCTTCTTTAAAATTCTTATATGCCCCCAGAGCATAACTTAAAACCCTTGCCCTGAGGGTTGTGGGGAGTGTCCTCCTTAAAAACATATTTTCTATCTGGAAATCAATTACGCTGAACAAAATGGCTATCTAAAAATTTTTATTGGATGTGCTTGGGGAAATGATGGGCGTAGGGGGGGGGCTAGTTGCCCTCCAATCACTTTCGACTATTAAAAAGGGCACTAGCCCTTTGAATTTCCAATCGAATGAGCCTTTTTTGAAGTTTCTACGAATACACTTTCTATAAAAACCTTATATGCCCCCAGGGCATAACTTAAAACCCTTGCCCTGAGGGTTGTGGGGGAGTGTCCTCCTCAAAAACATATTTTCTATTAGGAAATCAACTACGCTGAACAACATGGCTATCTCAAAATTTTGATTGGATGTGTTGGGGGGAATGATGGGCGTGGTGGGGGGGGGGGCTAGTTGCCCTCCAATCACTTTCGACTATTAAAAGGGTACAAGCCCTTCAAATTTCCAATCGAATGAGCATGTTTTGAAGTTTCTACGAGTGTCCTCCTCAAAAACATATTTTCTATCTGGAAATCAAATACGCTGAACAAAATGCAGGCCTCCCGCTCGATTTTTTGTGAAAAATATGAACTTTATGAACTTTTGACCACAAAAAATGAACTTTATGAACTTTTGATTACGCTTTTTATGAACCTATTATGAACCTAAGTTTACGATATGTGCACCTCAGAAACTGTGCGTGGACACAAAAAGTGGCAGTTGGTGTTTTCATCACTGGTGCACATATTCTTCTTGTTTTGTTTTTTTTATGAGTTCAGTTAAAGGCGTTTAATTTGTATAAAAGTACAAAATAGTCCACTCTACTTGTTCCTTTTTTTGGCAAAATATGACGAAATTAAGGACAACTTTTGTTTGTTTACCCTGCTCTGTATCCGCTCAACCTCTCTGGCTGCCTCATCTTCTTCGCGCATCTTCCAGCTCAAAGTCTTGATCATACTTTGTGCGAGGCTTATTTCTACAAAGTCTTTGGCATCTATGGCTTTTTTCAGCTTCTCATTAGCTTCTTGAAGAAGCCTTTCTGCTACTTGTCTCTTCTCCTTTTCAACTGACTTCTTCTCAATCAAATCTTTTTCCAAGTGTTCAACGGTCTTCTTCTCAGATAACATCCTCTTTTTTTCCTCTTCTTCTCTTGCCTTTTTCTTTCCTTCTGGACTCCTCTTCAGCCTGTCTAGATTGCTCAGCTTCCATGTACAGTTTATAGCTCTGGCACGCATTTCACCCAAAATTCAATAGCTCTCTGGTAATAGGGACTATCTTGGACCTGTTCTCAAACTTCTTTAGAGCGTCAGAGACTATCAGTCTAGCATTGAGCATTTTGACTTTCATCGATGATTTTTCCTTGGTCATGATCTGTCCTGACGGGGAAAAATCACGTTCAACGTCAGCGTTCCCATGCAGCATGCAGAGAGCTGCTTTTACTATCTTTGAAACAAAGGAGATATTTTGTCTGTCCTTGATGGTTTTTCAGACTAAAAACCAAGTTCCATAAAACATCAATCCTTGCTGGTCATGTTCTTAGGCAAACTCGGTTCCAGCTGGAGCAAGTTCCATTCGTCAATGGCAGCTTCAGTATTCACACGGAAAGGCATAAATCCAACGATTTTCACAAAGTTGCTAGTTCTTGTCTCAGGATTCGAATAATCCAGCCACAGGCACCGGAAATGCTGAAGGGTACTTTGACCTAGTGATTTCTCTTCAATATGGCGGCCAGGTAAGCAGCGGCCAGGTAAGCAGTTCTGGCAATACTTCTGAAATTCAGAGCATCAACTTTTTGTACCTTCAACAGGCATTCTTCCACGCCGTCACCGCATGCTACTTTATCGGATGGAAGAAAATCCCCACTTGAATTGGAGAGCTCAGAAAAAGTTTTTTTCCCTTCTGAATATAAGTCAAAGCACTTTGCTTGACAAAACGGCTCGCGGTCATCATTACTAGTCAATGTATTTCGTTATACAGAATGTGGATAAGTGGTTCTTCATGTTGTAACAACTCTGTGAACTGAGCAAATGGCTTTCCAAAAGATATGACAAAGAGGACTTACGCTCTGGTTGTTTTACAGTGGAGACTGCTAGATATCTCTTGGTATCCACTAGACTTCATCAATTCTGGTCTTTTCTTAGGGATGAATTTCAGGAAATACTCATCGAGAGCATCCCATTGCTCATCAAGTCTCTCAGCTGAAACAACGAGGGTTAGTCATTGACTTGGCACATGTTTCAGGAAACAATGTGGAGGAAGCTTGAGATTTTCCTGGATGGTATCTAAGTCTTCTAAACAGGCAGGCCAACCACCAAAAAAGTAGAAAATTCGAATCACAAAATTGGAAACTTTGGATCCGTAATGGTCCAAACCTTTCAAAAAAGCGTTGTGGACTATGTGTATGTTGCATGTCCCAATGTCAGCTAGGCCTCGGTCGCTGCGCACAGTTCTAACTTCGGAATCAAATAACCTCCAAACTTTCTTGTTGACATTAGGTCCATCACTTCCCAGCATCAAGACTTGATGGAGATCAAGGTTAGCATCCTTTAGAGCTTGTAGTAGGTGCTGGTGTAAATCTTCCGCTTTTGCGTGTTCTATGAAAAAGGACTGTAGGTGGCGTACAGAGACTCTTTCTTTGGTCTCCGACCAGTATCTAATCATGATATTCAACTCCTTTGCACTTTTGTCATTTGTAGTCTCATTGTAAGGCAACGCCAAGTAAGAAGATCCAATGTCGCGATGAAGGTCCTTGCAAAAATGGGGCAACAGCGCCTCTATTATGAGGTATGACACCTTGGTCTCTCCAAGGCTGAGTTCCGCCGACACTTCACCAGGGAACATAGCTTTAAAAATGTTCGCAATGCCATTGCAGGAAGCAGCGCTTCCTGCAATGGCATTGCCTTTAGGACCTGGTCCTTTCTAGAAATCAAATTTATTACAGGGTTTGACGAGCTAGTTGTCTGCAAGACAAGCTGGAGCGGGTCTAGTTTTGCTCTAAGATTCAAAACATGCTTTTTGCCCTCTGAGTGTTGGATTATAGAGTTCCATCCTCTAATGCACATGAAGCTCTTGTTACACACTTTGCAGAAAGCTTCTGTCACTATTAACACTGCCTGCACACCAATCACCGACCAAGCGCTTAGTATTGTCCTCTTTTTTTAACCATGCGCTATTAAACTTGCATCTGCCCATTTTTAGGTATTAAGCAGCAACCAAGCAACCATTGGCACAAAGCAAAAAAAGCATTAATATAGCAGCAGACCTTTCCTAAAAAAAGAGAAAAAGCATTAGTGTGAATCCATTTAAAAAAAAAGAAAAAGAAAAAAAAAGAATAATCAATCAACTTATGATCTTCTGCCAAGAAGTTATGTTACAGCTCATAAGCTTAAATCAACTATTTAAGAATATTACTACTAGAAAACTCTATGAAGGTAGCAAAGACTCAAGCCAGAAAAAGACTAAAAGATAGCTTAGTACAAGAAGATATAGGGGTATATGAACTTTTTAACTTTTATATATGAACCTAGGTTAAAAATATGAACTTTTTTCATAATTATGAACCCAGTGGGAGGTCTGAAAATGGCTATCTCAAAATTTTGATTGGATGCGTTTGGCGGAATGATGTGCGTGGGGGGGGGGGCTAGTTGCCCTTCAATCACTTTCGACTATTAAAAAGGGCACTAGACCTTTGAATTTCCAATCGAATGAGCTTTTTTTGAAGTTTCTACGACAACGCCTTCTATAAAAACCTTAAATGCCCTCAGGGCATAACTTACAACCTTTGCCCTGAAGGCTGTGGGGAAGTGTCCTCCTCAAAAACATTATTTTCTATCTGGAAATGAACTACGCTGAACAAAATGGCTTTCTCAAAATTTTGATTGGTTGTGTTTGGGGGAATAATGGGCGTGGAGGGCGGCTAGTTGCCCTCCAATCACTTTTGACTATTAAAAAGGGTACTAGCTCTTCAAATTTCCAATCAAATGAGCCTGTTTTGAAGTTTCTACGACAAAGCCTTCTATAAAAACCGTATATGCCCCCAGGGCATAACTTAAAACCTTGCCCTGAGGGTTGTGGGGGAGTGTCCTCCTCAAAAACATATTTTCTATCTGGAAATCAACTACGCTGAACAAAATGGATGTCTCAAAATTTTGATTGGATGTGTTTCGGGAAATAATGGGCGGGGGAAGGGGGGGGAGCTATTTGCCCTCCAATCACTTTCGACTATTAAAAAGGGCACTAGCCACTCCAATTTCCAATCGAATGAGCCCTTTTCGAAGTTTCTACAACAACTACTTCAATACGAAGTGCCCTGCTGAATAAAAAAAACACATTGTGCCCACATCGTTCTTTACTTAGGCAGCTAGCGCGCTGCTATGATTAAAACTTTTTCCCCTAAATTGAGGGACCATTTGTGGAGAGAAGGGTGAACGACTTCACCAAGACGTAAAGCAAATGAGGGATAACTAACAAGAAACGTCAGATGCTTATTGGATGGCAGTTTACCGTTTGAGTTTGAAAAGAGAATATTACAGTAAAGTACACTATAGAAACTACACAACAAGGAGACATTTTTGTCCCTCGGCCCGGATTTTCAAATGAGACAGATGCATGGAAAAAAAAGTTTAGAAGATTGCTAAATTAAAATAAAACACAAATATATGTCATAAGAAAGAAAGCGAAAGTGAGAGTCCCAATAACTAAAGCAAAATGCACAAAACAAACGAAAGAAAGAATCAAATTGAATTGCAAAAAAAAATTCTGAACAGCAATTTGTGGTTAGAAACTGGAGAAGACGTTTATTGGTATCTATGACGTCTTAAAAAATTATGTAAAACAATGAATCTAACCAAACTGCTAAATCTAAAGCATGAAATAAAAACTGCTAAAGCAAAAGGCCTGGAAAAAAATCTCAGAAAATGATGAATAAAAATTAACAAAAAAATCCGCGGTTGGAAGACAAGTGACTGCGATGGTCACATCGAATAGTAAACGACCTCTGTGCTTGGAAGAAAAGCAACAGTGTAAATCACAACTAATCCCAGGAGAATACAAATCATATAAAATGTATGACTCTCTAAGGGATTAACAGGAAGAAGGAATTATACTGTCACCCAAATGTCTCAATTCAATTGAAATGGTTAATTTGAAACTTCATGACTTAAAACTAAAGAATATCGCGATGATTATGCCTAATTCGTTTAGAGCCTTAATCTTGAAAAAAAAAATCCTGTTAGTAGCATCATATTTATGTGCACATTTCAAGAGCATAAATTACATCATTTCTACCCAAGGAGTGGTTGAATTGCTTTTAGTATCAATCTCACATGCAACATAGGAAGAAAGAATTGTATTACCAAAATTTCTTAATTCAATGGAAATTGCTAATTTGACACTTCATGACTTAAAACTAAAGAACAACGGGACGATTATGACTCATTCGTTATAGCCTTAATTTTGGCAAAAATTCACATTAGTGAATTTTTTCGCTAATTAAAACGAGGGCCATTCGATTGAAAATCGGAAGTTTTAGTGCCGTATTTCAGAGTAAAATGCGCTCGGAGGGCAACCCCCCCCCCAGAGGCAGTTGTTGCAAGTCATGGGCTGGGACAAGGTTTCTATGGGAGGGGTTTTAAATAGTTCAGAGATCAGATAAGGACGACCCCCCCCACTAAAAACTTTTAACGATATTTTATTCCAAACACGTAATGGAACCGATCCCCCGATCCTCCATACCCCCCCCTAAAAAAATGGAAATTATTAAGGATATTTTATTTTAAAACTTATAAGATCTGAGACCTGGCCCTACAGCCCCCCCCCTCTCCAGACACAAATATCAACAATATTTTATTCTAAAACTTAATGGATCAAATTTCATGGTGACCCTCCATGCCCCCCCCCCAAAAAAAAAAAATATCAAGAATATCTTGTTCAAAAACTTATCCCCCAACCAAAAAAAAAGAAAAATGCTAACGATATTTTTTTCCAATATCTGATAATGAAACTAACCCTCATTTCAGCCCAATATATCAGTCAGGCCCTAGTTGCAATACACTTTACCCTTTCCCAGCATTTTAAAACTGATTCCCTAAATTATATATATTTGGCAATTTTTTTCTTATTTAACCAGGCACACTCAAGGAAACATTATAAAATAAAACACTTCTTATTTACATCATTCCTAGAAGTAATTCCCTATAATTTACAGTTAGACCCTACATAATAGTTAAATATATACCCAAAATCGGATATTCTCCATTAAAGAGAGGTTAATCCCTTTTTATGGTAGCTTGATGCAGTAAATATTGCCTGTTTGCTATTAAGTCAATTTGGAAGAAAATAGTCACATATGGAAAATTCAGGGAGAATATATGAGTTGGACAAAATATTTGACTATTAGCAGGGGGGGGGGGAGTGACGTTCTTTTAGGATTGATAAGCTTTCATAGTTTTATAGCTGCTAATTCTGAGGGGACAAACGATTAAAACAAATCCCTTGTTTTCTGAACTTTCTATATGTGAGTCTTTTCTTCAAATTAGTTGGTACCCCTCTTAGCCCAAATATTCCAACAGTTGTATTTATAAAATTAGGGAGGGGCATATTGGGGTAAATACCACCTGAATGCCCCTAGAATTTAATACCTGAGTAAAACTTTGTTCTTTATTTTTAAAGTCCAACAGGACTTGATATGTTCTTGTAGCTGTATATTTGAAACAAATCATTCAACTAACAAACAAAAAACTCTTTACTTCAACAATAAAATATATATTCAGTATTTTGTTTGAAAAAAACTTCTTTAGTAAATTAATATTCAATAGTAAAGATTTCTGGTAGGCAGATCAGTTCATAACTGCTAATTTTCTACTTCTTTCAAATTCAACATGAAATCCAAATAATAGACATATTTATATATTAATTGATAAATAGATATATAACAATATTTGCCAAACCACTTCCAAGTGAAAATTTGAAAATGTCCATGTCAGACAACAAAAAGGGTTTAGCAAGCACCTGCATGTTTAAATGAGACAAAACAAATTCCATCTTAATATTAAGTCCCCTTGCCCTATTTTTTCCCATGAAATATTATCTGATATATTTCATTTTACAAGAATCAAATGCTTGATATGTACCTTCATTTTCAGAACATAAGGGTCCTGATTCCAGGGCGTCATATTCAAATTTACATAGTCCTGAAACACTGGGTAAAGTAAGCAAAGGATCATTTTCATGTTTTGCAGACAAAAAGTCGTTTGGAGTGTGAAAGGGCGTATCACTGTCACCTGGCAAAGTATCATCAGCTTCTAAAACAAAATTTTAATTAGGACACAGAAAACATGAATAATAAAGCTTACTAAACAAATCCAACTGCTTTTTCCTTTAGTTATGTTAAAAATAAAAATATACATCTATATTGAATGTTACATATACATTGAATATATAGAAATAAATAAAATCAGATGTATATGCAGGTGTTTTCACCAATAGTTTTTTAAATCTGCTTTTTATTAAGACAAAGAAAAAAATGAAACATTCAGCAAAATTCATGGAAATCTATGAAAATAGAAGGTCCTAGATAAGGGTAAACTAATGATAATATATTGAATAAGAAAAAATTAAATACTTGAATAATTTTTTTTTTAAATAAACATTTTTAGTCGAAGAAACAAAGAAAGTTTTTGACACAATTAAAAGTAGCCAAAATACTAATCAATTGAAGTTTTCTTCATACAGTGGATTAGTTTTGAAAACATAAAAACGAAATGTAGACTCTAGAAGTTAAGCACCTGAATTCAACTAACTTTATCCCTCTTATACATGTCTTATAACTTGATATCCCCATCCCAATTCAACATTAGTTATGTTATAAATTCAAAAAATCTTGCAGCTCCATAATTACCCCCTCTTTGGTGGTAATATTTCCTTTATCATGCCTACATACAAGAAAGAGCGAGAGAAAGTTCTTATTCCAGATGATTAGTTGTCTTTCCCAACTTAAAAATTATGGCTAAAAAATTGAGTCTATATATATTTTGTGTCAAAAACAGCTGCTTTTATCCTCTCCCAAATCTTAATGGTTAGATCCAAGTGCATACACAGTTAATGGACCACTTAATGAGTAAGAAGGGCAAAAAGTGAAAATCATTATCTAGATAAACAGCTTTTCTTTTATTCTGTAACAGAGAATTTAACAATATCACTTACCTATTTTAATAAAAGGACCCTCAGATGTTGTGACAAGCTCAGCCATATCCAAAATTTGAGGCAAGTCCATAGACCTTGGAATAAAGTCAACGGAAATTATAAGAAGTATAATACTATCATCAACACTTGGTTATGGCACTTAGATTTTAGTCAGTAGATTAGAGGCAAAAGTCAGTACTTTAAATTGTTTAAAATCAAATATAAACTTTAAGATGCACAAAAAACTTTAACCTTTCCCTGCATTCTCAGCTAGATGCCCCAATTTTTTTTTATATTAGGTGAATTTTTTATATTCAATTTGAACCTTCAAGGAAACTGTATAAAATTAATAAAACTACTTTTAAAAATCTAAAAACTCTAACTTATATCATTCTAAAAATTACTTCAATTTGCTCCAACCCCTCCTAATGGCCAAATATACAGCCCAAATCATATATTCTCAATGAGATTTCCTGTTGCTTGGTCTTGTTAATGTTATTAGTTGACTCTTATGTTAATTTGAAAAAGAAATTACATATTAGAATTCATGGAGATTCTATAATATGAGATAGAATATTTTACCATTACAGGTGGGGGTTTGGGAAGAGAGGTTCTTTTATGAATGACTACCCATTTTGGAATTTGGTTAATTAGTTTTCACAATTTTATAGTGTTCCCTTCTGAGTTGAAAATCACTAAAACAGAACTCTTAACTCTAATCTATATTTTTTACATGTATTCTTTTCTTCAAATTAATTTTAAGGCAAAAAAACAATGTTAACAGTATCAAGCAATAGAAAAACTCATGGAGAATATGTAATTTCAGCTATATGTTTGACCATTACTAGAAAGGGTAGTAGATTGAAGTGTTTTTAGGAAGTATTTTAGAAGCTTTTAGTTCTAAAACTTCCAGAATTTTATGGTACTTTCTTTTGAGGGGGGAAACAGCTAAAACACACACTTCAATTCTTTCTTCAAATTAAAATAACTGCAAAGACAAAAGCAGTAAAGCAGCAATTACCAGGGTGAGGAAATTGCATACGTATATACAATTCAAGGTAAATCTGACAATATAGGACACATAAAGGTTATTGATACACCTTAAGGAAGAATGTGAGTAAATATTTTAGAATGTATTTAAGAAGGATTTGCAATTTATTCTAGGTACTTGGGTACATAATAGTACACAATCAAGAAAAAAACAGTTTTACCTGTCTGTATTAAGAGACAATTAGCTTACACTCAGTGGGAAACAAGTGATGGGTGAAAGAATACATTAGACTTATATAATTTGGGCTAAATATTTGCAAATTAGGGGAGGGGGTGTTGGTGGGGATAAAGTATTTGAACAACATAAAGTTAGAAAAACATTCTTCCTTCATAATATGCAGAAAAATTGTAGCTAATCCATTTTGCGTGCAGACCCACTATACTTTACCCCTATTCCCCTAATGTGCAAATATATAGTTCAAATTTGTTTCTAAAGTAATATACTTTCATGATATTTGAATATATTTCATTCGGATTAACCTAAATTCACTTCTTGAGTGTCTACCATTATGTACACAAGTACCTTATTCTGTTTCTTTTAGCAAGTGGGAATGATACCAAAGAGGTAAAGCACAGCAACCTTACAAATCATACAGGGTTTCATTCCTTTCCTGTATTTTATCAAATTGACTCAACTATATTCCATGATATTGAAAAGTCTCTCATTTATAATTTTATCAATATATGAAAGATTCCAAAGTTAACATGGGGACAAGATGAACAAAACAAAAAACTCCTTTTCCTATGCTCTTTCTAATTATAATAATCAAGATAATACTTTATAATAACCAGGATGTTTTAACAGATAAGATCATCATGTTTTGTTCCATTATTATATAGTTTTCAATATTATATTTTGGCAAAGTATGCACTCCATAGCCTACAGAGATAAATTACAATCAGAGAAGATAACCAATTTAATGTAGAAGCTAGAAGTTGACTGTAGTGAAAAAAGACCAAAAATAACCTACTTACATTTATCATTACCATGTGCTTCATGTTACTTTACCCGCTAATCCCTAATAATGCACAAATATATTGCCAAACCAAAATTATATACTTCTTATATCTCTTGCACTACATCACTTGTGTTTTTGCAACCCAATACCCAAAAACTGAATCAACATTGACAAATTAAGGAAACAGAAAATGTATTGGAAATATGCAGGCTAAATTGGCCTATGTGTTGTGAATTTATGATTCTGTTCAAATTTAAAATATTTTAAAGTATTTTCAGGTTTTGAAAGTTCTTTTCAGATTTCTGGGTTGATTCCTTCTGAAAAGCCATAATTGTGCATTGAAATTACTATTTACAATTAATCCACACCCCCCTAATTGCCAAATTTAACCTCAAACTAGGCTATGTAAAAACAACACCAACAAATGGATGACAATCTTACTTTATAAATAAAGCAAATATAAGTGAATCACATTTCCTTGTTTTCTCCCATTTTTATTTGTTTAGAATCAGTTTTAGTCAATAATTATGTTACTTTATTTAAATAGCCTAAGGCAAAATGAAGCCATTAGGTAGGGCACTGGGGATGAAATGTCCAAACAAAAAAAAAACAAAAAAATTAAAAGAAAATTTGCAATACAAAATTATATCTCTGTTTGTTCTATCATGTCGCCTTCTTAAAAGAAGTTATTCTAGACCGTTACCTATTTGGTCAAATTACAAAGGAAAGGAGCACAAGTGCAAAGGAAACAAAATATCATATGGAATCCAAATAGATTATATGGAGTTTTGAATATGATGTGTAATGAAGAACAATTACTCTTTTGTAGTCAGTATTTCTTCCCAGCATGTAAGTAGACCAATCCTTATGCAAGACTATTCAGAGCTATTGATTATGCCAATAAAAAACTATAAAATCCTAACACTTGAATTACCTATTTAAAAAAAAAAATATCTAAATCTTAATTGAGCAAGTTTCAACCTTAAAGTTAGTTAACTTTAACCTAAAATGTTATCTCTGTAAATTTTGTAACCATGCCATCTATTTTTATTTTTGTGTTATTCAAGTATTGTCTATTATAGAGACCAGACTTTGTCAAGTTGCTTTAATTTTAGTTCTGCCCAATAATTGTTCCCCTCAATTGTTCAGTCTAAATATTTAAAGAGCACTAGTAAGTATCAATTTATACCAAATTTCAGGACATCTACCTAATTTCATCTCAAAAAAAAGAAAAAGACTAATTTAAGAAAAAATTGGACCCTTTGAAAATGTTTGAACAGTTTTTTCTTGCAGTGATACATCAGTAAAGAGCTAAAGTCAGTAAAGAGAGTAAAAAGCTTAGTAAAACAACACATGTAGGTACAGGATCCTGCTTGGTGTAGGATGAGGCAATTCCATCACATCAAGCATCCCAAAAAAGCTTCTGAATTAGAGTCTCCTGTGATAGAGATCTCCCAAAAAGATCTCACAATAAAAAGTGACATCACTAATATGTTTAAAGTCTCAATGACCAGGTTAATCAAATTTATATGCACCAAACTTCATGAAGTGGTAACTTACTGCACAATTAGCCACCTTTTTATACTCAGCTAACTGTTCAGTCAACTGAACAATAAAAAATGATTTATATAACTTTTCTTATGCTTCTTTTTCTATTTAATAGTGTTCTCCATAGATTCAGTTTCACTATCCCAGTTGTTTTTAACAGTTAGTTTACAGCTAATACTACTTTCAATCAATTGGTAATTTATAGTTTTTACTAGGTTTTTGATGAAGAAAGTTTACTTTACATGGACTAAAACCATCAAAAAGGCTATGGTATATTGTCCTTTGGTTTTGTGGTAATATTTTTGTTGTTGAGTTGAGCCTTACTAATATTAAATATAAAAAGTTTTTTATTTAGTTGAAAACATCAAGCAATATTAAAACACACAGAAATTATTCCATATACAAGGGGGAGGAGCTAACATCTCCTAAGCACCCTGCTCTTTATGCTAAAGTTACATTGTACTTTAAAAATACTTCTAATTTTGGTTGAATTGCTCTTATGTTTTATTAATCAAACAGTTCATCAATGAACAAAGTGGAAGTAAGGAGTGACTAGGCTCAATAGTAACTAACTCCAAAAAAAGGAACTTTGGTAGCAATAGATACATCAAAATAATCAGCTTATTATGCTGATTCCAAATATAGAATAATCATCAAGTTCAGTGTTACCCATCAAAAGTTAAGAACCTGAGAAAATTTACATGATTTTCAATTAAGGGGGAAGCACCCCTTAAAAGCCAAGGAATCTTAATGAAAATCATACCATCTAATTCAGCATATCAGAGAACTCTAGCGTAGAAGTGTCAAGCTCCTATACACAAAAATATGGAATTTTATATATAAAAGAAATATAATAAGCATTTCTATCGGAAATGATTTTCAGCCCCCCCCCAATATATATGCCAATTCTGGGTTAGGTTAGGTTAGGTATAGCCTATATCGGGGAGGGGGCTGAAATTCATTTCAGATAGAAATGCTTATTATATTCGTTATCAGCATAAAAAAGGGCATCGAATGGTGTATTCACTTTAGTCCTAACTCAATAATATGATTTCGTATATATTGACCTGAAACTTTCAGGGATGGGTCTACATGCTAAGGTATGCCCCGGGAAGGTACTTTGAAGTACCTACCTCCACTCCTCCCCCCTCTATATAATGGTAAATTATTGCACATTACTAGTTGTTTTAGCTCACATTTCATCCTATATTACTATCATAATTATAAATCACTGCTTACCTTACAAAACTTCAGCTTTTAACCTTGTTCATTAAAATATATTCCAAAATCCTATTTTCATTTAAAAGTCATTGCTTCAACTTATTTACTATCTAGCTGACATTGCTTATGGAACTCATTTGTGATATCACATCTTTTCTTTTCATAACCCCTTTAACAGTAGCATGCAGGTCCCATGGGGTAGAAGACAACTGTGTGTTGATATGCCATTTAAACTTTATTAACTAAGGAAAGGATTTGACAAGAGATAGACCAGTAAAAAAATCCAAATTGTATTTAGAGGACAAATTATGTTATGAGAAGATGTTTTTATTTTTGTAGATCCATGTGCTCATGAAGCTTTTTAAATATTTCTAAAGCACTAATTGATAGAGCCCTACAAACATCAGAATTGACTTTAGAAGACAAGTTATGTCATGGGAAGATGTTTTTGAAATCCCCCTTCCCCCCAAACTCAAAATTTTCAAAAATTCTACTTTAGAACTACTGCTACTAACAACTCATCGCAGCACAAAGCCGCCTGTGGCCAACACAGCTACGCACGCTCCTCTTCGACCCCAATCTATTCAAAGCCTCACTTTTTACACCCACACACGAAGTTCCCATTTCCTTTAAATCTTTCTTTATGACTTCCTCCCACCCCAGACGGGGACGACCTGCTTTCCGTTTAGCCCTAGATGGTTGGCCGAAGAGAACAATCTTCGGCAATCTGTCATCCTTCATCCGCACAGACGTGCCCTAACCACCTGAACCTTTCTTTCATTATAGCCCTAGAAAGCGGTATTGAACCACATTTTTCGTATAGCCTATTGTTTGAAAGACGGTCAGTCAGCCGAGTACCCAGAACAATCCTTAAGCAATTTCTCTGGAAAACATCTAGCAAATTTTCATCCGCTTTTCGGAGCGCCCATGCTTTAGAGCCATAATTAACCACTGTCATCACTGTAGCCTCTAATATTCTAATCTGGGTTTGCAGACCTATCTTCCTGTTCTTCCAGACTTTTTTAACTGTGAAAAAACACCCTGAGCCTTGGCTATTCTATTTTTAACATCTTCACTGCTCCCACCCTCTTTACTAATAATACTACCAAGGTAAGTGAAGCTGCCCACCTGATCAATCTTTTCATTACCCAACGTCACCTGTTCATCTTCACTTATTCCTAGTCTTACTGACTTAGTCTTCCTAACATTAATTTTCAAACCAATACTAACACCCTGAACTCGCAAAACCTCTAAAACTTCATTCATTTTGCTCACAATTTCATCTAGGATACTTAAATCATCAGCATAATCCAAGTCCAGGAGACTTTTTCCTCCCAATTTGATTCCGTGGTCTCCCATTGCCTTTCCTGTGCTCCTTAAAACAAACTCCATCAAAATAATCCATAAAAAGGGTGATAGAACTCAGTCCTGCTTAACTCCTGAATTAATACGAAACCAGCTGCTAACCTCATTTCCAAACTTAACCGCAGCAGTGTTATTCTCGTGCATAGCACTAATTACTCTAGTATATTTGTCTGGTATACCATACAAAGATAAAACCTTTACAAAAGCTCTTCTATCAACAGAATCTAACGGTTGCTCATAATATATAAAACTGAGGACCAAAGGTGTTTGAAAACTCAGGCACTTCTCAATTATTAGCCTAAGAGCGAAAATTTGGTCGACACCTCCTCTACCTTTTCTAAAACCGCACTGCTCGTCTCTTAAAACTTTGTCTATGGCATCTCTAAGTCTAAAGAGTATCATATTCCTAAGTAATTTGCTACCTATAGAGACCAGATTAATGCCTCCATAATTATCGCACTCACTTTTATCACCTTTCTTATGAAGTGGCTTAATTGAAGTTTTCCTAAAATCGTTAGGTACTTCCCCTTTTTCAAAAACCATATTCATAATCTTCAGTAACTTACTTCTAACCTCAGAGCAACCATATTTAAGAAACTCATTTACCACCCTATCAGCACCTGGAGCCTTATTATTTTTTAATCCTTTTAGTACTGTCGCTAATTCCTCCTCACAAAACAAATCTTCATCCACATCCAAGGTATCACAAACTTTTTCATTTTCCTCTATATTTTTCCTGCAACTCTATCTCGGTTAAGCAAGTTCTCAAAATGTTCGGCCCATCTCTCTTTAGTTTTTTCCTTATCGCTAATTGCGACCCCATTCCTATCTTTAACTGGGACAAGTCCGGATTGACTACTCCTTCTCAATTTGTTAACATGCCAGTACAATATTTTACTATTATGCCGTCTAACTGCATATTCCAGATCCTCGGCAATTTTGTCCATGGCCTCCACTTCACACCTCCTTAGTTCATATTTTAATGTTTTCTCCACTTTCTTTACATTTCTTTTGTTTTCATATGATCTATCACTCAGATAATTCTTGTACAAGTCCTTTCTCCTTTCTATTAAACATAAAGCTTTTCCACTAATATTCTTAGCTCCAGTTCTAGCTTTCTTCCTTAATACACCTTGAGCAACTTCACAAATTATTTTTCTAAAATTATTCCAACCATCTTCCATAGTATCAATTTTTAAACTTTGAATTTTAGTATTGAACTGTTCCTGGAAAGTTTCTATCAAATTCTCATCCTGAAGTTTACCAACATCATAATTTCCCGGGAATTAGTTACCTTTCCAATAATAATGCTTTAAATTAACCCTTGACACTACTAAATGGTGATCTTTACTTTTAACATCAATAATAGCACTCCTATATACCCTAGTATCTTGTATTGATCCTGCCAGTCTTCGGTTTACTATAACATAATCAATAAGGTTTGCTGTCTTACCATCGTCTACTTTAGAAGCTTTAAAATATTTCTAAAGCACTAATAGATAGAGTGCTAAAGGCATCAGAATCGACTTCAGAGGACACGTTATATCACGGGAAGAGGTTTTTAAAATACCCCTTCCCCCCAAACTCAAAATTTTCAAAAATTCTACTTTAGAAGCTTTTAAAATATTTCTAAAGCACTAATAGATAGCGCGCTAAAAACATCAGAATCGACTTTAGAGGCCAAGTTAATTCTACAATAATTCCCCCTTCCCCCAAACTCAAATTTTTTTTGAAATCCCCCTTTGCCCCAAACTCAAAATTTTCCAAAATTCTACTTTAGAAGCTTTTTTAAATATTTCTAAAGCACTAATGGTTCGTTTCCACATTGCAGAAATTCATGCAGACATCCATCCGCGTCCGTTCGAAACATGGCTGTACTAACGCTGAGGTTTAAGGGAATGATTTCAAATTTTCGTAAAGACGGTGCCTATTTTATTACCCTCTTCTGAAAGCTGTTGGACAATAGAGACCCAAACGACATCGTTTTTCTTAGTTTTCTTATAGCCTGGGTGCGTAGGATCATAGAAGCTGGGTGTAGCCTTGAACCAAAGTTATAAGATCGAGTAGTTTTTGATAATCCATACTCATGGTTTTATTCATTTAAAAATCTTGCCAAGATTCCGTCCTGATTTGACCAAAACGTTGCGGAAAGCTATAGATTTTTTCTAGCACAAAAACGGACGGAATTTCCGCACGGATTGCTAAATCCGCATGAATTTCCGCAATGTGTAAACGAACCATAAGACATAGAGCGCTACAAACATCAGAATCGACTTTAGCGGACAAGTTATGTCATGGGAAGATGTTTTTGAAATCCCCTTTTGCCCCAAACTCAAAAATTTCCAAAATTCTATTTTAGAAGCTTTTTAAATATTTCTAAAGCACTAAGACATAGAGCGCTACAAACATCAGAATCGACTTTAGAGGGCAAGATATGTTATGGGAAGATATTTTTGAAATCCCCCTTTGCCCAAAACTCAAAATTTTCAAAATTCTACTCTAGAAGCTTTTTAAATATTTCTAAGCCACTAATAGATAGCGCGCTACAAACATCAGAATTGACTTTAGAGGCCAAATTAATTCTACAATAATTTCCCCTTCCCTCCAAACTAACATTTTTTTTTAAATCCCCCTTTGGCCCAAACTCAAAATTTTCCAAAATTCCACTTTAGAAGCTTTTTTAAATATTTCTAAAGGGCTAAGACATAGAGCGCTACAAACATTAGAATCAACTTTAGAGGACAAGTTATGTCATGAGAAGATGTTTTTGAAATACCCATTACCCATTGAAATTTTGACAAAAGAACATTTTATCTTAATTTTCAGTTATCAGTTTCTTTTTCTCTGGCTTTAGTTCTGAAAATCATTTGAGCAGAATTTTAAGCCATATCAATGTTTTATTTCCAAAATTTAGGAAATGTATTTGCATATATTAGAACCTTATAAGTTGGGATTGAGCAAAGTTTTGAAGCTGAAATAATTTTTTTGTACTTCATTTAAACAGAAGATCTATTTTGCAAGGTTCCACTGCAATAACTCATAGATTTTTTAAGGTCATTCAAATTTTTTGAAATCTTCCTTACCATTCAGACCATTCCCCCTACTTACTCCAAAATCTGATTGATAATTTGAAATTTCAAAAGCCTTATTTTCCACGGGTTTATTTTTTTGTGGGGGGGGGGGATTTTCCGTGAGGGTATTTCCCGTGGGGGGGTATTTTCCGTGGGGAGGTCTTTTCTGGCGGGTATTCGCCAAGAACCACAAATTTGATGGTATGAGTTTTATTAAAATCTTTGCCTTTTAGGGGTTGTTTCCCCCTTTTACGAAACTCAGAAAAAAATTTTACACAGGCAAATTATCAACCAGATTTTAGAGTATGATTCCAGTGCAACACGTTGTAACGAAATGGTCAGTTTAGATTAGTATAAGCAGGGGCACCGCGAGCAGGTTGCTGACCAACGCCCCCGCCCTCTCCCTCCCCCTGCTATCAAATCTATTAGTGCTTTGGAAATATTTAAAAAGCTTCTAGAGCAGAATTTTAGAAAGTTTTGAGTTTGGGGGAAGGGGGATTTAATAAACATCTTCCCATGACATAACTTGTCCTCTAGAGTCGATTCTTATGTTTGTAGTACTTTAGCTCTTGTCACTTTATAGATATATAAAAAAGCTTCTAAATTGTAATTTTTGGAAATTTTGACTCTGGGGGAACGGGGGAATTCAAAAATATACTGAGCGTGGGGGGAAGGGGGAATTATAGTATAATTAATATGGTCTCCAAAGTTGATTCTAATGTTCTTCGGGCGCTATCTGTTAGTGCTTTGGAAATATTTAAAAAGCTTCTAGAGTAGAATTTTAGAAAAGTTTGTTTGGGGGAAGAGGGATTTTAAAAACATCTTTCTATGACATAAATTGTCCTCTAAAGTCGATTCTGATGTTTGTAGCGCTCTATGTCTTAGCGCTTTAGTAATATTTAAAAAAGCTTCTAAAGTAGATCTTTGGAAAATTTTGAGTTTGGGGGGAAGGGGGATTTCAAAAACATCTTTCCATAACATAACGTGTCCTCTAAAGTATATTCTGATGTTTGTCGCTCTCTATGTCTTAGCGCTTTAGAAATATTTAAAAAAGCTTCTAAAGTAGAATTTTGGAAAATTTTGAGTTTGGGGCGAAGGATTTCAAAAAAAAATTTTGAGTTTGGGGGGAAGGGGGAATTATTGTAGAATTAATTTGGCCTCTAAAGTCGATTCTGATGTTTTTAGCGCGCTATCTGTCAGTGCTTTGGAAATATTTAAATAGATTTTAGAGTAGAATTTTAGAAAATTTTGAGTTTGGGGGAAGGAAGATTTCAAAAACTTCTTCCCATGACATAAATTGTCCTACAAAGGTTGGATATGGCAAAGCAGAATTGGCTCAGCAAGAAATAGAAATGTGACTTTTGGCAAAACCTATTTCATCTTATAGAAAAATTTTATTTCGACAATTAACCATGAGTTTTACAAAAACATATTTAGCAAAAGATCAGTTAAAGGTTTCACTTAGCAACAAGCTCCTTGGAATTTCAGGTTTTAACTTCGGAGGCAAAGGCTGCTTTGCAACAAGCTGGGATTTCAGCTGAAGTACTAGGTCCCTCAGAACTGTTGAAACTTCTATTAAGACTTTACACATATGCCACATCTACTGCTGGTATGAAACAGTAAAGTGATTTTACAGCGTTTAATTTTTGCTGTTGGCAACAGATTGTCCTTAAACGTCCACTCCTTGACTCTAAAACAAAAACCTATGTTGAAACAATTTCCTTAACCGTTAAAATGTTGAGATGACAGTTGTGATGTTGCATTCCTGTAGATTTTAAGAAGCACATGACACCAAGCAACTTTTACCTTGTTCATATGTTATTTTTTCATTTCCATGTGAATGCTATTTCCATTTCGGTGAACCTTACTTCATGAGACGAAGACTGTGAGGGAAATTGTGTTATATCGTGATATTTGGTATCAGTTACAAGACATAAATGGCACTATCCAAATTGCTTTACTTGATAGGTATTCACTTATTCGGCGTGCTAAAGCCTTTCACCGCTAATTCGTCTTTTGGTGATTCTTTTGTTATTTCCTCTAAAAGGCTGGGCACATGTAGCTGATTTCGGGAACTGATTTCAACATCAGTGGACAAACGATACCAATAAGAAAAATTCGTCCAAAGAAAAATTTATTGCGCTAGATTTTCAAAACATCATGGACACAAATAGTCAATTGAAGTTTATTAATATTTGCATGATTTTAGCATCAGCTTAGTTTTCAGTTTAATTCTCAGCTCAGTAGCGGGCTTTTTCACCACAGACGTCTCTGGCTGGCTACTGGCTATTTATTTGTATTCCGATTTCTTTTGTCATGATCATGATGAAAATTGGCGCTGATTTTTTAAATTGGTGCCGAAAATCTAGCTCAAATCGACGCCGATTTCTTTTAAAATCGGCGGGAACTGATTCTTATTCACACTGAAGGATAAAATTGATATCCCAGAAAAATTATTCCTATTTGGGCAAATCAAACCACACAAGGAATACAAACCTAAGCCTATTCAGTGTCAGAAGTGTTTCAAACTGGGACACACAACAAACAAATGCAATGAAATTCTCCAAGAGTGTAATAATTGTAAATCTTTCCATCCTAAAGAGCTGACAACTTGCAACAACACTCAGCCTACATGCATCAATTGCAAAGGCCCACATGAATCTACAAATAAATCATTATGCCCTGCATACAAGAAAAGAGCTCTAACACTCCAAATATCAACAGAGAAGGCAATCCCATACCCCTTTGCAGCAATGGAAGCAAATGCTGCCCAACAATACCAAATAAAGCATGTAATGAAACCAACCCAAACCCCATAGTCAAAAGCCCCCAATGCATCAAGCACCCCATATAAAACACCATCTTCTCGGCCCCCTAGCTCAAATCCCTATCAAATACAATCACCAAGCCACCAAGCCTCCTTGTCTGGGGAGATGAGGCCAGGCTGACCCTCCCTCCCAAGAAGAAACAAACCAGAAACCCTACCAGGAATTAATCCTTTAATCAACAAACAGGATGCACTACCAAAAATGCAATCCCCAAATATATGCTTATTCATTCTAAACTGTAATGCAGTTCAGGCCATGAACATACATCAACTACAGAAAACAAAAATTATTGCAGAATTGGCAAAAATTTACATCCCAGATGATATGCTCATTCAAGCAAAAAAAGATCTTGCTTTACTCTTAACAAAGCTGAACATTGATACACATTCATATGAAGAATAAACCAAAAACACAACATTTATCAATACTCCAATGGAATGTAAGATCACTCACAGAAAATAAGCTAAATGAACTAACATCATTTATGAATAATAATTCAATTAATATTGATTGCCTCCAAGAAACTCATTTAACCCAAAATCAACAAATTAAGTCTCTGGGATATACTATCCTGAGAAAGGATAGATCTTCAGAGAGAAAAGGAGGTGGTGTAGCTTTATTAGTTAATAATAATATAAAATTTTGTGGCATCAATTTTCCAGATTTTGAAAATGATGTTGATGTAATTGGTATAAGTGTTTGGCTGAATAATTTAAAAACCTACATAATAAGCTTTTATAACCCTAATGGCCAAACTACAGATGCCAAGGATTTCTTTAATTATATAAATAATTCTAATATGTTAAAAAATATCATTATTTGTGGAGATTTCAATGCCCACAGCCTTTTGTGGGGAATAAACCAGCAAATAAAGCTGGTAAATTTATTGAGCATATGACTTCAAATAATAATGAATTAGTTGTTGCTACCCCTCCAAACCTGAATACTTATTTCAACCCCAAAAGTGACAATTTCTCCACAATTGACCTACAAATTGTGTCTTTAAATTTTTTGAACAAAATTTACATAAATAAAATTGATAGTCTATGTACAGACCACTTTGCTATAGTTTGCTCCCTAAATGAACCTGCTGAAACTTTATCTCGTACATCCAAATATATCAACACTAAAGCAAATTGGTCTATTTTCCAAAATAAGCTAAATGATGAAATTACAAGTTTCACCCAAAGTTCATGCATTTCTAACACAACAGTTGACACACATGCTGAAGCATTGACATCTTTATTAATAAATACAGCTAATCATGCTATCCCCAGGACAACACCTAAGAAAACATTCCCTAAATAAATTCCTAAAGCATGGTGGACAAATGAGTGCCTAAATAAATGGAGGATAAAAAAGGCAGCTAGGACAGAATTCATAAAAAAACCAATACCTACTACATATTTAAAAAAATTACAAGCAGAATCTAATCTAAAAAGGACTATAATAGATGCTAAATATAAATACTGGAATAATTTTGCAAATAATCTCTCCAGAGAAACAAATGAGCCAATTATACATAAAGTCATAAGCCACATATGTGGGAAAAAGACTTCTCCCAACCCACTCCTGTATGAGATTATACATAATAATACCCATTATGACAATAATAATGAAAAGGCTAACCTATTTGCAACTCTTTTTGTTAATAAGCTAACATCAAATTATCAAAGCAAGCTGTCCACAATTCCTATGAACCCTAGTTACCAACCACGCCCAGGATCCGAGTACATTACTAATCCATTTTCAATCCAGGAATTGAATAATGCAATACATCATATTAGGTCCAAAACTAGCAGCAGTTATGACAATATACACCCCATATGGATAAAGAGTCTCACACTTTCATACAAACAAGAATTGCTAAATTGTTATAATCATGCTTGGGCATCTTATAGGTTCCCCAATATATGGAAATATTCGTCCCTCATACCAATCCTAAAGAAAAATAAACCAAAATATAACCCTGAGTATTATAGGCCCATAATGATTACACCTGTGATGTTGAAAATAATGGAGAAAATGATTTATAACATACTCATATGGTTTGTTGAAAAAAATAACATGATCCCACACACTCAAACTGGATTCAGGAAATACCACTCCTCAACAGATGCTTTCATTTTGCTAGCAAATGCAATAAATGAATCTTTCTCAAAAAATAATATCCTAGTGGCAGCTTTCCTAGATTTTGAAGGAGTTTATGATAATGTGAACCATCAAATCCTTTTAAATAAACTTGAAAACCTTGGAGTACCTCCTAAGCTAGTATCCTTTATTAAATCCTTCATAGAAGTGCGAAGTTTCATTGTTTGTGTTGGTTCAGCCTCTTCACCCCAAAAGACAATATCCAAAGGCCTACCTCAGGGAGCAGTCCTCAGTTGCCTCCTTTTTGCCCTATATCTCTGGGACATGAACCTACCCCACACGAATCTACAATATGCTGATGATCTGGTGCTATGGTCATCTGGCAACACCTTTCAGATAGCACAGTCAAATCTGCAAAAGTCACTTTTCCAGTTTGAAAAATTCTCTCAACATTCAGATTTACCCATTGCACCCACAAAGTCAAAAATAATCCAATTTCACAGGAAGCGAATCCATGTTAATGCAAAACTAACTCTAAATAAAACAACTATTCCAGAAGATAATAATATTAATTACCTAGGTCTCATGCTTGACCAAAAACTTAATTTCCACCTCCACATTTCAAACACAATAAAAAAATGTTATAGAAAAGCAAATATACTAAAAAGACTTCTTTCCACACCATGGGGTTGTAAGGAGAAAACCTTACTCCAGTTTTATAAATCACATATAAGACCCCATATTGACTATGGGCTCATTGTCTATGGTGCATGTGCAAAGACCCAGATGCAAAAAATTGAAACAACACAAAATGATATAATACGTCTCATATTTGGTCTTAGGAAACCCACAAGCACCAAGTTTCTGCTTATGGAGAGTGGATTAACAACAATAAGGGAGAGACGTAGCTTTCTCTTGATAAAACATCTTACAAAAATTGAATCAAATAGCTCACACACATTACATAATTGGTTAAGAAATCCAGCCATGTATAGAGGTATTGCAGATGAGTATGCCAATATTCAAAAGAAGTTCCCTGTACCAGCAAAGTCTATTGCACGTACTTTCCCCCAATCCCCTCCATGGAATTGGTCATTTCCCATAATAAATACTGAATTTTCAAAATGGAATAAAGATTTAACCCCCATTGCTTTTGTCCAGAAAAAATTTGCAGAACTTAATACAATTACCTATAAAAATCACTTCCAAATATTTGTTGATGGGTCAAAAATGGATGAGAAGGTTGCAAGTGGTGTTTTCCTTCCTCACCTGAAAATTGCAATGGGCGAGAGATTATTTAATAATTTATCTATAATGTCTGCTGAGTTAAATGCCATAATCATGGCATTAGAACACCTTAAGCAAAACCAACCTTTGATTGAAAATTCGAATAATATTATCATCTATTCCGACTCTTTATCAAGCCTTGAGTTGCTGGCCTCAGCTCCTCAATATAAGTTGGACATTGACACTTATCATTGTCTCAGTATTATTGATAATCTTGCTTCAAGTGGCATAAAAACTTACTTTCAGTACATTCCTAGCCACTCTGGCATAAGTGGTAATCATCAGGTTGATGAAATAGCAAAAAATGCTATAAATATTGACCAGCCAAGTGGGAGATCAATCCCAATTAGAGATATTTACCGATGGAGGCTATCAGATATTAATTTTAATAAGATTAATCCTATCCTTTCCCCCTTTCCCAATAAGTATCTTTCTAAAATTTATCATAGAATTCGTTCTGGAACAAATGGACTAAGTTTCCTTGCATTCTCATATAAGCTTTCTAATTCAAGTGGCTCAATTCCCCTTTCCCCTCTTTGCAGGCATTTTAATATGAATAATGAAACAATTGACCATTGCCTATTTGAATGTAATATGCTGACGTCTGCACAACATACCTTGCTTTGTAAACTGTTAAAATACTTCAAACACCACAAAATCCAACTATCAGCCTAGAGCCTAGCCAACTATACCTGCACACATAGCATAGAAATCGACATCTATCATCTTATATTTGAACTCCTAGAGTCAAAAGATCTGCTGAAAGATATCTGAATATATCTAATAAATATGAGGCAATCAAGCCAGTAGCTCTGTAGCCCACAGAGTGAAGCAAAAGGAAAAGGGCTAAATAGTTTTACTGAAAAGCCCGCCTGCTGTTAAATAGAAGAAGAAGATTTGGAAATCAGTTCCCGAATTCAGCTACATGTGCCCAGCCCTTAATAGAAAGTTGTGATGTGAAAAATTTCGCCGCAACCCTGTTAAAAATTATCTTGTTCATTTAAAAAAAAAGAAAAAGAGAATTAAGGTAAACACTTCTTTATGATAGGCCTAATGTTTAAAAAGGTCAAAGCATAGCCCTGATAAATTTCCATTCTATTACATAATTTAGATAGAATGAAAGGGAATCTATCACAATGCTCTTTTGTAATCCAACAATTACTTCTGGGGCTCTTTTGAGCCATTAAAGGGCTGAATTCAGCCCTTAGTCACTAAAATGTTTATGGACAGCCCTTATATCACTAAACAGCTAATATAAAAGAGTATAGTTTACATATAGAGAAAAATTCCATAGCCAAAAATTATATAGGCTATTAAAAACTTTCTAGCCAACAAGATGGCTTGGCTAATATAACTGACAGTAGGGCTATCAAATGATTAAATTAGCCAACCAGTTGGCTGTTAGATCTCAATTATATATACACCAGTCTGAATTAGCCAATGTGCCAGATATCAACATACTAGGCTACCATTATACTATACTATTCCCATTCTTTTGCATTAAGATTTTACATCTAAGATCTCACATCTTTCTACAAAATTTTCCGTATTTTGGTAAAATTCTAGGTAAATTTTTACCAAATCATATTATTGACTTACAAATAATCAGTCAAATAATTGACTTACAATTGGTCATTCTTATTACATAGGCTCTAAAGAGTTGATAGTCTACTTTTTGCCGAGAAAGACCCACATTCTGTCTACCTCGAAAATTGTCAAGGCAATAAATTTAGCTTTCTGAGCATCGACGAAATACACACCTGTGAAGTTTGTTTGTAAACATTGATGTTCCAGAACATTTTTTACGTGATCCCGCTTTTTTAAATTTGGTACAGATAGAGTGAAACCACAGTTAAATATTCGTACTATTCATTTAAAAATGCAGCCGACACAACCTCGCACGAGTCAAACAAAGGGACCTGAACAGTGTGCATTGTGTGGTTGTAATTTAGGTGGAGAATGAATCGCGATGACGTGTGATGGATGCAATTAATGGCTTTGAATAGACTGTCTTGAAATGACTGAGCCGGAGTATGCTCTCTTAACAAAGATGACAAGGCGTATCGGATGCAAGTGGCATTGTCCTATGTGTAAAGGTGACAAACAAGCAAGACGAAATGCATTGGATATCCAAAATGCTATTACCAAATCCCTTGAAACGCTTCAACCAACCCTAACAGTCATTCAGGATCTTGATGTGAAAATTATAGATGCCGTCAAAATTTCTCTTAGTGAGTTTAAGCTTAAAGTGGTCAAAGATATGGATCGTAGATTTCAAGCCATTGAGACGCGGATAGATACCCTCGAGCAAACGTCTGGCGCCGCCGTCGACCAGGACTTGCTGAATTGTCTTGTAGTCTCGCAGGTACAGGCTTTAAAAAGCGATCTTGATAGCCACTCAGAGAACAAAATGAAGCAGTTAATAGTCGAAGATAGAGACAGACAGACATAAACTGAACCTTGTTGTGTTTGGAGTGCCGGCAAAACCAGAAGACGGACAGTTTATTCAGCAGTATTTGTCCCAAGAGTATAGCCTTCCAAATATATCCGTCATAAATCCCCGTCGCTTAGCTAACCCGAATAACCAAACTAGCTCAAACTCACCAATCATTTTTTACGTTTTCAACCTTGAAACAAAGAAAAAAATTATACAGAAGTCGTATGAAAAGAGAGGAACTGGTAGAATTCAGTTCAGAAACGACGTATCCAAAGCAGACCGGGCTAAAAGAGCCAAGCTATATGAAGAGATCCAAGCTTGGCGAGCAAATGGAGAGACGGATATTGTGATTCGGAGTGGCAAAATCATATAAAAAAACTTGCTACCTCCAGCCCCTCCAACTCAGATGGAACTCTCAGTGGGCTGCCAAAACCTGTACATAGTTTCTCTTCTAGTGCATTATTAGATGTAAGTGATAATTTTGCTAGTGGGGAGTCGGACAATTGTTTTTATAGTGCTAGAACTGGACAAACCATTGATTCGCCGAGTTCTGAAAGATCATCAACTCCCTCTGATAGGGGAAGCTTTGGGAAGATTAGTGCCCCTAGTGTTTTTTTCAGCAATGCTGACTGTCTAACTTCAAAGTTTCAATAAATTAAGTGTGTTATTACATCAGGTGCTTCATATATTTATGTCTTATATGAAGTCAAACCAAAAAGGACTACTATCCATCTGACAGAACAACAGACAGATACCGGGATACAAAATAATCAGCAATCTATCAAAGGAGGAAGGAAGGGGAATTGTCCTATACATCCGAGATACTTTCCAGGTAAGAAATATTAATATTGAATCTGATTATGAGCCTTACCTAGAACAAGTGTGGATATCAATAAACCTACCTGGTGAGCCAATACAGATTGGTACAATTTACAGAAGTCCGAGTTCCCTTAATTTAGAAAGGTCCTTTTTAGAAGTGGTAAAATCAATTGATAGAAAAATTGCGCTGACAGCAAACCTTCTCATAGTCGGGGATTCTAACCTACTTTTCGTCCAATGGATAGATGGGAGTTGCTATTCTGGACAGAAATCAGTTGTATCATTTCTTGAGTTTCTAGCTAATTATTCACTTTACCAAGCTGTAAATTTTCCGACTAGGCACCGGGATGGCCACCCCCCATCATTGCTGGACCTCGTAATAGTAAACGACCATGAAGTGCTCTTAAACGTGGCCCCACTACCGCCCTTCGGTGCAAGCGATCACGCTGCCATACGATGCTCCCTTAGACTGTATCCAGAAAAATCAATTTTTACCAAACATGTGTATAGAGATTACCGTCTGATGAAGCAAGAGTTGGCGGGGCAGGATTGGTCCTTTATCACTGAGAATGATGTTGATAAATTGTGGAATATGATGAAGAAAATACTGCTAGAGGTCTCAGAGAAAAATCCTGTAGTAAGATGGGCTCGTAAAACCAAAACGCTACCATTTATGACCAAAGAAATGAAGAGAGCAAGAAATAAGAAGAAAAGGTATTGGAGACTATATACACAGAATATACACAATGAGAACCACTACACAAAATGTACCAAGACACGAAATCAAGTCAGAAATCTATCCAGAAAGTTATTTGAACAGCATGAGGAGGCTGTAGCAGCAGCAAGCAAGTTAAATCCAACACACTTTTGGAATTATGCCTCAGTCCATAAACCTGGTAGACACTCTGTTACGCGACTTAAAGATAATGACCGTATAATAGATGACCCAATAGAAATTCCCAATGCCGTAAATAGGCAGTTTACATCTGTATTTACTCCACCTGATAATGCCCCTCTTCCAGACCCCCCCACCTATACCATCATAACCCCTATGCCCCCGATTACAGTCAATAGGGCAGATGTAGAGGCACGCCTAAAGAAGTTGAATCCATATAAGTTGGTGGGACCTAATGGTGTACAACCAAGGCTTCTTAAACAATTGCATGTTGAACTATCAGGCCCACTCACTCATCTTTTTCAGAAATCCCTTGATGAAAAGTGTATCTCACAGGATTGGCGCATGGCCCACATAACTCCCATACATAAGGGTGGCAGCAAAGAAGACGCAAACCATTACCGGCCAATCAGTTTCACCTTTGCAGTCGGGAAGCTACCAGGAGCGATTGTTAACACTGCAATCCTGAAACACTTGACAACCAATAGAGTGTTCTCATCATGTCAGCATGGCTTTAGGTTTGGTCAGTCGGTTCAAACAGACTTGATTGATTCTTATAGTTAAATCACTGATCTTCTAGATCTAGGGTTTCCAGTCGATATCATACTAATTGATTTGTCAAATGAATTTGACAAAGTCTGCCATAAAAGACTTCGAATCAAGCTCAAAGCTATTGAGGTGAGTGGTGGTGTTGCTGAGTGGGGGATGCAGTTCTTAACAGATAGGAAACAGACGGTTAAAGTATTTGGCGAGGATGGAAGGACGTTTTTCTCCAATGTGGCCGCTGTTGGAAGTGGTGTCCCCCAGGGCACGGTTTTGGGTCCGACTTTATTTAATATATATATAAATGACGTGCCAAAAATCCTAAATAACAAAGTAAGCCTCTATGCTGATGACTCGAAACTTATCGGTCGTGCAGACACAGCGGAGGATATTAAGTCGATCCAACTGGACCTCGATACATTCACTCACTGGACTAATATTTGGAGGCTTGAATTCAACGCATCAAAATGCAAGACTCTCCACCTTGGGAAGAAAAACCCACACACTCAGTACCATTTGGATTGTAGGGATGGGTCCTAAAATGCCATTTTCAGTAGCCACGCAGAGAGAGATCTTGGTGTCCTGGTAGACGACGACTTGAAATTTCATATTCATGCACAAGTGACTATTGCAAAGGATAATCAGACTATTGGCTTAATCAAAAGAACGTTCACTAGCATATCTCCAACTGTTATGACCAAGCTATACAAGTCTAGTTCGACCAAGGCTAGAGTTTGGAATGTGTATCGCATGCCCAATCAATAAGATAGACCAAGCAGCTCTAGAATCAGTCCAGAGGAGTGCAATGAAATGTATTAGAGACCTCTATGATGTCCCTTATCCATCCTGTCTCCGTAAGCTTAGAATACCATCTCTAAAATATTATCACAAACGAGGCAATGTGATAACAGCATACAAGCTCCTAAATGCTGAGGATACCATTCCTTGCCTTTTCCAACCAGATAATTCAAACAGAACTCGTGGTCATTCTCAAAAGCAATTCCGAAAACTAGCCAAAACCAGACTAAGGAACAAGTTCTTCTCAAATAGAGTTGTCAGCTTGTGGAACTCCCTTAGTGAAAAAACAGTAGCCTCTGCCAGCATGGATGCATTCAAGACATCAGTGGAGAGAGAGTGGATCAACACACTTTGGTGCACCAGGTTGGACACCACAAATTATGATTAAATATAATCACTGAAGCTGGCAGACACATGATTCATCCTATTACTAGGAGGTATGAGTTAAGGTAATTTTAAGGTAATTAAATTGAATTTATCACTTGATTCCTTTTTTTATGCTCTTTCCAAATATAATAATCATTTTTGTTGGAAATGAATTTTACCCCCACCCCTATATATACCAATTCAGGGTATATAATTGCACATAAGGGGGGTGGGTAAATTTTATTTCTGATGTAAATGGGAAGTAAGTTTAAACTTTACCCCCACCCCCCTAATGTGCAAACATATTTCCTGAATTGGTATATAAGGGTGGGGGTAAAATTCATTTTCCACAAAAATGATTATTATATTTGGAAAGAGCATAAAAAAAGGCATCAAGTGGTATATTCACTTTATTCATAAGTCAATAATATGATTTTGTAAAAATTTACCAAATTCTACTGTAGCTACTTTTGGCTATCTTGGAAAGGAGTTAGGTTAGGAAAATGAAACTTTCAGGGATGGGTCTAAAGGCTAAAGTATGTCCTGGGAAGGTATTTTGAAGTACCTAGGCTACCTTCCTCCCTCTAGTGGGTCCTGAAATTTGCCAATGTGACAGGTCCTATTGAAAATTTCATACCTTTTAAAATTTTGACAAAACATTTGATTATTATTTTCAGGCACCCATTTCTTTTACTCTGGCTTTAGTTCTGAAAATACAGTTCCTGTCATTTAAGTAGAATTTTAAGCCATATCAATGTTTTTTCAAAATTAAGGAAATGCATTTGCATATCTTTAAAACCTTATAAATTAGGACTTAAGAAAGTTGTGAAGCTGAAAACAATTTTGTTGTACTTCATTTAAGCAGAAGATCTATTTTGCAAGGTTTCACTTTTATAACACAATATTTTCAGATCTGTCAGACCATTTTCCTATTTACTTGTCACTACCTTTGCAACCACTACCTCTACGCTCTAGAATTAATATCCCAACACCTACTCGAAATTACAGCTCTGCAAATATAAACCATTTTATCAATTGCCTAAGAACCACTGACTGGTCTGATGTCTTAAATTGTCAAGAGGTAAATTCTTCCACAAATGGTTTTGCACAAAGGCTAAGTGAAATTATCCATTCAACTTTTCCTAATCGTAAACCTAACCGGAAAAATATCCCTATTTGCCCCTGGATGTCACATAGCCTCATTGTCTCCTCATATCGTAAAAACAAATTATATAAGTTAACCTGTAAGACCAGTAGTGATATTGACCTATCTAATTATAAACATTATAAAAACTTATACACTAAACTCATCTGTGAAGCAAAGAAAAATTATTATTATACAAAAATTCTTGATTGCAAAGGAAACCTGAAAAAGATTTGGTCCACCATTAATGATATACTCTCAAAAAATAGAAAATCAAAGTCTATACTTATTCGCCTTAAAGATACAAATGGTAGATTAATAGATCCTTTACATGCACCGGACGCAGTTATTAGCTATTTTTCTAATGTTCCTCATACTGACTCCCACTCCTCCTCACAGGCTGTACTCCCTTGCTTCAATTCTAGATCCACATTATTTTGCCCAACTGATAGCAATGATGTATTTCAAATCATCGGTTCTCTCCCTAATAGTTTTACTCCTGATCCCTAATAGTTTTACTCCTGACTGTCTTGGATTAAGTAATAAGCTCCTGAAGACCATATATCCTTTTGTTTACAAGCCCATCAAGCATATTGCCAACCTATCTTTAACCCACAGAGTTTTCCCTGATTTACTAAAGTCAGCCATTGTTATTCCAGTTCTTAAAAAGGGCAATCCAACTGAGATAGGTAATTATCGTCCAATCTCAATTCTTCCTGTTATATCCAAAGTGCTCGAGAGAATCATCTTCAGACGTCTGTCTCCCTTTCTGTTTGACAGTCAGTACTCTGTATCCTTGATTTCTCCTCACCAATATGGCTTTAGGCTGAAATTCTCAACTTCTCATGCTCTAATTGACATCACACAGTTCATATGCTCACAACTTGACCTTAGAAAAACTGTATTGGGCTTATTTTTGGATTTTCTAAGGCCTTTGACATGGTCGATTATAGTATTTTAATAAGTAAATTAAATAGTTAAGGTATTCGTGGTGTTCCCCTCTCTTGGTTTGATTCTTATCTATCTGGAAAGGTACAGAGTGTGAGCCTAGGTAGAGTATCCTCTCAGCCCTTACCTGTTCGGAGGGGTGTCCTGCAAGGCTCCGTTCTAGGCCCTATTTTATTTCTCCTATATATCAATGATCGTGTTATAGACCTGGGCCCTTCAGTGTACCCTGTATTATTTGCTGATGACAGCAACTTCTTCATCACTGGCTCCAATTTACCATCGGCAATAACCTCTGCCCAAGTCCTTCTGAACATAGTCCAGGCGTGGTGCCTTACAAATAACATGACCATTAATAGCAAAAAAAGTCAAATAGAATTATTCAGAGCCTCCTACAACAAAGACGTAATTCAACCTGCTCTTGGTCTCAGGTACTCCTCCGATATCCTCCCACAAGTGAAGGTTGCCAAGTTTCTTGGTGTATTTATTTACTCATGCTTGTCATTCTCTAATCATATTTCTTACATAACAGCAATAATATTGAGACAAGTAGCTATGATTAACTGTGTGAATTATTTTCTTCCTCCTGGCATCCTAGTTACCCTCTATTATTCCTTAATTTTTCCTTACCTTTCATATTGCAGATCAGTTTGGGGAAATACAAAATGGTCCTTCACTTAAAAACTCAAATTTGCCCAAAACCGCGCCATTAAAGCAGTTTTTCGGCTTCCCCGTCTGTATCCAACTCGTGATTTGTATTCAGATTTTGGCATAGCTCCACTTGATCAAATCATACAAAAACTAAACTTATTGCTTGCTTACTCTGCTTTTCACAATAATCTTCCACCTCAACTACTAACCTATTATAATATTAATAATTTGGAAGCCCACTGTCTCCGTTCATCCAATAGAGCCTTTAAAATTCCTAAATGCGTTTCAAGGGCTGCCCAGCAATCTCCCATTTACAAATCTATTATTCAATGGAACAAAATTCCCTCCAGTGTTGAACTAGCTACAAGTTTCTGCAAGTTGTATAAAAATGTAACAAAACTTGATAATATAATTTAATCTTTCCATATTTAACAAATTTGCTCTAATTACCCATGTTTTATTCTTCAATTTTTTTTTCTTTCAGTGTTACTTTAATTTTCTTCTTTTTTTGGTGCTTAACAAGTTATCTTCTAGGATCTTTATTGTTATTGATGTTTGTGTTATGTTTTATTTGAATAAAATTGAATTGAATATAAAATACTACTCAGATAGTGGAAGCAAAAAACTGAAAAAATTGCCTCAAGTACAGGGACAAAATTGTATAATCATATGGAGTGTAATTGTGTGACTTAGGTCTCTATATTAAAATGAGTGATATGGGTATCCTTGTAAATGCTACCTGGAATGACCCACTTTCTCTCAGCTTTAATGGTCCAGCAAAGATTCTTTGTTGTTCACAGTTAAAATGTTGTCAACATTTGGTCATTTCAAAGTTAATCTACCAGTTTAATTCACTTCAACAAATTTTAGTTTTGACTATCCTTTGTCTAGAAACTCCACAATTCTTGAAATATACATGTCCTACTTAAGATTATTAGAAGTTTGTAGTAGGACAAGTAGGACATGCATATTTCAAGCATCCTGGATTTTCCAGACAAAGGATAGTCAAAACGAAAAACGTTTTAAGTGGATTAAAATAGTTGATTAACTTTGAAATAGCCAAATGTTGACAACAATTTTGCTGTGAACAACAAAGAAATCTTTGCTGGACCATTAAAACTGAGAAGAAGTGAGATAGCATTTATAGAGAAACCTATATCACACATTATATTATGGAGACCTAGATCACATGATTACACTCCATGTGATCATCCAATTTCATCCCTATACTTGAGGCAAGTTTTCTATTTTCTATTTCTATTTTCAATAGAATGAGCCCTTTTCGAAGTTCCTATGACACCTCCTTTAAGTACCCTGGTCTAAAAATAAATGATAATAATACATTGTACCCACATTGATCTTTACTATAAAAATGTCAAGCCTTACAATCACTTTTGACTATTAAAAAGGACACTAGGCCTTTTGATTTCCAATCAAATTAGCCCTTTTTGAGTTTCTATGACAATGCTTTTTATAAACACCTTATATGCCCCCAGGGCATAAATTACAACCCTTACCCTAAGGGCTGTGAGAGGGGTTGTCATCCTCAAAGACCAAATTTCCAGAACTTTCAACTACATTAAACAAAATGGCTATCTAAAAAATTTGATTGGATGTGTTTGAGGAAATGGTGGGTGTGAGAAGGGTGTTGGTTGCTCTCCAATCACTTTCAACTATTAGAAAAGGCTCTAGCCCTTTCAATTTCCAATCAAATGAGTCCTTTTGAAGTTTCTACAACAACACTTTCAATAAAAACCTTCTATGCCCCCAGGGTATAACTTACAACCCTTGCATTGGCGCCCATAAAACCAGGTAGGTGCCCCCAGCCAGGAGGGGGACCTGCCCCCTCCTGGCTGAATGATGCTGCCTTATTTTTTTATATTTTTGTTTTAATATTTATATTATATAGCATTGAAAGTGCCAATTAAACCAGGTAAGCCCCCCTCTTTAGAATTCAGCTTATGGGTGTTATGAACCCTTGCCCTGACAACAGGGTTGGGGGTGTCATCCTCAAATTTATAACCCTTGGCCTGAAGACTGTGGGGGGATTGTCCTGGTCAAAGGTATAATTTCCAAAACTTTCAACTGCGTGGAACAAAATGGCTATCTCAAAAATTTGATTGGACGTGTTTGAGGAAATGGTGGGCGTGGAAGGGGTGTTAGTTGCCTTTCAATCACTTTTGACTATTAAAAAGGACACTGGCCATTCAAATTTCCAACCAAATGAACCCTTTTTCAAGTTTCCACGGCAATGCTTTCTATAAAAAACCTTATATGCCCCCAGGGCATAACTTACAACCCTTGCCCTGAGGGCTGGGGTGGGGGGGGATGTCATCCTTAAAGACCTAATTTCCAGAACTTCCAACTACATTGAACAAAATGGCTATCTAATATAAATATTTTTACTTTTATAACTTTACTAAATTCAATAATATTAACATTTTGATTACTAAATATCAGTATATGCATATTAAACTGACAATGCACATTCGTTTGTATTTTTTCAGTAAAGTGCAAATTATGTTCTGGCCTTGGGAAGGCATAGGGGTTTTGAGCCCAACTTATGTTAATTTTTGCTCGTTTTGAGTTTGACTCGGTTATTATTGTAATTACTGTTTGTTTTGGGTTTCATTTATTTATCAATATTGATTTGTGGTAGTTTCACACTTGGTAGATTATTTGATTTTATTTTTGCTCATTTTTTGTTTAATGGAGTTCTTTACTTTTCTTTGAAAAACTTATTTTGCGGAAAAAGTTTTTTTTAAATTAATTTCTGTTCGTTTTATATTGATATAGTCTTTTGAGAGAAAAAGAAAATAATACTTTAAATATTTTCGTTTTTTTTAAGAATTTATAGTTTGGCCTGCTATTTGTATGCTGGAAAAAAAATTTGCAGCAATTTTTAACAACTTACACCCTCTTAAAAATCTGGACACACATAGTAGTGTTTAATTTAGTTTCATACCTCCTCTAGTTGACCTGAAATGGAAAACTTGATACCATTCGCAAAACAATCTGTTTACTTTCTTTGATAGCTTGGATACATTTAGGGTATTTTGATTTGGTAAAATTTTAAGAGCAGAAGCAGCCCCGAAAGTTTGAACATAATACCCTCTGTCGTTCTTGGGATACTGCTGAGATTCCTTATTGGGAATTAGCATTAACACAGTGCATTTTGATTTAAGCTTATGGCAACATTTAGTTTTTAAACATAAATTCAAATGGGTGGGTGGGCGTGGAAGGGGGATTATTTCTCTCCTATCACTTCCGACTATTAAAAAGGGCATCAGCCCTTTCTATTTTCAATCAAATGAGTCCTTTTCGAAGATCCTACAACAACTCCTTCAATACAAAGTGCCCTGGTCTAAACAACAACGACAAAAAAAATAATACATTATACACACATCGATCTTACTATAAAAATGTCAAGCCTTCCAATCACTTTCGATTGTTAAAAAGGGCATTAGCCATTCCAATTTCCAATCGAATGAGCCCTTTTCGAAGTTTCTACGACAACTCTTTCGATACGAAGTGCCCGGGTATGGAGAAAGAAGAAGAAGAAAAAAAAATAATACATTGTGCCCACATTGTTCTTTACTTAGGCAGCGCTATCGTGCTGCCTATGATAAAAGAGCTAGAATACCAGTACCATAACAAAACAACAATAGAAAGTTTAATATCATAGGCAGCGCGCTAGCGCTGCCTAATTAAAGAAGGATGTGGGCACAATGTGTTTTTTTTTTCTTTGGTTTTTTCGCCATACCCGGGCACTTCGTATCGAAGGAGTCGTCGTAGAAACTTCGAAAAGGGCTCATTCGCTTGGAAATTGGAGTGGCTAGTGCCCTTATTAATAGTCGAAAGTGATTGGAGGGCAACTAGCCCCCCCTCCCACGCCCATCAATACCCCAAACACATCCAATAAAAATTTTGAGAGAGCCGTTTTGTCCAGCATAGATGATTTCAAGAGAGAAAATATGTTTTTGAGGAGGTTACTCCCTCACAACCCTCTGGGCAAGGGTTTTAAGTTATGCACTGGGGGCATATAAAGTGTTTACGAAAGATGTTGTTAAAAACACTTCAAAAGAGTCTCAGTTGAGCGGAAATAAAAATGAATAGTACCCTTTTTAATAGTCGATAGTGATTTGGGGGCTATTAGCCCCCCCCCCACGCCCATCGGTCTTCCAATTAGCTCCACTCAAAATTTTGACATAAACATTTTGTTAAGCGTAGTTGATTTCCGGATAGAAAATATCTTTTTTTCGAGAACACTCCCCCATAACCCTCCGGGTACGAGCTGTAAGCTATACCCTGGAGTAATATATGGTTTTTATAAAATGCTTTGTCGCAGACACTTCAAAACAGGGTGATTCAATCAGAAATTCGAAGGGCTTGTGTCCTTTTTTATAATTAACAGTTATTTGAGGCCAATTAGCCCCCCACCCCACGCCCATCAGTCCCCCAAACACATCCAATCAAAATTTTGAGGTAGCAATTTTGTTCAGCATAGTTGATTTCCAGCTAGAAAATATGTTTTTGAGGAGGGCACTCCCCCACTACCCACAGGGCAACGGTTTTAAGCTATGGACTAGGGATATATGAAGTTTTTATAGAAAGTATTGTTGTAGAAATCTCAAAAAAGGCTAATTTGACGGGAAATTCAAAGGGCTAGTAAGCTTTTTGATAGTCGAAATTTATCGGAGGGAAACTCGCCCCCCCCCACGCCCATCCGTCCCCCAAATACACCCACACAAAATTTTGAGATAGCCATTTTGTTCAGCGTGGTTGATTTCCAGATAGAAAATAAGTTTTTGAGGAGCACAGTCCCCCACAACCCTCAGGGCAAGGCTTTTAAGTTATGCCCTGGGGGCATATAAGGTTTTTATAGAGGGTGCTGTCGTAGAAAATTCAAAGCAGGGTCATTCGATTGGAAATTCAAAGGGCTAGCACCCTTTTTAATAGTCGAAAGTGATGGGAGGGCAACTCGCCCCCCCCCCCACGCCCATCATTCTCCCAAACACATCCAATCAAATTTTTTATGTAGCCATTTTGTTCAGCGTAGTTGATTTCGAGATAGAAACTATGGTTTTAAGGTGGACACTCACCCACAACCATTAGCGCAAGGGTTTTAAACTCTGCGCTTGGGGCATATAAGGTTTATAGAGATGGCGTTGTCGTAAAAGCTTTAATACAGGCTCTTTCGATATGAAATTCAAAGCGCTAGTACCCTTTTAATAGTCGAATGTGAGTGGTGGGCAATTAGCCCCCACGCCCTTCACTCCTCCGTACCCGTCCAATACATATTAGGAGTTAGTAACTTTTTTCAGCGTCGTTGATTTCCAGATGGAAAATATGTCTTTAGGCTGATAGTCCGCCATCCCACAAGGCAAGGGTTTTAAGTTATGCCCTGGGAGTATATAAGGTTTTTAAAGAAGGCTTTGTCGTAGAAACTTCAATAAAAGCCCATTCGACTGGAAATTCAAAGGGATAGTGTCCTTTTTAATAGTTGAACGTGATTGGAGGGCAACTAGCCCCCCCTTCCAACACCCATCATTCCCCCAAACACATCTGTTCGTGGTATTTAGCCACCAGTGTTATACCGGTAGGCCACAACGCCACTGGCGTGGAAATATCCGGGGGTCACCACTTATTGGGGGGGGAAGCCCTGGCCCCAAAATATAATGTGATGCCGTGTCTACCACACCGGCTCTGCCAATATCGGGTTTGGTTCTACCCTATTTACAGTATACCCTGTCCCAGGGTATGATAACGCGGTCGAGTGGTCAAATGGCAACTTTCTAAAGCCAAATGTACCCACCTTGGGTTACGGCTAGAAAATCTCTAACTCTCTCCTTGGAGGTAACAAACCCCCCTGTCAATATAATAATGACGGTACCTCGTAGCTCTATTCCTACCCTGCCTGGGTTATGGAAACTAGTACACAGTTTGTAGAAAATACCTTACTTGTATTCTTCCAAAGGGTCACAATAATCACAAAAAAATATGTTTCCCCGAATGGGGTCTAAACGCAGACTAATTCAAAAATAATAATCTTTACAGCACTGTTCATAGGGGTAAACCTTCGCTTGGCCCAGCCAATAATCTCAATCCCCATTCAAAATTAATTCTAACTTCCCAGCCCTATTATTCAATGACTCCAACCAGGAAAGACAAAAATAGAACTTACTTCATAGCTTACTTAATGCAACACAACTATAGCTTAGCAACGAGACTTTTAAATTGTCATTGAGAATTATACTATAGGCAAATTTAAGCAAATGTAATTAGAACGATAACAGGTCATTTATCTGAAAGGAAAAGAAACAGGAGTGGAACCCCAACACCTCCCCCCGTAAGATAAATGACCCCCCACGCGCTACCTTGGCCCCCCCTTACAAACATAAACACATAACTTCAACTTTACAAAATCCATTTGCCTTCTCTCTTCCACCATTGTCCGTGCCAAAACTTTCACCGCTTGTCTCTAGATCAGTCGTCATCAACACGTTTCTACTGTAGGGCCACAAAGGTCTAAATCGAACAGCCTCCTCAATAGGTTTTAAAAGTTGAAGTTCCGAAGATTTGTAAACAATGATTGTACGCAGCACAATCAAAAACAACAAATTTTTCTTGCTCTCATGAATTTACATTTGAGAGGAGCAGAGAATCAGTTTCTGGCACATATGATGATGCCAGCCATCATGAAAAATTGGCTGCATCAGCCTCTTAATTTCCATCTGTGGAAACAACCCCACATCTCAATAAAAAAGTAAATTGCCCATTGCCCCTGGGGAGAGTATCCCCCAAGGACTCCAGATCAGAGAGGCAAAATCTCGTTAAATGGATCACAACTTGTCCGCCAGTTGTGCATTAAGGAGAAGGGCTATCTTTCTCGAGTTACTGCAGGGGATCTTCCCCAAGGGAGTCAACCCCTCATAAAGGATCGACATATCTTTTGAGTTGATAATACCAATCTCAGATTCCTTTCCATGTTTTTCCAATCCGATTCGACATTCAATATCTCCCAACTTTCCCCCAACCCGTTGTAGGTCATTCATCTCTAATTTGTAACCATCTTGTTTTATTCCTTATGGGTCTTTGACCTCTTCCCCCCCCTATTATTTATGTTATCAAGGCACAGCCCATCCAACATTTTTTTGTTTTCTATTTACATATTTTTTTATCACAATCGGGACATGCCGTCCGCGTTCCCGTTATCTGTCCCCGGTCTTGATTTTATTTCGAAATCGTATTCTTGCAAGCACAGGGCCCATCGTGCCAATCGTCGGTTATCTGGCTTCATTATATATAGCCATCTCAATGGGTTATGATCTGTCACTATTGTAAATTTTCGTCCATATACATAATAGTCGAATTTTTTTTACTGCGTATATTATCGCAAGACATTCTTTTTCTATCGTGCTATAATTCAATTCTGCTTTTGACAATTTTCTGGATATAAATATGATTGGATGTTCCCTATCTTCAAAATCTTAAGAGACAACTACCCCTAATCCGTAATCTGAACTGTCCGTTTGTAGCACAAATGGTAAGGAAAAATCTGGATTTCTCAGTATCCTTTCGCTACAAAGAGCGTATTTAAGTGTATCAAATGCATTTTGTTCAATTTCTGACCATTTAACGGGGTCTACGGCCCCCTTTCTTGTTAACTCCGTCAAAGGTGTAGCAATCGTTGCAAAATTTGGTATGAATTTTTGGTAATATCCTGCCAACCCCAAAAATGACCGGACATTTTTCTTTGTATTTGGGACTGCTGCGCTTTTTTCCTTAATGGGGTTATGATACTGTTTCCTATTTTGTGTCCCAGGTATTCTGTCTCTGACTGTACCAATTTACGTGTTTCTACATTCAGAGTTAATCCTGCTCTCCTCAGCCTGGTCAATACTCGTTCCATATGAGTTATATGTTCATTGAACGAGTTTGAAAATACCATAATGTCATCCAAATAGGCTTTTGTATATGGTAAGGATTTTAAGATACAATCTACTAGTCTTTGGAAACTGGTATAACCCAAAAGGCGTAATAAAAGCTGTTTTTGCTGAATCTTCTGGGTGCATCTTTACTTGCCAATATCCCAGTCTCAACCCTAAAGCTTATATAAGTTTTGTGGAGCCTACTGACATGAGAACTTCGTCCATTTTTGGTATTAGATGCGCGTCTTCGGTAACACCATTCAGTTCTCTACAGTCTACATACAAGCGAATGGAGCCATCCTTCTTCGGGACTAATACGACTGGCGCTGCATATTCTGAATTGGATGGTTCTATAACCCCTAAATCGAGCATTCGTTCTATTCCTTTTTTCATTTCTATCCTTTTGGCCTCTGGTATTCTGTATGGGTATTGTTTTATTGGTTTGTTGTTTTTTACTGGTATTTTATGTACCACATTTTTTGTTTTTCCGATTCGGTCTTGTTTTGTTTTTCAGGAAGTTTTAGTTTCGAAATCATACGTCTGCAAATTCCGTGAATAATTTTTTTAATTGGTCTTTCTGAGCTCGGCTCAGATGTGTATCTGACGAAACTCTTTCAATGGCATTTATATGTGTTTCCGCCGGGTCTATTGTACCCAAAGGGGCACTTTCCTCGTCATTTTCTGAGGTCGAAATCATGAGGCAGCGCTTCTGAAGATCTTTGTGGTTTCCCCTTTCATTCTCCCTGTTAAATTTCCTCAGCAAATTCACATGATAAACTTCTTCCTTTTTCCTTGTTCCATCTAATTCTATTACATAATTTACATCATTCATTTTATTTTTCACCTTAAATGGTCCTTTCCATCTTACTTCCAATTTATTATTTCCGTCCGGTAACAATATGAGGACTTCATCCCCTTCCGTGAATTCGCGCATTCGGGCGGATTTATCTTACCATATTTTCGTTTTTTATGCATATTCCCCCTGTGCTTGCTTGGCAATTTCATTTTATTTGTGCAGTTTTTCTCGTAGTGATAGCAAGTGGGTTATCACTGTTTCTTCATTTTTCTCCTCATTCTCCCATGATTCCTTTAAAATGTCTAACACCCCCCTCGGGTTTGTCCCATATGGTAATTTAAATGGCTAGAACCCTGTTGCTTAGTGTGTAGTTTCTATGTACGCAAAAACGACATAAAGAGACATCTTATCCCATTGGTTTACATCGTATCTTACAAAATGTCTCAACAGCCTAATTAGAATTCTGTTTAATCCTGCTGTTCCTCCATTTTATTGAGGATGAAATGGAGTAGTTTATACTTATTTAATGCCGAGAATTTCGTATAATTTTCGGATGTATGTCGATATAAAATTGGTTCCATTATCTGTTAAAATTTCCTTTGTGATTCCGTGACGTGAGACATGTTTCGCTGATTCTTCTGTAATTTTTGGTGATCTTAGTGTTTGCATTGGGATAGCTTTTGGGTATCTCGTAGCCAGATCATTAATAACTAGAATGAATCCGTTTCCCGCGCTAGATTTCAGGAGTGGATCTACAATGTCCATTGAAATTCTCTCAAACGGTTTGCCGAAAATGGGCATTTTTTTCATTGGAATTTTTTCATTTGTATTTTTTTGTATGTGACTAATTGAAAATCTTTGGATCCTTTACAAAAGTTGATAATATCCCTTCTTAATCCTTTCCACCAAAAACGCTGCAAGACTCTTTCTCTTGTTCTTTGGGATCCCATGTGTCCCCCCGTTGGGCTTAAGTGAGCCAACTTTATTACCGCTTTTCTTAGTTCATGTGGTACCAAAAAATGTAATTTTCTAGGGTTTTCCACAGTCTCCATTGTTTTGTAAAGTAGATTTCCATTACTGGAAAACTGTTTAGATTGCGGATTTTTTTGATTCGTTAGTGCTAGTTTTATTTTTCTGCAATCTCTATCATTTGTTTGTAATTTTGCGAATTTTTCGGAGGTTACCCCGAGTATTTCGATTAATTCATCTTTGGTTTCCTCTGGTTCTTTTTCTACGGTCAATAATTTCTCTTGTTTTTTTTTATATTCCTTTTTGTCTGCCCTTTTTTGGCTTTTCGGTTTTCTTAGTTTTGCATTTTTTATGAACATCTTGTCGTTAAATTGAAATGGGTTTTGTATATTTTGATCATCATTTTCATTAGTTGACGGCACTGCCTCCCTTTTCTTTTTTCCTTGGTTTCGTGTCACCGCATTTACTTTTTTAATCATGGAGGTTGCTTTTAGTATAAGAAAGTTTTCGATATTGCCGAAATCTCCCCCTAATAAAACGTCTACTGTAAGAGTAGGTACAACCCCTACTTTTAATTCCTTTTTAACCGTATTTCCCTCTTTATTGGCAATTTCTATTATGACCTGAGCTGTCGGACATTTATATTCTGCTCCATAGTAGCATAGCGCTGCCACTTTATATTTATAATTTATGTCGGTTTTCTTTACCAAGTCTTCCCGTACATAGGTTTGGTCGCTGCAGGAATCGATAGCTATTTCTACCGATTTACCATTTAGTTCGCCACATACTTTGTGTGATTCTGCATTTCCTCGTTTATTACAGTTGTAACAGGTAACGTCATACTGTTCCTGTTTTTGGCTGTATAATTCTACCGTCTTTATTTGGGCAATTGGTGCTATAGTTGCTGCCGGAGTAACAATGGTAGCATGTTAATTCTGTTTGTCTTTGCCATATCTGACTATCATTATTTTTATTTTTCTGAATAAAGATATTCTTTCTTACCACTACCTCCTAGCCTTCTTTTGTCTGGGAATGTCTCCCTTCTATTTTTACTATACATGTCTGTTAATTTGAACATATCTTCAATTGTTTGTGGGTGTTTCTCTTTTAAGTGCATTCTCATACTTGGATAAGTATATTCTAAAAATTGTTTCATCGCTGTTTTATCCACTATTTTCGTTATCTTAGCTTTTATTTCTTCCGGGTCTTCTAACATTCTATAGTTTTCTAACTTTAACCATTTTAAACACATATCTTTCAATTTGTACCCGTGCTCTTTATAAGTTTCGTTGTCTCGTTTTCTTTCGCTTCTAAACCTTCTTTGAAAGTGCTCGGGGGAGAGTAGAAACTTTTCAAAAATGGCTTGTTTTAGTCTTTCAAAATCTTTTGGGTACTCCATTGGTAATGCTTTATATGCAATCTGTGCTTTATAGTTAAGGAGGGGCTGTATTCTTGTCACCCAATTTTCTCTCGGTAATCCGCTTAATTCCGCCGTTTTTTTTAAAAATTGTATATGTATAAATGTACATCTTCATTTTCTTTCATTTGTTTAAGGTTTACTGCCTGCAATTCCTCTATTGTAGACGATTTCTGAGGCTCTTGGGAATTTCTCCCTGCAATCATTTCCATTATGTATTTTCTTTCCTCTCTGTCTGCCTCCTCCTGTTGTTCTTTGGCTACTCTATCTCTTTCTCTTTGTTCTATATCTTTATCTTCCTTTCGTTCTCTGGCTATCCTATCAGCCTCTTCCTTTCGTTCTCTATCTATTCTAATATTCTCCTCTCTCTGCTCTCTAGCTATCCTCTTTTTCTCTCTTTGTTCTCTCTCTTTCCCTCTTTCTTTTCTATCTTTCTCCTCTTTTCGTTCCCTGGCTATTCTCTCTTTCTCCTCCTTTCGTTCTCTAGCTAATCTGTCCTTCTCCATGAAATTTAATAGTTGTTGTGTCATATCTATTTGAGTGCTTTTTCGCGAGCTTCTGCTGGAAATTGAGCTTCTACTACTCCTGCTACTTGGCCTACTATGATTCTCACTGTCTTTACATCCTCTTAATTCGGTTTCTGATTATGTTCGTTCTAGAATTATATTTTCTTTTACCCTCAACTCCCCTACATTTTGTACTTCATCTGAAGTGTGAGTTGGTTTTGTTTTATTCGTCCTTTCATATAGTGAGTTTTCTTCATGTATTATTGCCACTGTTTCTTTTCTCTATCTGGGAATAATTCTTTCTGAATCTGCCTTAAACTCTTTTCTTCTTCCCTGGATTGTATCGGAGATCGCTCTATTACTGAGTTTGTTTTGAAGATTTCCCCTTCACACGTCTTAGTAATCTCTTCTATTTCACCCCCTGAGTGATATAAGGTTCTATCTGATGGTGTTTTTCTTAGGATATTTCCAGCGGGAGTCACGTATAATTGCGATGCATCTGAATACGATTTTTGTTTTACCGCGGTAGATCTTGTCTGAATTCTTCGTTTGTCCGCCATTATTTCAAGGTTTACTTAACGTCTTCCGTCCAAATGAAAATCCTTTTATCAATGTCTCTTTTTATCCTTTCGTCAAAAATTGTTTCCTTTTAATTTGCCGATTCTAAGTGGGCGGCGCAGACTCCCTTGTCTCACAAATTAATTATTCGCGTGATCTATTGATTCTTAAATTTTATTACTTATTATTATCCTACTAGGCACAGCCCAGATTAAAAAAAAAATATCTTTGCAATTTTTTATATATGTAACCACAATAGGCTACTCTTGTAAGCTAAATTACTTGTCTCTTCGAAAACGCGGAATTCTTTTACTATCAGGTTTACTGATAGGACCTTTTGTTGCTGTCACCAATATTCGTGGTATTTAGCCACCAGTGTTATAGTGGTAAGCTACAACGCCACTGGCGTGGTAATATACGGGTGTCGCCACTTACTGGAGGGGAAAGCCCCGGCCCGAAATTATAATGTGATGCCCGCGACTACCACACCGGTTCTGCAAATATTGGGTTTGGTACTACCCTATTTACAGTATACCCTGTCCCAGGGTATGATAACGCGATCGAGTGGTCAAATGGCCACTTTCTAAAGCCAAGTGTACCCGCCTTGGGTAACGGCTAGAAAATTTCTAACTCTCTCCTTGGACGTAACAAACCTCCCTGATAATATAATAATGACGGTACCTCGTAGCTCTATTCCTACCCTGCATGGGTTACGGAAACTAGTACACAGTTTGTAGAAAATACCTTACTTGTATTCTTCCAAAGGGTCTGAATAATCACACAAAAATATGGTTCCCCGAACGGGGTCTAAACGCAGACTAATTCAAAAATAATAATCATTACAGCACTGTTCATAGGGGTGGACCTTCGCTTGGCCCAGCCAATCATCTCAATCCCCATTCAAAACCAATTCTAACTTCCCATCCCTATTATTCAATGATTCCAACCAGAAAATAAAAATATAGAACTTATTTCATAGCTTACTTAATGCAAAACAACTATGGCTTAGAAACGTGACTTTTAAATTGTCATTGAGAATTATACTAGAGGCAAATCTAAGCAAATGTAATTAGAACGAAAACAGGTCATTTATCTGAAAGAAAAAGAAACAGGGGTGGAACCCCAACAACATCCAATACAAATTTTGACATAGCCATTTTGTTCAGGGTAGTTGATTTCTATATACATATACTGATTCCGAGTCAAACTCAAAACGAGCAGAAATAACAAAAGTTGGGCGCAAAACCCCTATGCCTTCCCAAGGCCAGAACAAAATTTGCACTTTACTGAAAAAATATAAATGTTTTTACTTTTATAAATTTAATAAATAAAATAACATTAATATTTTGATTACTAAATATCAGTATATGTATATTAAACTGACAATGCATATTCATTTGTATTTTTTCAGTAATGTGCAAATTTTGTTCTGGCCTTGGAAAGGCATAGGGGTTCTGCGCCCAACTTATGTTAATTTCTGCTCGTTTTGGGTTTTATTTATTTATCGATGCTGATTTGTGGTAGTTTCACGCCTGGTATATTATTTGATTTTTTTTGCTCATTTTTTGTTTAATGGAGTTCTTTACTTCTCTTTGAAAAACTTATTTTGTGGAAAAAGTTTTTTTTAATTAATTATTAGAAAAAAGCGAATAGAGTACTTGTGAGTGGACTATACTATCCAAAGCTTTCGAAAGATCAAGAGCACAGACATGAAGAGGAGATTTATTATTAGCAGATTGCAACAGGAGGGAAGCTAGAACACGATGGGCGTGCTGACATCCTAGCCTTTTTTTAAAGCCAAATTGGTTTCACCAAAATTAACATTTTCTGAAATGAAAGGGAGAAGCATATAGTCAAAAATTTTGCTAAGATTACACAAAACAGTAATTAGTCGATAGGAACTTACTCTGATAAAGTTTTTCCACGCTTCCAAACCGAGGTGACTGTGCCGTAGAGAAAACTTTCGGGAACCATAGAAATAGGTAAACCCGTCTGAAACAGAAGCTGAAGGTGAGTTATCAAAGTTGGGCGAACTACTTTCAGATGATAAGAAGAAATTCCGTCTTGATCAACCGAGCTAGATTGAATATTCTTAATAGCTTGAACAATATCAACAGTAGAAACCGGTAATACGTTACTCTGAGAAATACGACTAGGCAAACACGACTCGAGATGATTACTAAAAAGCTTTTCAACTTCCCCGTTCACCTTGCTGAAAATATCATTATAATGCGACACCCAAGTATAAAGTGCTATAAGACTTTCAGAAAACTCACTAATAAGCTTATCCGAATTCAGAACATGAGATCACTCATTTCTCGACGCAGGAAAATCAAAACCAGATACCCTAAACTGCCGTAAACGTTTTTTTATATGGACGCTTGGTACTTTGCTTCAGATCAAAGGCAACTCCTTGATTTGGCCAACCGCAAGACAAGATTGGTGAATATATGAATAATCAATGCTTTTCTTGACTATTTTATAAGCAGAAAAAGCATCAAGGACTATATCGGATCGAACTGAATGACTAGTAATATATGTGTTGAAGTCACCAACCACTATGAAATCATAACCACTCAATACAACAGACGCAAGAATAGGGTGAACCAGGGTAATTCGGGACACCCCCCCCCCACTTTATCTTGCTAACCCCTCGTTAGATTTGTTTTGAAAAAATCACAGAGGTAGTGCCAAGACTCTAGTTTATGACTCACTATATCCGAATGACAACATCCAGCACGTGGGGCAGACAGTCAGTCTTGAACTGGAGTCGGTCGGCGAAACTTCGATGAAAAAGTACGTATAGTGTCATTTTTTTGCATTTGCTGGTGAACGGTGTAACTTACGGGTTTTGTTGTTTTACCATTCAAAGGGGTTTTAATTAGGGCATTAGTGTGATTTTTTGCAGATTTTTATCTCTAACGGTTTAGCCGGAGGGTGGGTGTCCGGAATTACCCATTTTCTGACCCCAAACAGGGTAAGTCCGGACAGATGGTGAGGCCATAATTTCGGACACAGAGGGGTATTTCCGGACATGGGAAAATGTGATTCAATCAATTCCTTTTCATCGAATTTTGACCTCTGCCTCCTGGAACTGTGTTCTATCAGAGATTCTCGAGTTTCTAGCAATGTAGCATGAGTTTACTGAACTATTTTCAGGAAAAATAGTTTTTTCAGGGCTGATTATTTGCAATTTTCATTAGTTATGGTTTCTTTCAGTGCAAACAACTTTTCTTCTTATACCTTTTACTTACCCTTGCTTTAACTTTCAGATGACGAGAACACAGTAAATCCGAGAAGATCTGGACAAGGCGCTGGCAGAGGTGAAAATGGGTTCGCTTGATAATCAGACTCGCAGCAGCGAAGAATGGGATTCCAAAGTCGACGATTTCGGACCATTTGACTGCGACATCGTCGAAAGTGGGAGCAGGTAGACCTACACAACTGGATTTAGATGAAGAAGTGACACTCGCAAAGTGCATCAGAACCATGGACAATTGGGGTGTTGGACTATCCCGAACCGATATAGTCGCTCTTGTAGGCGAATATGTGAAGGTGAACAATATGAAAACCACTTTCAAAGATGGTGTTCTTTGTTGGGACTGGCGGAAATACTTCAAACAACAACACAAGCTTAGTCTCGAGAAGCTTGAGACCCAAGAAAATTCAAGATACACAGCTGAAAATACGTTTTTGATCTACGGATTTTTGTAATGTTCTCTCAGAGACGTTGAATGAACTTGAACTCCTCGATAAGCCCCACTTGGTGTACAACCTGGACAAGACGAGCTTCTGTACTGATCCTTCGAGAACCGAAGTTGTGGTACAGAAGAACTTGCCAAGTTTCCGCCAAACTGCTGGAACAGGGAGAGAAAACACAACAGTTCTCGGTTGCATCAACGCTGCAGGGGCAATTTTTCCCCTCTGATCATATCAAAGGCAAATCTGTGTGGTCCACTTAGACATCCGATGATGCTTTGCCTGACACTTCATATGCTGCCACGGAAAGGGGTTGGATGACGGCTGACATGTTCTACAACTGGTTCAAAGGCCAGTTCATTCCTAGCGTTGGGCAAGAACGTCCAGTTCTGCTTCTTGTTGACGGTCATGGCTCTCATTTGTCGCTGCAAGTTGTGCAGCTTGTAATGAACGAAAACATCACGATTCTGAAGCTGCCACCCCATACGACACAAATGCTTCAAGCTTTAGACGTTGGCGTTTTCAAGGCTTTTAAAACCACGTATGACCAAAGGCTAACCAAATGGGCAAGGAAAAATATTGGATAAAAGCTACCTAAAGCAGATTTTGTCAAGATGATAGTTGAAATTTGGAAACAAGCTGATCCAGTTTTAATCCAGAAAGGCTTTGTATCAACTGAAGTCTATGATCCTAATATACCAGACAGTGTCAACCGTGTGAAAATCAACAGGGAGTAGTTTGGCCTGCAGAAATTCAGGGTTTATGATGCCTTTCTTGAAGGAAAGAAAAGAGAACAAGCAGAGAAGTCAACAGCCGATAGGATTAGTGTTAGAGTCCAGAGAGAAAGTGACAATCTTACCGTCAACATCAACATTTCTTCATCTGAGAAGAAACCACCAACTCCAATGAAGAAGACCTTTGAAGAGCTCCTGTTAGAGAGTTGAAGAAGAGAACCGAGAAGTGAACCAGGGCAGTGGAAAAAGATCACTGAGAAAGCTGCGGAAGTGATCACTTTTAAGGTGTATTTAGAGCAACTTTAGAAGCACCAGGAGGAAAAGGAAAAGGTAGACAGAAGAAAACCAAAGCGAAAGAAACCGGTGATACCCAGACCTCTGATGCCAAAAACAAAAAGATGATGCTCTCACGAGAAGCGACCTCCCCAGTTCCCTTTTCTGACACCGAAAGCGAGTCCGAGATACCGTACGCTGACACCGATGATGACATTTCTCTTGAAGAGACGTGTGTTCTTGATGACCTCGATCAGCCTGGCCCTAGCAAGAAAAAGATCGAAACGAACTTGACCATTATTATGCTGTGTATTACAACGACTCACCTTATTTTGCAGAATTGTTGACTTTGTTGATGAAGGGGTCGTTAGGATGAAGTTCCTAAACCTCGACTCAGCAGCGACGTACGAGTTTAGCTGGCCCAAGAACGATGACATCACAGACGTCGCAGAAGAATTTATCTTGGGAGGGCCGCTCACTCTGAAGGGCACTGGACCCTTCACTATAAGCGAGCATCGCGAAATGGTGAAACGCCACAAGGAAAGGAAGAAAAGCTATGGAAAAAAGCAGTGATCACCTAGTTCCTCTGTGTTTTGCTTTTAAACTTGTTTTTATCAGTATTTCAAGTCCTCGTGTTTAGTATTTTTCACGTATTTTTAATATAAGAAATTAAAGGAAGTTAGCTGATGGATTCTGTAGTTAAAAGAGATGAATGTCCGGGCCTCCAGGTACCCCAGTCCATCAGAAGACTATTTAAATGCTGGCTCGTGGTGGTATGATCACTTTATTATCAAATTATCGTGATAATCCATGGTTTGACACATTGGAAAAACGAGATTTGATTTTCTGAAAAACAAAATCACGACTGCAAAGCTGAACAACTCCGCTAGTTCGGAAGGTACGGGCATGAAATTTGGAAGAAACATAGATTCTGGGGTGCTTTTACCACCGACCAAAGCTAAGATTTTTTACTCCTTCAGGTACAAAGATATTGACCTCGTCCGGAATTACCCATTTTTTGGTTGCTAATTCCGGACACCGTGGGAAAATTTCAAATGAGGTCACCAACCCCCTTTGTAGTTCGAATTTCAGAAGTTTCTAGGTCTTGTATGAAAGCTAACAGTCTGAACTTTCGAACGAATCCGATTTTACAGCGAGATTTTAAGTCTGCTGGCAGGAGGAATTTTTTTAATCCAAAAAAAAGGTCAAAGTGTCCGGAATTACCCTGGTCCACCCTAGCCTTAAGATTTGCCGAGGCTTTCATATACGCGTTTAAAGCGGAAATAGTTTTTTCGTTACACGGTAGACACAAATTTATCAGCACAGTATTACCAAACCGAACCACAAGGATAGAATTATTACTATGAAAACACACTGGAGAGAAGAAACTCAGGTTATTCTTAACAATGCACGCGAGGCCTCCAGAAGGTCTATCAAAAGTGACCTCAGCATTAGTTGTAAAAACGGAATGATTACGACTTCTTTTTAAAAAGATATTACTGGTAAAAGTCAGGAGGTGTTCTTGAAGGCATATTATGTCAAACCGGTCACACAATTCATAAATCATATGCTGCTTTAAACGAGTACCATTTATATTAAACGAAACTATCGAAACGGGCGTCTTCTTGGCAATGGCATCTCTCAGCACTTTGCATCTAATACTAAAGGAGGCATCACAATTAGCACATTTTGCATCAAGCTGGCAGGGCGAATCCTTGTTGGAAATACGAGGGCCCGCGCAGCATGCACACTTCGCAACCAAACTTGCACAATCAGCAACTCCATGGTCTGGCGAGTGGCATTTGAGACAGCACCGAGGTGCCGACAGATATTCTTTCACAGATAGCCTTGGCTTTTGACATGGAGTCACAAAACTCAAGCTTAACCGTGCCAGTGTCACCGAGACGCATAGCTTCCACCACACCTGGATATCCGTCAAAGAATGAGAGGTCTAAGTCCTTCGATATTCCTCTGACTATCCCGAAAAACCGCTTAGTGATCACCTTGGATGAAGATTCCTGCTAAAATCACTGAAATTGAGTCTTTGAATTCTACAGCAGCAGATTAATCAACCATTTGTCACCTCGCGAACTCAGCTTGGTAATTGTATCATGACAGCTTACTTTATCGAGCACTTTTTTGCGTTTTTTCGGATCATTTAATGTTTGTGGCACTTTAGAGACAACAACAGTGGTGTGAGAGTCAGTTGCCGGCGTCACATGGGCAGGCAATGGTGGAAAGTGGCTATCATACGAATCGAACTTAGTTGAAACAGTCTTTAGCAAGTGTTCCATTCTATTGAACTTTGCATTCAAACTTGAATAAAGCAAAGCAGGGATGACAGGAACGTCATTTGGAAATTGAATTACAAACGTTGGTAGGTCTATGTCTTCATCGTCACATTTCACGAATATGCTTAACATATCCTTCAGATGGCTTTCCAAAGCCTTCGGCCCCTGTCTTCACGAAAGCTCAGTCCCAGGTACAGCCGCATCATAGAGGAGTTTTTTAGCTTCGATTACACTCGGTAAGTCCAGAAAAACTCTTACCCAAACTTCAGTATTTCGTTTTTATTCCCTCCATTAGCACGGTTAAATTAAAAAATTTTTAAACCGGCGAAAATACAAGTCCATTATCTATTATTCACTGTACAGTGCGTGAATACGCATATCATAAGAACCAGATACCAATAAGAACAAATACCAGTAAGCAAAGGAAGCGTAGTTTCTTGCTACCTGATCCCCGCAGTTTAAAGGAGTATCACTCCCGGCAGGTACAACGGCCCTTGCGACAAGAAACCCCCCTCTTCTGCTCGCTTATTAGTAAAATTGAATTATATTTAGATTATTAAATCAAGTTAAAAAGACAGTACGATAATACAGCACCTTATATGAGTGAGTAAAAATATCCAATGGTGAATTGTCCATAAATATCAATTTATTATTTCATTTACTGCGAAACTGACGGTCATTACAATCCACTGTAATTTATTCTAAATTTAATCCGGCTGAAAACTCATATAGGTGTTCATAGGTCAAATGTCAAATGAGAACTGATGAATGCCAAAAGCCTATGAATGTTGGAAAAATACGAACAAAAAAAAACTAGAAAAAAAGAAAATACATAAATGCTAAACTAAAAAACAAAAAGAATGACAAAAGGATACTCACATTTAAACAAAATCAAATCTCACAATTATACATAAGGCAAATGCCAGGATGTTTGTCATATTCTTTGTGCATATATGTGATATATGTATGTATGATTTAATCTTTTAATATGGAATTCTAGCAAAATAAAAGAGTATTTTCATTTTAAAATCTTACGTGTGCCCTGGGTTAGATTAATTAGAAGAAAATTACAGATCCAGAAACTTGTGTATGACATGTTTATTGACTTTTTGACTAAGCTAAGCAATCTTATTCACTTCTTAAAGTTTATTTGTTCTTACATTTTAAATTCAAGGTATTAGGCTTAATCTGAATCAATTTTCTTTAGTATTAAAAATATATAAAGTTTTAGCCTGTTTTTTATTAAAACTATTATAAACTGAATTTCATCAATACTCAGATTCGTCTCTATTTATACTAAGTGTTTTATCCGTAATTTTCTTTTAATTAATTTTAGAAATACTTTGTAATAGCCCAACAGAATAATTGATTAATTCTAATTCACCAAATATAACATTATGGCATGGAAGATCAAACAGACGTTCCATAACTGCCGAATCAGAAGTTTCTGATTTATAACTGCCGAATTAGAAGTTTCTGATTTTTTTTTATTGTACTTCAAAGAATAATTATATTCAATTTCGTGCTGTTTATTTTCTAAATTTTGTTGGGTTTTCCCAACATAGTATTTTCCACCAGAACAAAGTATTCTATTTACACAACTTTGCATGTTTTTTGAAATTACATCTTTGTCTGAATTTACTACAGATCTTATAGTTATTTTGGGTTTGAAGGTAACTCTAATATTTTGTTTTTTAATTGTTTTGTTTGTTTTGAGATAAAACTAGCACACAAAGGTAAAGATATATAATTGATTTTCTTATCAATTTTTCAAAATCCTTGCTGCTGTTCCAGTAATTATACTAGTTCAACAAGAGCAAAAAGAAAATGGTTTCTAAATGCATAGAAAAAAGGGTTTTAAATGGACAAAAAAAAATTATAAAAAGAAAAAGTAAATATTTTGGTTAAACCACCGCTAGCCCAACCAACATTCACAAATCAGGGAGATATACTTTCCAGCTTATTGTTTTCTTCTGTGTTGCTCAGTTGAAGTAATAGTACAATGCTCATCCAAATTTGGAACTAATTTAGAATACTAGTACCACAGCTAAAAGCTCTTATCTCTGATGCAGTTTTACATTATTTGATATAAGTGGGTTATAATTTTCAAAATTACTGTTTGAATCCTTGCTTTTTGCTTTTTTCAGTGAAAATACAAAAAATAACTATTTTTCAGTGGAAATACCAAAACAAGGTTTTTCAAAATTGAGATGTGGGTGTGAAAAAATCTAAGAGGCAGATACTTTCCTCCTCCAAATTGACACCACAAAAGGTTATACAGGGGGGATCATTTAAGCCACCATTCTCCAGTTTTCCTTAGGGAGAGGCTTTCCTGACCATTTTCAAGGGAGGAATGCTTTCTCCCTTTTATGTAAAGGCATGTTGTTATCTTCATTTATATTAATTTTCAGAAATATGTATTCTCTGGGACTTCGAACTCTCAAGATACCACTCAGACTGTATGAAGAAAATCGCTTCAGATTGTGTGAGAAGCTAAAGAATATCCTTGGAGAAAAAGCTGTTGGAGCTGTTGTCTTACTCAAAGGTGGAGATGAAGTACCCATAGATGCTACTGATATAACACACGTTTTTCGACAGGTAAATATGCATGCAACTGTAGTGAAACTTTCAACTTTATACCCTATTCTAGGATATAGGGTATAACCCTTTATACCGTATACCGTAGCAAAAGTAATGGTAGGAGTAGTTGTAGCATTAGTAGTAAGCAGTAATGGTATTCACATTGGGCCTTTTTGTTCTAGTAAACATCCCCTTCTCATGCTCTGATAGTTTCAACATAATACTTTAAGCCATTTTTTAGATATATCTGATACGTCCTCTTGATAACCTGCATACATATAATATGTTTTGATGTAGCCCAACAACTCTCTCAACAGTCCCTGAAAGTTTCATATAATTAGCCGTTGCTGTGATATTACCAATATGCCCTATATGTGAGACATAGTCTCTTCACCTTTCGACTATGTTGAACAAAATGGCTATCTTAAAATTTTGATTGACTGCGTTTGGGTAATTAATAGGCGTGGGAGGGGTGGGCTGATTGCCCTCCAATCACTTTTGACTCTCAAAACGGACACTAGATCTTTCAAATTGAATGAGCTCTTTCCGAAGCTTCTACGATATCCGCTTCTATGCGAAGTGCCTTGGGGGGGGGGAGGAGGAAGAAGAAATATATTGCGTCCACATCGTTCTTTATTTAGGCAGTGCTGTTGCACTGCCTGTGACTAGAGGAACTAGGCTGTTGTGTAGTAGCGCCTAGATTCTATCTAGTTTTCAGTAGGACTATAAACAGGCTAGATTGTCTGCTAAATAACTGTAGAAGGGTATAAAGAAATAAAAAGAAAAATCAGTGACATTCGAAAGCCCTCGTAAATATTTTTATCCGTGATATCTGATAGTGTTTAATATATGTCAAGCGGCCATAATTTTACTGGAATTAATATGTACGATTAGAATCCATCAAATCCATTAGAAGGATTTAATGGACTCTAGAACTTCTTGGGAAGTTGTAAAGATAGAGGCTATGAATGAATTTGGAAGGAGGAGGAGTATGCCAACCTGTATTGACCTCATGTGTTTTGGTGCTACAGTGAATTGTTGCTAGTAGTAGTATAGTAGTAGTAGTAATAGTTTCTTTTGATTGGACCGTTGCTGTAGGAGAGTTTTGTGTTCTATCTAGTCATGATTAGGACTAGGAAAATATTATTATTTACATCAAACAAATGTAGAAGTGTTAAAAGAAATATGGTGAAAAACCAGAGACACTCAAGAGCCCCTGTCCAAATTTACGTATATCCTTAGCGTCTGACAGGAACAAACTTGTGTCAAGTTGCCATAATTTTAGTAAAAAGTAATGGGTGTAAGGTACTAGAAGAAAAATAAAACAATATTAGTGTACCAAGAATATTTAAAATAAAATCATTTTTATCCCCTGGACTCATCTTTGGTCTGTTCACACCTCAAAACCACTATTTTATTGAATTTTTCTTTTGTTTGCCACAGAAATATGAGGTTTTTATGGCATAACCACATTTACGTCAGTGTTGCCACGTTCAACTGCGAAAATGAAAAAACACAGGTAATTAATTAAATTTTAACTGCTTTTCATATGCACCAATTCTTTCTCGTTTCTGAAAACAACTGCATCTTTTTAAGCTGTTTGGTGTCATATGGTGTTTGCTATTTTTTTTCAGATTTTTCACCCATTCTTTTTCTTTCAAGTTTGTGCCCACTACTACCAAGAACTGCGTATGAAGGTCTTTTTCATTAAGATCTAAATCCTCAATTGTTCCATTTTATACATGGTTGTGTAAGTTTTCTTATAAACTATTTTCAACAATCAGAATCCAATTTCGATGTCCTGATTGGATGTCCGATGTCCAATTTCGAGTAATTGAGCGAAAGAAATTTAATATGACTCATTGTTATTATTTTATTTAAGGAGTCATTTTTCAACTGGGCTTTTGGAGTGAGAGAGCCTGGGTTCTATGGAGCTATTCATCTAGGATCAGGGAAAAGCACGCTATTTATGCCGTTGTTGCCTGAAGACTATGCAGTTTGGATGGGCCACATAGAAACATCTGAAGAATGCAGACAAAAGTATCAAGTCAATGAAGTCCGGTATGTCAAAGATGTAAGTCAAATCTTGCTAACTCTGCTGTACCTGGGTGCAGCTTCTAAGGGGATACTAACTGAGTTTTTTCTTCTTTTTTTTAGCTTAAAAATATAACTATAACTTTTTTAGCGTATAACTTTTCAGATTATATTATAACTGATACAATATAGCTTAATCTAACTGTTATACTGTATACTGTGCTAGTGATGGTGAGGGGAAGGGGCAACATTGCCCCTTCCTGTTTGAAATTAAAAGTTGCAGCAGCACGATCTGAGAATAGTGACGTTCTTTGCTGTTCTAGGGGAGTATCAAACTGAGGTTCTTTATTTGTTGTGTTTAGTTAGATCGTTGGTCTTTTCTGTTTCACTATCGTTATGAAATTATATCTATGCATGTATATACGTATACTTTGAGAGAGATAAAATAAAAATTTTCAGAAGATTGTCACAAGCTCTAAAAGAGCCGAATTTGCTTCTTGTGTCTGGTAAGAGGGAACGAAAAATAAAACTGAAACCGCTAAAAAAAAATATATATAATTCTTGAAACTAATTAAAAAGAAGTCTAGTATTTAAAAATGGACACATAAAAGATTAAAAAAGACTTGATAAAATGTCACACAACAAGATAATATATCTAAAAATTACTACTTTAAACACTTCACAATTAATGACAAAAAAAGAAAGAATGAAAAAGGGTGAAGATAGATAATGCTTTTATTGATAAAGTAATATCACAAGCTGTAAGAACAATTAATAATAGCAGAATTCAAGTCAAATCAAAAAAAAAAATTATGATACAAGTACAAAAAACTAACGATATGAGAAAAAATTGGCTTTGTGTCAAAAACTAAAATAAAGAATTATAGCAAGAAAGGAAGAATATGTCTAAAAAGTGGCAACAATAATTGTGACAACACAATAAAAAAGGGAGGGAGGAATTCTATTTGGTTTAGCCGTCCTGGTGAATGCTTAGCAGGCTAGACTTGAAATTATGTGTCCGTAAAGAAAGGAGTGTCAGTTCTGGTGTCGCTGGTTATATTGCTTGAATGGGGGGTCAGTGGTTTGACTCAGTAAGCTCAGCCAGGATCGACCCAGCTCTAAATGGCTACCTAGAGAAATCTGGGGAAGGTATAACAGGAAGGGTATGTGGAGCCACAGGATGGCTTAACCCCCACTGCACTTCCTGGCCGAAAGGCAATAGAATTGAGATCAGAACTTCTAATCTTGACTATAAAATCTAGTTCCACGTCTTTTTTTTCTTTTGGGTAAAAGATTCATTAAGGTACTCCACGGTAAAGGGGATGAAACTCTTTTGGAAACTCTCGGTTATGGTTGCCCCTGTGGGGGGGGGACCTAGCGAAGAACGGTAACAGGATAGCTTAGTGAGGAAGTTTGGATAGCTGAGGAGGCTAAGTGAGGAGACAGGATCTAGTGGGTTGTGAAAAATAGAGAAAACATCCTCAGCCCGGGCATTAGAAATGGTGGACTTAGCGAAGCGCAGGCTAATATTGTCTCCTCTTTCTTTTAAGATGGTAAGGCGTGTGGCGGCTTTAAGGAGGAAGGAATATGAGATTTAACTCTCTTCTCTACTTATGCAGAAAAAATAGACCTGTTTTACTAGCTAAATCATCATTTTTTTTTTAGATACCAGCATTTTTGTGTTCACCGTTTTATTTACTTTTTTGTTTCTAACCATTGGCTAAATGCCAGGTATTAAAAATACGTCAGATACTAAAGAGTGAAGAATTAGGGGATGGAAACCTATCTTCCTCTTAATTAATAAGGAAAAAGTAATGTGTTTGAAACAAGAAGAGAAAATTTCCATAAACTAAGTAAATGCTCGACTTGATTTATCACCCCCTATTTAATTCGGTAGAAGGTCAAACATTCGCATTTGACCGACAGGTTATTGATGACACTGCTGAGTACAGGTCGAAGTGTTTGGAGGAACAAAAATGGCCTCTGCCATGAGGATTGGTACTGAATTCTTCCTGGTATTAAATAAAAAAAACAAGTTTTTTTTAATTGAAAGTAAGGAGCGACATTAAAACTTAAAACGAACTGAAATTATTCCGTATATGAAAGGGGCTGTCCCCTCCTCAACGAATTGCTCTTTACGCTAAAATCTTTTATTGTTTTAAAAAATGAAGTTGTAAGACAGAGTCAAACTTTAGCGTAAAGAGCGAGGCGTTGAGAAGCGGACAGCCCCTTTAATATGCGCAATAGTTTCTGTATTTCTGTATAGTATTGGTTTTGGTTTATTGGAAAGCCATTTAGCACAAGAAAAGTAAAATTAATATGCAAATTTTATTTTATTTATTCAATGACAGTGAGCCAAAATCAAAGCTGCATTAACTCAAACACGTTGAGAAATTAAATAAAAAAAAAAAAGTTTTTTTAACTGAAAGTAAAGAGCGACATTAAAACTTAAGACGAACATAAATTATTCCGTATATGAAAGGGGCTGTCCGTTTCTCTTCGCCTCGCGCTTTACGCTAAAGTTTCACTCTGTCTCACAACTTTATTTTTTAAAACAATAAAAAACTTTAGCGTAAAGAGCGAGGTAAACATATCAAAAAGTCAATGAACATATCATACACAAGTTTCTTGATCTGTAGTTTTATTTTGTTTTACTCACTATTCACCCCATACGTTTCTTTAATTATACATGGTAAAGCAAACCGTAAATCCACAAAGAAACCCCAGTAAGACACAGCTTAGCTCTTTGAACCGCTTCCTAAAAAAAAAAAGAAAAAAAGAGCATCTTCTCGTCAATCCGGTAAAATGCTGGTAAAAAGTGGCAATTTTATGCCTTACGTTTTGTGATATTAACTTGCATCTTACAATTAATCAATAATTCCAATATTTATAAACCAAGTAATATATTCTGTAATAGATTATAATATAACATATTAAATAAAAAACCATAATAACAAACTTGGATGTTTTAATTAAAAAAAAATATTCAAAGCCTTGAATTTTCCATATATAGAAAGCCGACCCATAATGATCGGTATCTACATTTCTCGTTAAATCATCCTCCTTCTTTGAAAAAGGGGTTATATTTTCTTTAGTCGAGAGAGTTATAAAAGTCTGTTCTCGTACGGTAATCATGTAAATTCTTAATTAAATTACGTTAAAGATATTCTATTGTGCAATGGTTATTATCCAATCAACCTTATTCAAAATTTCATATATAAACGACTAAAATTGATAATGCAGGGAAAAAGGGAGCCCGTCCCCCTTGTTTCAGTTGTTCCGGCAATTGAGAACAAAACTTTCACCATTTTACCATGCATCTCGAAACTCAGCGACAAATTTGGAAAAATTTTACAAAAACATAATCTCTCTGTCTGTTTCAAAACTCAACAAAAAGTTGGAAATTTTTTTTCAATTCGGGAAAGGATAAAACTGACCCTATACTCGGTAGTGGGGTCTACAGAGTCCCGAGTTCATTTGGAAAATTTTACATTGATAGGACCATCAACAACTAGGGGAACGATTGCATGAACACAAAATTTCAATGGATAAGTCTCTGAGTTTTGAAAATAAAACTGACAACTTTGATTTAGCTTTGGCCCAGCACATTTTTGAAAATCCTCAACATTTAGTTCTTTTTGAAGAGGCAACTTCAATATCTACTGTAAATGACCTACCGCAATCTTTAAAGGAGGCAATCGAGATCAAAAATTATATAAACAGAAATTTGGCTATAAATAGAGACACAAGAAATATTTCCTTAAACCTAATTTATAACAATTTAATATTAAAAGACTCAATCAATATTTTCGCCCAGTCTAATTTAACAGAACCTGTAAGCATATCTAATGAAAGCCGAAATTGCAGACAGTCTAAAACAATTGCAAGGCAGAGAATTATTGCTCAATCATTTTGGTGAATTGTCTTCATTGATTCCTGACTGTTTTTTTTTTGCTTTTTTTTTTATTCAGTGTCTGTTCTCCTCTTGTTAAGTACACTTCGAAAGGTTTTTTATTTTACATTATTTTTTTTTAGCACTGAGAACGGCTTGCCGGAGGTCCTTGTCAAAATATTTGCTTGTTTTCGTCTTCATATTTTACCACTGGCTGATAAAATTTTTCGTTTTCTCACCTATTTGATTTTATTTTTTTACATTTATTATTTCCTTTCCTCTCTTGGTTTCTTACATTAAATAATATGATATGTTATAGTGCTAGTAGGCTACTACTAAGAACTCATTGCAGCACAAAGCTGCCTGAGGCCAACAAAGTCACGTACGCTCCTCCTCCATCCCAATGTATTCAAAGCCTCCCTTTTTACACCCTCCCAAGAAGTACCCATTTCGTTTAAATCTTTCCTTACGAAATCACTCCTACCCCTTTGGGCTAACAAAGACTATGTTTTGCAATCTGCCATCCTTCATCCGCAGAACGTCTCCCATTTTAGGCTTAGAAAGCGGGATTGAACCGCATTTTTCGCATAGCCTACTGTTTTAGATTCGGTCAGTCAGTCAGGTACCCTCTTATAGTCCGATATAATATAATAAATAATCCAAAGTTCTTTGGGAAATCAGCTCCTATAAAAATATTTTTGCCTTTAAGAATCGGAATGAACGAATTGAACTCTAAGGGTAGAATTTGAGGAGCTTCGAAACATATTTCAGCAAATATGCTTCTTTTTTTTCTTGTATATTTCCGTTACAAATATATTAAGGGAATATATATAGTATTTCTTTACAAATGTATGATTCTTTATAGTGTTATTTTAATTTAAATGTTATTTAAATTACAAACTTAAATTTACACACTTGTAAGGTAGAAATTGGATAGAGAACCCTCTGCTCGCATTTTTGAAACAAATTAAAGCTTTTAATTATCCAGATACGGAAAAATGTATCTTCTGCCCCAATAAATACATTCGTGACTTAAACAATTTTAAAAGTACATTTTTGTCTTTGATTCTGTATCATTCAAAAGTATATGCAAGTTATGTTGACCCAGCCAAAGGCTCCATTTTTGTTTTCTTTTTAAGGCCCAGTTTTGCGCTTAGGATTCATTTTCATTCATTTGGACCCTTAAAATGATAAGAATTCTCTTTTATAAGTTGTATCATCAAAGACTCATTTTTTTCAAAAAGAAAAAAAGAAACAAAAAAAGAAAAAAGAAGAGAAAGCCATAAAACAGTCAGAATATATCAGTGACGTGGAGCACATCGCCAAAAGTATTGAAATCAGACAAAATATGGGAAACGTAAGAAATTATAGGAAGAGTTGTATGAATCTCGAGACGTGGAGGAGGGGGAGGACTTCAAGGCCATGAAAAATCAAGGGAAAAATGATAGCCTCCAAGAAGTAATAGTATTTATAGTCAAGTTGAGAGATTTTTAACAATCCTGGAAACAGAATCGGTCTATGTCGCTCAAGAGCTGCGATAGGGTGATTAAGGGATCATTGATATTAAGAGGCCGTTCTTTATTATAGCTTTATTTTTATTATAAAACCTTTATTTTTATTATTTTGTTAGCAGAATTAATTCTTATGCCAAGCGTGAAGCAAACATCTCTTTATTGACAAACTGTGTTTTTTGGCTTTTGTTGATATATCTAAGCCAAAGGTGTGTTTTTGCCGCTCTACAAGCATAGTTGTCAATAATTCGTGGTTAATTTCTCTCGTATAAAGGAAATTTGGCGTCGATCATTTATTGGTGAATTTAGCTAGTTGGATTGCTAAACATTCTATTTTGATGAAACAATTTGTCAGACAATAGGCCCATTAGTGAATTCTCTCTGGGGACTAGTAATCGTTGAAAATTATTGAAAATTATGGGTTTGGCTTTTACATTTTATTGAAAAGGCAGTTAAATTGTGTTGTCAAAGAATTCAGTCAAAGCGGGTTGCACCACAGGTGCCTTAAAGCTTCCAAGTTGATCAAATGACATTCCTTTTGAGTGTATTTTTGGCGGTTTCCTTTAATATTTTTTAAAGGACTGCTCTTTCTGAACCTAAAAATAAATTCTGCTCCGTTCAGTCGAAAAAAAAAAGAAATTCATCTTTCTTTAATGATATATAAATTTTTGTTAAACTGAATATCTCTATTTCCACCTCAAAATGAGAGAAGTTAAATAGTTTTTGTAAGATTTCTGGGAAATTGGGTGTCGGCATTAAGTTTTTTGTCGTTTATTCCGATCTCTTATCATAGATATACAAGTTTTTGGTAAGATTGTCCAATCAATTCTAATTAGTTTGGCCAAACAAACTTAAAAAGTTTACAATGGACGAGGTAGTGTGATCCTGTAGGGTATCGAATCCCTTTAGGAACTCTATTTTCAAATTCCACAGCAAATGTCTTTGGCGACAGGTTTCTACAGGTCAACATTTATATTCACTTATAAAAACATATTGTCATGTATTATTAGCCGCTAACGATGCTTGAAAAAACATATTTGATTTCATATACTCAGTTCTTATATTATTCTATATATAGGTTGTTGTTTTTTAATATTTTGTATTATATATTTTTGGTATTTTATATAATATTTTACAATATTATGATATTTTATAATTAGGATATAATCTCTTTTTAAAATCAACTTTTAATTTAATTAAAGTTACGAAATTCATAAGTTAACTTTTAATTAAAGCTATAAAGGTCTTTAAGATTATAAAATTAAAAATTTTGAGATTAGGCTTTTATTTACCTAAAATACTAAAAAATAGAAGCTTTTACTATAATCTTTTATATTTTGTAAATATGCTTTTATAAGTTTGCATATTATCATATATTATTTATATATATTTTTATATTATCTATTTCTTACATTGATTCTTATGTTCAGCTGTTAGCTGAACGCTTTTTGTGTTTCACAGTTCAGTTATCGATTTTCTTATTTGCGTTTCATTTTCAGATTGCTGAAGTTTTGACGCAGCAAAAGACCGATCTACTGTTGACACTAGTAAGTGTTATACTCTTGTTTTTTATGTCTTACTTAATTAAATAAAAAGTTATTCTACATATGAGAGGAGCCAATTGGTAATTGAAAGCATTTTATTTACCAATTGCCTTTCAAAAAATTTGAAATGAAATAAATAAATTAAATAAAAAGCTTTCCTACATATGTGAGGGGCCAATTGGTATTTGAAAGCATTTTATTTGTCAATGGCCTTTCAAATAATTGAAATTAATTAAATTGATTAATTAGATATAAAGCTATCCTACATATGAGAGGGGCAAATTGGTAATTGAAAGCATCTTATTTACCGATTGCCTTTCAAATAATTTAAAATGGAATAAATAAATAAATAAAAAAAAAAAGCTATTCTACATATGAGAGGAACTAATTGGTAATTGAAAGCATTTTATTTACCGATTGCCTTCCAAATAATTTGGAATAAATAAAATAGAAATTTATTCTACATATGAGAGGGGCCACTTAGTAATTGGAAGCATTTTATTTGACGATTGCCTTTCAAAAAATTTGAAATGAAATAAATAAATTAAATAAAAAGCTATTCTACATATGAGAGGGGCCAATTGGTAATTGAAAGCATCTTATTTACCGATTGCCTTTCAAACAATTTAAATTAGAATTAATAAATTAATTAAATAAAAAGTTATTCAACATATAAGAGGGACTAATTGGAAATTGAGAGCAGTTTATTTACCGATTGCCTTCCAAATAATTTGAAATAAATAAAATAGAAATCTATTCTACACATGAGAGGGGCCAATTGGTACTTGGAAGCATTTTATTTACCGATTGCCTTCCAAATAATTTGAAATAAATAAAATAGAAATTTATTCTACATATGAGAGGGGCCAATGGGTAATTGGAAGCATCTTATTTTCCAATTGCCTTTCAAATAATTTAAAATGGAATAAATAAATTAATTCAATAAAAAGCTATTCTACATATGAATGGACTAATTGGTAATTGAAAACATCTTATTTACCGATTGCCTTTCAAACAATTTAAAATGGAATTAATAAATTAATTAAATAAAAAGTTATTCGACATATAAGAAGGACTAATTGGTAATTGGGAGCATTTTATTGACCGATTGCCTTCCAAATAATTTGAAATAAACAAAATAGAAATCTATTCTGCATATGAGAGGGGCCAATTGATAATTGGAAGCATTTTATGTACCGATTGCTTTCCAAATAATTTGAAATAAATAAAATAGTAATTTATTTCAATTACAAATTTGTAGTTGAAAGCATCTTATTTACCGATTGCCTTTCAAATAATTTAAAATGGAATAAATAAATTAATTAAAAAAAAGCTATTCTACATATGAGAGGAACTAATTGGTATTTGAAAGCATTTTATTAACCGATTGCCTTCCAAATAATTTGAAATAAATAAAATAGGAATTTATTCTACATATGAGAGGGGCCACTTGGTAATTGGAAGCATTTTATTTGACGATTGCCTTTCAAAAAATTTGAAATGAAATAAATAAATAAAATAAAAAGCTATTCTACATATGAGAGGGGCCAATTGGTAATTGAAAGCATCTTATTTACCGATTGCCTTTCAAACAATTTAAATTAGAATTAATAAATTAATTAAATAAAAAGTTATTCAACATATAAGAGGGACTAATTGGAAATTGAGAGCAGTTTATTTACCGATTGCCTTCCAAATAATTTGAAATAAATAAAATAGGAATTTATTCTACATATGAGAGGGGCCACTTGGTAATTGGAAGCATTTTATTTGACGATTGCCTTTCAAAAAATTTGAAATGAAATAAATAAATTAAATAAAAAGCTATTCTACATGTGAGAGGAGCCAATTGGTAGTTGAAAGCATCTTATTTACCAATTGCCTTTCAAAAAATTTAAAATGGAATTAATAAATTAATTAAATAAAAAGTTATTCAACAAATAAGAGGGACTAATTGGTAATTGAGAGCATTTTATTTACCGATTGCCTTCCAAATAATTTGAAATAAGTAAAATAGAAATCTATTCTACACATGAGAGGGGCCAATTGGTAATTGGAAGCATTTTATTTACCGATTGCCTTCCAAATAATTTAAAATAAATAAAACAGTAATTTATTCTACATATGAGAGGGGCCAATGGGTAATTGGAAGCATCTTATTTACCAATTGCCTTTCAAATAATTTAAAATGGAATGAATAAATTAATTCAATAAAAAGCTATTCTACATATGAATGGACTAATTGGTAATTGAAAGCATCTTATTTACCGATTGCCTTTCAAACAATTTAAAATGGAATTAATAAATTAATAAAATAAAAAGTTATTCGAGATATAAGAGGGACTAATTGGTAATTGAGAGCATTTTATTTACCGATTGCGTTCCAAATAATTTGAAATAAATAAAATAGAAATCTATTCTACATATGAGAGGGGCCAATTGGTAATCGGAAGCATTTTATTTACCGATTGCCTTCCAAATAATTTGAAATAAATAAAATAGAAATTTATTCTACATTTGTGAGGGGCCAATGGGTAATTGGAAGCATCTTATTTACCAATTGCCTTTCAAATAATTTAAAATGGAATAAATAAATTAATTAAATAAAAAGCTATTCTACATATCAATGGACTAATCGGTAATCTAAAGCATCTTATTTACCGATTGTCTTTCAAACAATTTAAAATGGAATTAATAAATTAATTAAATAAAAAGTTATTCGACATTAAGAGGGACTAATTGGTAATTGGGAGCATTTTATTTACCGATTGCCTTCCAAATAATTTGAAATAAATAAAATAGAAATCTATTCTACATATGAGAGGGGCCAATTGGTAATTGGAAGCATTTTATTTACCGATTGCCTTCCAAATAATTTAAAATAAATAAAACAGTAATTTATTCTACATATGAGAGGGGCCAATGGGTAATTGGAAGCATCTTATTTGCCAATTGCCTTTCAAATAATTTGAAATGGAATATATAAATTAATTAAATAAAAAGCTATTCTACATATGAATGGACTAATTGGTAATTGAAAGCATTTTATTTACCGATTGCCCTCCAAATAATTGTAAATAATTAAAATAGAATTCTATTCTACATATGAGAGGGACCAATTGGTAATTGGAAGCTTTTTACTTACCAATTGTCTTCCAAATAATTTGAAGTAAATAAAATAGAAATTTATTCTACATATAAGAGGGGTCAATTGGTAATTGAAAGCATTTTATTTATCAATTGCCTTTCAAATAATTTGACATGAAATCAAACTGTTTAAAGCGGATATAGAAAACCTAGTCTTGGTATTGAGATAGTATATCAAACTTTAGCAGAGAACGAGAGGGGCCCCTTCTTTAGCTAAAATCGTTACCATTCACTGTCGTTCGATCTCTTTATTTATTTACAAGGAAACCAGAAGTTTAAGTATCTGTTCTAGAGCCTCTTTGCCTTCCAATATTTTATAACCTCTGGTTCAATATGATCGCCCTGATGAGAAATGCGTTACGTTTTTCTTTATTGCCATGAAGTTCCCCTCCCCCCACCTCCTGTTTTCCCCAAAAGCATTCAATAGAAATTTTGAGACAGATTTTTATTCAGAATAGTCTAAAGGTCATAAAAAAAGCCCCCCCCCCCTCCAACGCTGTCTTTTCCCCAAACCCATCTGATTGAAATTGTGAGGTAGCCAATTTGTTCAAAATATTCCAAAGAACATATAACAATGCCTCCAGAATTGACACATGCCACCAAAGCCCTGGAGCAATGGTTTGGGGGAATATGAGGTTTTTATGAAATGTGTGATCGCATAAACTTTGGATGTAGCTCAACTGATTGGAAATTGGAAGTAAGAGTGCCCTTTTTAAGAGTCAAAAGTGATTTAAGGGCAACCACAACCCCCCCCTCCCCCATCGAAAGACACTATATGCTTGCACATTGTCAAAGAGCGTATATCAAGAATAGATTTGGGTATTAAGTTGGAACTTTCGGGGAATTCTTAAAGAGGAAAATCAATTGACCAAAAGGCAAAATGTGCACACTGCTACTAATATTGTAACCATTGCTACGTTTCCTGCTGCTGCTACTACTACTACTATTGCTACTACCACTACTGTTTCAACTTCTTCTATTGCAACTACTTGTAGGGCTAAGAGCAATAAGATGAAAATATCAAGAAGTATATAAACATATGGGTTATCAAAAGGACATGTCAGCAATGTCATTGCAAGGGCTAAGTGTATTATGTTGGAACTTTCAGGACTTGATGAGAGGGAACTGATCAAAAGGCAATACGTTAACACTACTGCTGCTACTAGTGCTATTACTATCAATACAACCATTTGTAATGCTAAAACTACTACTGTGACTGCTATTACAAATATGCCTCAGGGTATGAAGCTGAAATTTTCAGGAAATTTTGAGAGGGGAAGGTAAACTTGATCACAACACGGCGTCTGTATACAGGCTGCCAGAAAGGCATATCGGCATTATCGTAGGAGCAGTTTGTTGTGTGAAGTTGAAAGTAACAGGGCTTGTTGTGGGGGCTGTTGCCCTAACCAAACGAAATTATTTGCATCTTAATGCTACTGCTTCTACTCATGCTACTACTACTACTACAGCTACTATTATTACTGCTAATACAACTGCCACTAAAGCTAAGGCTACTTAAGTTAATTCTATTGGCACTAATACTACTGCAACTACTATTATTGCTGGTATTCCGACTACTAAAGCTAAGGCTATTTATATTAATTCTATTGGCACTAATACTACTGCAACTACTATTATTGCTGGTATTTCGACTACTGCTACTAAAGCTAAGGCTACTTATATTAATTATATTGGCACTATTACTACTGCAACTACTATTATTGCTAGTATTTCGACTACTGCCACTAAAGCTAAGGCTACTTATATTAATTCTATTGGCACTAATACTGCTGCAGCTACTATTATTGCTGGTATTTCGACTACTGCTACTAAAGCTAAGGCTACTTATATTAATTCTATTGGCACTATTACTACTGCAACTACTATTATTGCTGGTATTTCGACTACTGCTACTAAATCTAATGCTACTTATATTAATTCTATCGGCACTATTACTACTGCAACTACTATTATTGCTGGTATTTCGAATACTGCTACTAAAGATAAGGCTACTTATATTAATTCTATTGGCACTATTACTACTGCACCTACAATTATTGCTTGTATTTTGACTACTGCTACTAAAGCTAAGGCTACTTATATTAATTATATTGGCACTAATACTGCTGCATCTACTATTATTGCTGGTATTTCGACTACTGCTACTAAAGCTAAGGCTAGTTATAATAAGTCTATCGGTACTAATGCAACTGTAACTACTTTTATTACTAGTATTTTGACTACTGCCACTAAAGATAAGGCTAGTTATATTAATAATATTGGTACTAATACTACTGCAACTACTATTATTGATGGTATTTTGAATACTGCCACTAAAGCTAAGGCTACTTATATTAATTCTATTGTCACTAATACTGCTGCAGCTACTATTATTGCTGGTATTTCGACTACTGCTACTAAAGCTAAGGCTACTTATATTAATTCTATTGGCACTAATACTACTACAACTACTATTATTGCTGGTATTTTGACTACTTCTACTAAAGCCAAGGCTACTTATATTAATTCTATTGGCACTATTGCTACTGCAACTACTATTATTGCTGGTATTTCGACTACTGCTACTAAAGCTAAGCTATTGCCACTAATACTACTGCAACTACTATTATTGCTGGTATTTCGACTACTGCCACTAAAGCTAAGGCTACTTATATTAATTCTATTGGCACTAATACTACTGCAACTACTGTTATTGCTGGTATTTCGACTACTGCTACTAAAGCTAAGGCTACTTATATTAATTCTATTGGCACTAATACTACTGCAACTACTATTATTGCTGGTATTTCGGCTACTGCTACTAAAGCTAAGGCTACTTATATTAATTCTATTGGCACTATTACTACTGCAACTACTGTTATTGCTGTTATTTCGACTACTGCTACTAAAGCTAAGGCTAGTTATATTAATTCTATTGGCACTATTACTACTGCAACTACTATTATTGCTGGTATTTTGACTACTGCTACTAAAGCTAAGGCTACTTATATTAATTCTATTGGCACTATTACTGCTGTAACTACTATTATTGCTGGTATTTCGACCAATGCTACTAAAGCTAAGGCTACTTATATTAATTCTATTGGCACTATTACTACTGCAACTACTATTATTGCTGGTATTTCGACTACTGCTACTAAAGCTAAGGCTACTTATATTAATTCTATTGGCACTATTACTACTGCAACTACTATTATTGCTGGTATTTCGACTACTGCTATTAAAACAAAAGGTATTAAGACTAAAAATTTGGGACATATAGAAACTGTATTGAATTGCATCGAAACACCCTATGTCCACACATATTGCCAGGAGGACGCGTCAGAAATTGTTCAGGAACGGTTGTTGGTACAGTAGAAACTTTCAGCGTGTGTTGAAGGGGGTACTGAAGAAACCAAAGGTACTATGCGCATACTGCTACTACTGTACAACTGTTGTTCCTACGCAAACTAAGGGTATTAAGGAAAAGCTTTCAAGGAATATTTTGGCGGATGGTGAACTAAATCAAAACGAACTATGAGCATGTATATTTTCAAGAAGGTGACAAAGCAACATCTCAAGAACGATTTACATTATTAAGCATTATGCTTTATAACTAAATGCTACTTTTAAACTAAATGAAAAGGCACTGTGTATATGCTGGTTGCCAATAAGACAACTCAGCAATATCTCAAGAACAATTGGGATATTTTGTTGAAACTTTCGGGGTACTACTATTACTACTTCTGCTCTTACATTTTAACTAAATCAAATAAGTGTAAGTGTATCCAGGTTGTCATAGAGTATAGATAGAATTTTTTGGGAAAAGTGTTAAGTTTTATTTTTAGGTTAACTTGAGGAGGTATACACCTAAATTAAACAGTACTCTTGTGAACAAAAACTTGTCCACAAGACAAGTTTTTCAAAGAAATGTAAGGTGCTCCGTTGAACCACAAATGAGCAGAAATAAAGTCAAATAATGTTCCAAGCTCAAAACTACCACAAATCGCCATCTATTAATAAATTAAACCCAAAACGAACAGAAACTACATTAAATAACGGAATTACCACAAAAATTGTTTAAAAAGCTTCTCCAACATACAAATAGAAAGCCAAAATTTGCATTCTTATAGAAAAAAAATAAAAAAGTATAAATTTTTATTTATTTTCCCATGAAAAAGGCTATGTCAATAAAAACGAACAAAAACTAATTAATAACGTTTTCCACAAGACAAGTTTTTCAAAGAAAAGTAAAAAGCTCCGTTGAACCAAAAATGAGCAGAAATAAAGTAAAATAATCTTCCAAGCTCAAAACTAATTACATTAAATAACCGAGTCAAACTCAACACTAGCAGAAATTAACGTTAGTAGGTCTAATATCCCCCATGCCTTCTAAAGACCAGAACATAAACTGCACCACGTTACTGAAAACAAAACGCATTTTAAATGTTTTCACTTTTTGATTTTAATAAATAAAAAAAAGACTTTAAGGAATAAATATCAGAATATTTATATTAAACTGACAATCCACGGTCATTTGTTTTTCTTTTTTCAGTAAACTGCAAATTATGTTCTGGTCTTGAGAAGGCATGGGGGTTGTCAGCCCTACTCATGTTAATTTTTGCTCATTTTGAGTTTGACTCAGTTATTGACTGGACAACAAGAGCAAGCCATGTGACCAGACAAATAAGAGTGTCAGTTTGAAATTCGCTTCTAGATTCTGTCGTCAAACTTTAAGATAAGATAAAATTTATTCGTCATGAAATACAGATAAAATATTACATTTTATTATTCACCCAAAAAGGCTCGTTAACCGGTAAAGAAGTGTGCCCCAACTATAGAAATCATATAAAAAAGTTGTTTGTTTTTCATGAATTTGGTAATCTTGAAGGTTTGAGAGATGTTTTTGGCTGATATACTGATTTCTATTATTTTTTCATTTAGTTCGTGTTTATTTTTTCCGTAATTTTAAGTTTTTCTCCTATTTTACTTTTTATTTTTTTTATTACTATTGTTGTTACTCCCTCATTTTTTTATTTGATGAGTTTAAATCAAGCTGGTAAATCTATCAAACAGTGTATGGTAACGAGTTGTAAGTAAGGAGCGACGCGGCTCAATAGTAACCGAAACTCTAAAAGACGGAGTTTTTATATCAATAGATACATCAATTACATCGGCTTATTATGCTGATTTTAAATATATAAAATCTATTAAGTTTAGTGTTACCAATCAAAATCTGTCTGCAAGCCTGAGAAATTTTGCCTGATATTCGAACAATGGAAGAAACATCCCCTGAAAGTCAATTAATCTTAATGAAAGTCACATCACCAAATTCAGCATATCACAGAACCATGCTTTAGAGGTTATATGCTCTAATCTGCAAAAATGAGAAATTTTGTATTTTTGCCAGAAGAAAGATCAAAGATCGGATGCGTGTTTGTTTATTATTATTTTTTTCATTGGTGGTACCAAACCAATAGTACTAGAATATCGGGAACAGCCTTATTCAAACAGAAATTAAGAGTTTTAGTGTCCTTTTTAAGCGACCAAAAAGACTGGAGGGCAACTATCCCCCTCCCATAGCCTTTTTCCCCAAGTCGCCCAATTGAAATGTGACATAAGCCATTTTGTCCTACATAGTCAAAAGATCCAGTAACTATGCTTTTGAAGATAACATGACCCCCCACAGTCCCTGGGGAAAATGTCTGTAAGTCATGAGATTTGTCCATTGTTTACGTATAGTATTTGTTACTGGGAAACATACAGACATTTTTTTTTTGAAGGGGAGGGGTGAATTTCAGCTGGAGAGAATTTACACGGGGAGAATTTTCCGTGGAATGGGAAATTTTTGAGGGCTTGACTTTTCAGGGGAAATTTTAAAGTGGGGGAAAATTTTCAACGGGCTGAAAATTGTCTAGAGAATCTTTCAGAAGGTGGGGGGGGGAGTATTTTCCACGGTGGAATTATTCAATGCGGGAGTTTTCCACGGGATAAATTCTCCAGGGGAATTTTCTGCTGGAGCAACTTTTTACTGAGGGGGAGGGATTTGAGGAAATAATTTTTCCATGGAGGGGGGTTATCGGCATGATTTGAAAAACAATTGAAAATTGAAGTGCTAAGGAAAAATTTTCTGCCGGAGTCGTACGCAAGAAACCTTCCGGGGGGAATTTTTAGCGAGAAGAGAATTGTCTGGGGGAATTTTACTGACGGGGAAGGGGGATGATTTACGTTGGAGAAACTCTCCATGGAGGGAGTTCCCGCCAGGGAAAGGAATTCTCCATGGAGGCAAATTTCTCAGTTTCATTTGTAAACCGACTAGAAATTAAATAAAAAACAAGTTTTTTCAACTGTAAATAAGGAACAACATCAAAACTTAAAACTAAAAGAAATTACTACTTATATGAGGGGGGTTTTCCCCTCCTCAATATCTCACTCTTTACGCTAAAGTTTGACTTTTTGTTCCAATTGTTTAAGAACGACTTCTAAAAGACAAAAAAGGTTAATTAGATTAATAAGAAGTTATTTTTTTTATATACTAAAAAACTTTATCGCGAAGAGCGAGGTTTGAGGACAGGGAAACCCCCCACGTATACGTAATAATTGTTGTTTGTTTCAAGTTTTGATATTGCTCCTTTTTAATTTAATTAAAAAGGATTTAATTTATTTTTAATTAAAAAGGATTTAATTTTAATTAATTTAATTTAATTTAATTAAAAAATTTAATTCCCTAGATACATGAATAATATCCAATTGATTGCTTTTCAAAGCATTGTTTTTTGCTTTGTTTTTTGCTTTAGTGCAATTTGATGTCAGGTTGAGTGTCGTTTATGTTAATAAATTTGTTGGAATTTTTTGGAATTTGGTTTTTGAGATCTTGAAGAAGTACTTAAAATAGTTTTTTAAATATTGTAAAGTGTTGACTCTATGACATGCATGTGCTTTCTTTCTAGAATGGAGTTAACTCCGATAGCAACCTGTTCTACAAAGGAGCTGAGTTTGAAGGGATAGAGAACTTTAATGTTGACAAAGAAATCTTGTTTCCTGAGATGTCGGAATGGTAATTATTTTTTACCTTTAATATTTTATGTATAATTTTTTTATTATTAATTATTTCTACTAGTAAATAAATTAATTATTAAGAAATTACTAATTTAATTAATTAAATAAAATATATCGGATATTAATTTATTTAGTTAATTTATAAAATAATATTCATTATTTTTGTTAGTTAATTCGGTCATCTTTTTATTGCCTTAGTTTATTTTACAATCTAGTGAGAATGTGCTAATGATTCTATACCATAATGCAAAAAGGTGAGTTTGGAGTCTTTCACATTATCTTTTTCAATTCTGTCACACATCCTTCGGATCACATCAGATTACATATCTGCCCCACATAAGATCACAAAATCTAAGATAAAAAAGTTCTCTGTCTTTTGAATTTATACTATTGTGTGCTTGTTTTCCTTATTGTATGCTTATTGAATTTATAGATAAAGAATTACTGTGTTTTTTTTTCTGTAAGAATTCTGCTCTTAATTTTGATTGGCTGGAAAAAAAATCAGATCTCAGTAAATAACAACCACAAAAAACACTGAATGATTAAACGACTCAACGCCTGCTGTAGCAGTTTTCTTTTACGCCTATTTCTGGGAAAAAAATCTAAAAAAAAAGTCTTTCATTATTGCTTGTACGAGTCCTTGGCTGAGACGTTTTTATTTCGTCTGGACTGTAGACCTTACATTAATTGAAGTTTCATTGAATAATAGACCTTGATATATTAATTTATATAGTATTATCTGTTATACTAAATTGAATAAATGAATAAACATAGAATAAGTTAATTTAAAATTAATACCTAATTAAATAGTTAATTCAATCAAAAATATCAGTTTTATACACCATTTACAAAATCTTTATAACGAACTAATTGTTTTTTCTCTTCTAAATTGTAAAAACAAAACGAAAAAATCTCCCAAGATATTTATTCTTGGTATTCAGACCTAAGGGAGCAAGCAATTTTTTCATTTTGATGTTCTTGGTACTTTAAGGTACGTAAAATTCTGTTTAGAGCTTTGATCTATTTGCCACTACCTATGTTACAGACAAAGTTTGCTTGGTAAGATTATGTAACGTAAGGTCGAGTTTTGAATTATGCTAGTGTGAAAGGTTCTACGACGTAGTGTGAAAAAACTATAAAACTTAATACATTGGCACCAGTGTATCATGTTGAAAATTTATACCCCAAATAAGTTTCTTTTACCCCAAAAATTTTACCCCAAATAAGTATGGTTTTTCCGTCCCAGAAAGACCAGAGTCATTCCTACTTTACTGCAAACTACACAATTTGCTTGAATTGAAATTTGTATTTAACAAATTGATTTTCTATATACTTGAAACGAATAGATTGAAATAGGAAGCATTGGTGAAAAAAACCTATTAAAATGATAATTCAAGTTTCAAACTTTTATTTTTAACAATCATATAAATAAATGAAATAAACGAAAAAATTAAATAAAATGAAAACCCGCGTGAAAGTCCACGTAACTACTAATCTACTAATTCAAATATTTGATAAAGGATTTGATATATAAATGAAAATAAATAACCTATAAAATAAATAATAAAAATAGAAGTAAAACAAATTGATACAGCCAAATGGATTTGTTCCAAACAGGCTGGACATTAAAAAAAAATAAAAATAAAACTGAGGTTTGAGTAGTAATGGATTGTGAATGTTATGATGAATATGGTGAAATATAATGGAAAATGAAATATACGAATATTACGAGTGCCGTTATTTAAAAAAAATAAAGAAAAATCATATTTTGTTTTTGATAAAATTCAAATTATACTATACTCTTTGGGTAGCTGGAACGCCTATCTTACTTGTCCCAGTTTTCGTTCGTTTCATATTTGGCTTCATCATTCTCTGCAGTACCTGTTCATTTTATATTTGAATTCATTATTCATAGTTTAGATTTCACGTAAGCTAATTTCTGCTGATTTTCAGTTTCAGTTTTAATCTTCATTTTTCTTAGTTTCTATTTTCAGTTTAACTTTAGTTTGGCATTAATTGACTTAGTGTTTGTATGTTTTAATAGTAATAATGATGACTAATAGGTTTTATTAATAACAATAGTTAATGTTATTTAAAAGTAGAAAAGGGGTTGTAGCAGTCGCGGTGGGAGAAACTGCATAATGATTTTCTGCCTTTGTATTTCAATATTAGCTTGCATATTTGTAACAAAAACCAAAGAAATCGAAAGTCCAAATTCAGTAAAATAGAAAATAAATATATGTGAAATATATGCTTAATGTATTTTGATATTAGACTTTTATCTTATTATGGTAAATATCCGTAACACCCAGCTAAATGTTATGCTGAAAACACCCACATGATGTTATACGACGGTTAATTGATACAAGTATTCCTCCAGAATACCATTGTTATCTGATTGAGTAGGTTTTCTGATGCCCAGAAGGAAGTATAGCTTCTTTAATCCTGAAGTCAAGCGAGTATTACTACTACTACTACTACTAACAACTCACCGTGGCACCAAGCCGCCTGAGGCCAACGCAACTGCCTAGCCATCTCAGAGTTTCTCTCATTATAGCCCTAGAAAGCGGGATTGAACCACACTTTTCGTACAGCATACTGTTTGAAATACGGTCAGTAAGCTGGGTACCCAGAACAATCCATTGCCAATTTTGTCTGGAAAACATCTAGCAAATGTTCATCCGCTTTTCTGAGCGCCCATGCTTCAGAGCCATATTTGACCACTGTCATCACTGTAGCTTCTAATATTCTAATCTTGGTTTGCAGACTTATCTTCCTATTCTTTCAAACTTTTTTTTAACTGTGAAAAAAACACCCTGAGCTATATACACCCCCGTCCCCCACTATCTTCAATGGCTTAGAACCCCATGAATACCCACTTCTGTTGTATTCAAACACAATTTGCGAAACATGTTCCTAGTTTTTTATTTCATTTTTTATTATAGACGGGCTTGCTTCAATCTTAATGACTTCTACCAATTGACATTTAATCAACTATTGATTAATTTATGAACGAGTTAATCCCCTAATTAGTCACTTAATGAGTATGAGTTTAATGGCTCATTGTTTTATCTAGAACTAGGGCAGAATCTGCATCACTGTATCTCTCTGGCATCGGTCCAAAGGCCTCCTTTTTGCCTTGAAATCACACAGATCGAAGATTCTTGACATGGGCCGAGAGCAACGCTTTGAGACCTTCAATCACACAGATTGAAAATCGAAGTATGACTTAGATTTCAACAATCTGTAATGTGTTCACCTTTTTATAAAAGAATGGACTGGAGAGAAGGTACGGGCCCCGAAAACTTGCTTTGGGCCCTTAAATCATACTGATTAAAATCTTTATGCAATTAATTTACCCAAGATGTAACCTTTCTATAAAACAGAATGGGGAGGTGTTAACTATGATTGAGGTGTTTTAATATTTATTTGTTTATTTTAATATTATCTCAGAAATTTATTTTTCATATTAACCTTATATTCATGTAGCTCAAGATTGCTGTCTTTATGTTGTATAAGAATTAACTTGAAAAAAATAACACGTATGAAATGGCTTATATTTACGGTTGAAACACAAGTTACCTCCATTTTTAATTGACATTTGTTTTGCGACTAACAAAATTATATAATCGAGTTATAATAAACCTCACTTATCGTGTATTTGTGGCTATTTTATCAGGGGGGGGGGTAGCAACTGCCCCTCCTAGACCTCGGTTGCCCTCTCCCCCCCCCCCCCCCAGCTGAAATTTAGTTTCTTCCAAAATCTTGTCAACACTAAGATAAACCTACATAATTCAAGCATCAACAGAAACAGATCAGTTTTTTTTAATACATATTTACCTTTATAGTACTACAAATACCTTTGTACTTTTATAGTACTAATTAATACCTTTATGGTACCAAAAGGTTCGTTTTAGCTTTTACTGCTATTTTCACATGATTTTAGAAAATTGGTTCCAACTTTGCCCTCCTCCCAGAATTTTGACGAAATTATGTATCTGTATTGTACGTGACCTTTTACCATTGCTCAATGAGTTAGTTCGGACTGGTTCGGTTGGTTCAGGCTTGAAGAAAATTTTGAGAGTCTGTCGGATTTGTTCTTCAGAAATGAAAGTTTTTCAATCAAAAAGTTTTATGAAAGAACAGAAAGGATGGTACTCTGTTGGGGTAAGGTCTGGAGAGGAAGATGGGTGTTGTAAAATAAACCCGAACTCAATAATTTTCGAGTCACCTTTTACGTGGTCACGCACCGTTGTTTAAAATAACAACGATTTTTGCAATTGACGACTGCAAGTCGCTTTTCCATTTACTCTTAACAGCTTCTGGACATATTTGTCTGCAATATCGTTAATTTTGATTTAAACAGCTTCCCATGTGTAGAAGAAGCCTTTGAAGCAAATAATTTAAATCAAGATTGGTAGTCAACAAGCCGTTTCCATTCCTTTTATTAATAAATCTCTCCGTCAGAAAATAGTTCCAAAGGTCAAACAGAAAACTCATTGTTCAATAATTGCTGGTCAAATTGACTCACAAAAGTAAAAGCTGGTGATGGATTCTGTTAATTCACCGTCAATTTTTTACTGAAACCCTTGTGACTGGAAGAAAATTATTATTTTTAATAATGAAAAAAGCCAATTACTTAACTCAAATTCTATTACTCTTCAACCTCTTATTGCGTTACTATAATCACCTAGTAAAATTTCTTTACACCTAGTAATCACCTAGTATATCACCTAGTAATTCACTTATTTAGTTCACCTAGTTAATTCACCTAGTATAATCACCTAGCAAAATTTCTTTGCTTACTTTAGAGGTAGTTGTTAAAAGGAAACTCTGCTACAGACAGAATTGATCAGATACAGTTTAGGTGCCTCATCTTATGAAGAATTGAGCTGTTTTAGAAGTGGAGACAGCTACGAAGTGGAGGTTGTGTGCATGACAATTTGAAACTACTGCTTAGTTTTTGATCCAAACTTCATTTTCCGTGATTTTCAGTTTTATCGAAACTGTTGATAAGCAAAAGCTGTTTTCGTGATGCAGCAGAATTCTGCCACTTGCAATCTCAAATCGCAAGAGGGACAGCGAAAAACGCCTTTTCGGTTTCACCAAAGTTGTTGTTCAGCAAGAATTGTTCTTGTGATTGTATTGTTGTTTTTTTTATACCACTTTTTTGTTATTCTCACTTTATGATATTTTCCCAGCTCCTTACTTGTTTGGATAAACAGGTAAATTGTGTTGTCCTTACCCCACTTTGTTACTACGGGGCACAAACCATTGAAATAATTTCTCCTGTTAGGTTCGATTAATTTTGTAGGGATATCTTTTGTATTCTTCTTGAAAAAGAGTAATTTTTTAACTTATATATATCTCAAAAAGTTAAATGTAGGCTATCTTAGAAAAAACTTATCCGGAATTCAATTTTGAAAGAAAAAGAACCCCATATTTTTTGTATTAGTATTTTTTAGTATTACTGGGGGCCAAATTAAAAAAAACAAAAAAACGTGGATTAAAACTCAGCAAAAAATTAGCTAAAAGCATATGGGACCAAATAGCCTAAGAAGGTGTAGCTTTAATCTCAAAGTGTCGTTGTCTTTGTGAATGAATAGACTTTTAATGTTTGAGTACTTACGAGCAAAAAGCATTGTCAGATTTAACAAATTAGTTTTGTATATTTAATTTACGGTTATGAGTGGCAACACTGACGAAAGTGTGATACTACCCTGCTCTATGACTGTTTAGTATTATAAGATAATATGATTACCAAAGGCTCTAAGGATATAACCGTTTTTTTGTTGTTACTACTACTACTAACCACTCACCGCAGCACCAAGCCGCCTGAGGCCAATACAGCTACGCACGCTCCTCCTCCATCCCGATCTATTCAAAGCCTCCCTCTTTACATCCTCTCAGGGAGTTTCCATTTCCTTGAAATCTTTCCTTATGACATCCTCCCTCCCAAACCAGCTGCGGACGACCTGCTTTCTGTTTAGCCCTAGACGGTTGGCCGAAAAGGACAATCTTTGGTAATTTTTCATCCTTCATCCGCATAACGTGCCCTAGCCATCTCAACCTTTCTCTCATTATAGCCCTAGAAAGCGGGATTGAATCACACTTTTCGTACAGCCTACTATTTGAAATACGGTCAGTTACCTGGGTACCCAGAACAATCCGCAGGCAATTTCTCTGGAAAACATTTAGCAATTCTTCATCAGCTTTTCGGAGCGCCCATGCTTCAGAGCCATATTTGACCAATGTCATCACTGTAGCTTCCAATATTCTTATCTTGGTTTACAGACTGATCTTCCTATTCTTCCGAACTTTTTTTTTTAACTGTGAAAAAACACCACTGTCTTTGCTAATAATACTACTAAGGTAAGTGAAGCTATCCGCCTGATCAATCCTTTCTTTACCCAACGTCACCTTATCATCTTAACTTATTCATAGCCTAAGTAGCTTAGTCATCTCAGCATTTATTTTTAAGCCTATTCTTGTACCTTGAACTCGCAAAACCTCTAAAAGTTCATTCATTTTGCTCATAATTTCATCTAGCATGCTTAAATCCTCAGAATAATCTAAGTCCAGGAAATTTTTTCCTCCCCATTTGATTCCGTGGTCTCCCATTGCCTTTCCTGTGCTTCTTGAGACAAAATCCATCTAAATGATCTATACAAGGGGGGATAGAAAACAACCCTGCTTAACTCCTGATTTAATACGAAACCTGATTTAATTCAGGCACTTCTCAATTATTAACCTAAGAAGGAAAATTTGGTCGACAGACAGAAAATTGTATAGTGAATTTGCTCCCTTTCTTTATTGTTCCTTTCTTTCCTTATTTCTTTGTTTCGTTTTTTCTTGTTATCTTTCTTTATTTCCTTTCTTTATTATTAGGAAGCGTAAACCTACATTTTATCTTGATGAAATTGACTTTCTGAAAAAAAAAAAAAATGATCGGTATTCAGTGTTTGAAAACTTTTTCATATTGATTTTTTTTTCTAGACAGAAAAACGGAAAATTGTATCGTGAATTTGTTCCCTTTTTTTATTATTTCTTTCTTTGTTTCACTATTTTGTTATTCTTTTCTTTCTTTCTTTTTTCCTTTCTTTATTATATGGAAGCGTAATTACCTACATTTTAGCTTTATGAAATTGACTTTCTGAAAAGAAAATGATCCGTATTCAGTGTTTGAAAATATTTTTTTTACCCTTGAGCCCTATATGCTCGTCTTATTGGCCTATTTAATCGAATTATTTTTTTTTTTTACAATCCCTAGAAAGAAAACAGTCGAGAAAGGCTAAAATATAGTTTTGCAACTATTTGAATGCAACTCAAAGTGTAAAAATCTTGCGTTGGGTAAGACTCAATATTGATGTTGTTATGTCATAAATAAATTATGAGATCGCACTGACTAGATATGACACAAGAAAAAATACCGGGGATATAAACAAGGAAAAGCTTTCAGGAAAATAAAGCCATAATTCAGTGAAAATATTTCAGCCTAGACGTCCGTTCAGTCGTCTTCACTTCAAAAAGAAGAAAATTAAAACATAGAATAAAATCTACAAAACAATATAAAAAGTCAAACTTAAAAAAAAACAGTCACACAATATGCACCAACAGGCTGCAAAAAGGTGACTTTTGGGGTCCAAGGTTTGTCTTTTATTTGGGTTTCGTTTTCATTCCATATTTGAGTTTTTTTTTTTTTTTTTTTTTTTTTTTTTTTTTTTTTTTTTTTTTTTGCACTGAAGACAATCGAGTTGAGGTCTCGGAAAGAATATTTGGATTTTTCGGAATTTTGGATTGTTACAATAAAACAAAACATTTAACTTTTGTATTTTTGATACCTTGCCTTTGCCAAGGCTTGCCTTTGTCTTGCCCTTGTCTTGCCTTTGATACAAGGCTAGACTAAGAAGAATTAATCGAGACGTGAGATTTGGGTGTTTTCATGATTGTAAGGTATTGTTTTTTGTTGTTGTTTTTTCTCAGTCACATAGGCAGCTGGGTGGTTGCTTGCTTTTCAATGGATCTGGATTATTTTTACTTCGAAAGAACTTCTGAGTTAAAATCGATATAGAGCTTGTTATGGTTCTAGATCATCTCTGTATAGCCCAAAGATCAAGTCTGATGTTTCTACACCTCTGAGAATTTCCAAAAACCGGATGGCAATATAGCTTTAACTACACGCTGTACTTCCTGCTCTTATTTGCCCAGCTGCTTTGCTCTATCAAAACAGCTGAACCAACGCTTTTTGACAATTTTCTCGGAAGTGTGAAAATGTCAGATGCACTCTTTGGGCGTGACAGCTACGAAATTATAACTCGATTTTAACTATTGAATGTTTCACATTTTAAGATTTGCAAGAATGATGATTTGGCATGATGACTTTTTTGGAATTATTTGTAACAAAACTGACAATAATATTCTTTTAGACTTTAGCATAAAAAGTGCTATAAATTTACAAAAAAGATACTATAGACTGAAGGATGGGCCTAACAGTTGCCCTATTTGTGGAGAGATGGATGAGTCTTTGTATCATTTTTTAGGGGAATATAAGAAAATGAGGGACACGCCTGGAAATATTTGGTAGGGAGGTCGGGGAGAGAGATAGGATTTTGGAAAATTTTAAAAGTAGGTGTTACTTAGACATAAATAATATTTGAAAGTTCGTCCGGGTAAGGACGAGGCATCGTGTTGATTTTCTTGAATGAACTTTTTTTTTAGTTTCCGATTTGTTGTTGTATTTTTTTTTTTTTTCGCTTTTTCTTTTGTAAGTCACCGTTACCCAATAGAACTTTCGTGTGAATAAATCTATGTATCTATTAAAGTACTGTAGATTACGGCAGTGGGGGAGCTTTTAAAGAAAGAGCTCTGTTTAGGTTTCTTAATTCACAAACAGAAAAAAAAATCTGACAAAATACAAACACTGCACTTCTGAAAAACCGACATCTCTGCTAACGTGCAGCATAGTATACAAGCCAGTGCCATAAGAACATTAAAAAAGGTGCTCCTCCAGCTCCCTACCAACAAAACTTAAATTACCTGTCATTTAGTAAATGCTCTTCTGTATGTTACTATTCTCAAAATGTTTGATTCACTCAGAAGAAGATCCAATTCTTGTCTGAATTGTATTTAGGATAGGGTGTAACGGGAGACTCCTGTCTGTTGATTAATGGGAAATTTGAGTTTCATTCCGTTTGTGGAAGCCACTTCCCTGGCTGGTTGGCTCTCTCATTTGTGTTGTATCGTGATTTCTGCTTAACAGTTTTTTGTGCTATTTGCCTCCTATTTATTCAATATTTGGTCTTGCCCATGCTATGTATACAATGTTGCAATTCATTCCCAATTCTCTTTGACCCGCCTGTTCAAAACGTCTTGTCATAAAGAGATATGAGGTTTAATTATCGTTGTACTTGTATCAACATACAACCTCTTTGGTATTCAAGGTTAAGAGCTTATTTGGTTGCTTGAATTGGTAGGGCGTGGATATGTCAAGTCCTTACCCAATTTTTACCCTTGATGCTACTAGTTTGTATTCAAGCTATACTTTATCTACCCAAGTTTTGTGTTTGGATGTTGATAAAGCATTGTCATTAGTATAAATGGAGGAGGGGGGTATAAAGAACTAGAAGGGGCCAAACACCCTGAGGATAGAGCCCAGCCTTTTATAGGAAATTTATTACGTCATTGGACAAGGAATGAATTATATTATTTTCAGGAGTGACAGTGTGGATTAAATGAAATTCCCTGTACCGCTAAGTGTATCCATATAACTCGATATGTGAAGGATAATGTTTTCCGCGGATATGTCGATTAAAAAATAACGGCTGATGCTGAGATTCATTGACTTTTTCAACATAAACGGAATTCGGGATTCTGTTTTCGTATTTGCATTGCTGGTTACTGGTTGTAGGCTAATTAAACCTAATTTTAACAGCTCAAATCCGCTGTTGCCTTGTGATTTCTAAAAAAAACAAAAACAAAAAAAAACTGCGCGTCGTATTTGTCTCAGAAGCTGTTAATATATATTCTTCTCTGTCAGGTTTTGTGTTCATTTTTGCATATATCTCTCAAATTCTTAGGTGTTCTAACATGATTTCTTGCTAAAAAAGAAATTTCAATTAAGAAATGGGCATTGACTTCATAAATGCCAGTGTTCTCTTTGACGTGAGAGATTATAAGTGCTATAGTTGGGAGACCCATCTATCCCTATCCTTTAAAGAGCCATCTATCCCTATTTGTACCAACCTGGGCATAAAAGTCCCCTAATAAAAATACTAGAGAATGAAATTTTCTGTAAGCAGTCATTTCTGTTCCATGTTCCCATTTGTTGCATTTTTTTACTTTATTTGTCTGATATTTTTTTGTGTAGGGAAAGCAAAGTTGTTTCAACGAAGGGGTGGAATGCTATTCAAATTCAAGGTCATCGTCAATGTCTTCAAGGTCGTCCACTTTTCTCTCACCCAACAAGAGTTCAAATAACGTCTCTGAGAAGACTGAGTAGTGATCAAAAGTTTGGTAAAAGCACTATCCTTGCTCAAGAAGGGACGTTGATTCAGGAATTGCCACTGGTTTTTAGAAAGACAAATAATATTCTTCTTTTGATGGAGAATAAGGGTGAAGCTTATGAATTACCAGTGTTGTCTCATAATAAGCCTACAATTTCGGATGATGAACTTATTAACGAAATTCGGAAGTGCAAATCCTACTCAGGAGTATTCAAAGTGCTGAGCCTAACTGAGTTTGATAAAGTTACTGCTCCCGTGGCCCTTCAAGTTCTCAACGCTATTGCTCAGTTAGGAATTGATTTTGGGTACAGAAATAATAAATTAAATGTGCAGAATACAGTGAGCCGCGTTGACTCATTCATTGAATCAGCAATTTTGAATCAGCTGTTTGAAATAATTCTGGTATCCAAAGATAGTGATGTGTTAGTTGGTGCTTTAAAACTCGTATCGAGACAATCTTTCCCATACGATATTGGTCCATATCGCTTAAGATTATGCGGTGAAGTCCTTTTGAGGGTTAATGAATGTAAATTTAGTATAAATCAAATACCGGAGATTGTGAAATATTTTGCAGATATTGCTTCACAAGGACGTCTTCCAGACTTTGAATCTTCACCTGACATGCTATGGAGGTGTCTTTCGGAGCGACGAGCTGAAATAAGTAACAATAATTTGTCAAGTCTATTTAATATGTTGTCACATCTTAGGAGCAGTCGAAAAATGGTTTGCTATATCCTTGAATGCAGAGCTATTGAATTACTTGGGGGATTTAGCGTCAAACAAATTGTGGAGATTCTTTCAATATATTCAAATCTTAATCTTGGCTGTAGAAAGATATGTACTGAGTTTGCTGGCTGGCTTAAACTGAATATTCACTCTCTAAATGAAGAAAGGATGACCCAAATGTACAACTACTTTACTAAATTGAATTTCTATGGCCAAGATCTAGAGAGTGTTTTAAGTAAATATTTAAAAAACTGTCCAATTTCTGACGAAAGCTTTCTAATTGCCTCCTTAAATTGGTGCAGAAAACAGCGTGTTTACAACACTGTGATATTAGAAAGATCATACGAATTCTTCATCAAAAACCAACACAGACTCTCCATAAGAGCACTTGAAACAGTTGTGAAGTCCTTTGGTGAATTAAATTATGATCCTGTTGATGGTAAGTTCTGGTCTGTAGTTGAGGAACTACTTGATAAAAAGTTTGTCCAGTGCCCACCTGATGTGATGGTAGATATGCTTATTAGTTGCCTGTACCTTGGAAGATACCCTTTAAATTTTTTGCCCCAGGTATTATCCCCCTTTTTTCTTGATCGACTTCAGATGGTTTTTGGAAAGCGTAAAACAGAAGCTCTGTCTACATTGCAGCTTCTTGATGTAGCTCTTACTATTGAATGTCCATCCTATAGAGGCCCTAAACTTCCTTCAACGCTCTCAAGTGATCAGAAGCTGGATGGTAGAATTGTTAAAATGGCAAATTTGGTGAAGCATGACTTTAACCAAGTTTGCCATGGTGCATTGGGTATAAGTGTTATGTTTACGCCTGCTAATTTACCATTGTTTTACTCCATTGATTTGTTGCTCCATAAGCAAGAGGTGGAGCCTTTTTCTCGTTTTGGGTACAAAAAAGACAATAGCGAAGCAACAGCTGTGCTAATTCACGTTCCTGAACATTATAATACAAAAGGAGAGTTGATGGGTACTCAGATGATGAAGGTTAGACAGTTAGAGTTGATGGGGTTCCAGGTGATCTCCATTCCTTATGATGATTTATTCCGTCTCAAATATAAATCGGTTTTAATGAAAAGATATTTGAGGTCGAATTTGCTTTTTAAAAGTTGTATTGGCCGTCATATCGTTAAATCATCAGATGATGGAGGTTGGTAATCCGGTTATGTCGTTCAGTTTAGTTTTAATATATTTAATCGGTTTCTTGAATAAACGAATAACGGATCGTTCTTATTTTTGTCTTTTGTGTGTATTTAAGGATCACGGGCAGGACAAAAAAGTGTTTCTGTTGACTGACTAAAATGGGAAAATAATGATAAAGTAGAGAAGAAGAATCAATTGAAGGAATATTATAATAGATGTGTTTTAAGAATCAGTTTAAACATAATGCATCTTAATATAATAGATTACCAATAATTCAATATTTGTAAATTTTCTCCCGAAAACAACATGAAAGTTTTACTGCTGAAAATGGATATACTACAAATTTTTGGTGTGAAAAAAAATATCTAGATAGTTTCAAGACTTTCTAAAACTTCCTCCTTCCCGGTCGCCATTATATTTTTCATAGATTAGGGCCGTTTTTAGCACTAAGATCTTACATCTAAGATCTTACATCTTTCTGCAAAGATTATCGTTTTTTAACCCATCTTTTTTTTAAGATCTTACAGTTCACTGATGTTAGCAAAAAGTGTGAAGACCGCCACTGTTCTGCCGTATAGAACAATGATGAAAGAACTTTGATGATATACTCATCATTGTCCTCAGACCGCTGATCAGAGCAGAATGATGAAAGACGCTTGCGTAAAAACGACAAAAGATGTAAGATCTTAGTTCAAAGGCTTCACTTTTAAGCGTTTTCTGACAAAAGATGTAAGATCTTAGTACATTGATGAGTGAAAAAACAGGCCTATTATCTGCTCACTGAAATTAGATACCCATGAAGTTTGAAGGCCTCGAACGTAAATAGGAGGAGTTTCAAAACACAATTCGTTTGTTGGCAAATCAGTTGATTCCGAACTTTTAGGGAAAGAAATTCCCCTTTTGATATCTGTGAAGTTAATATTGGATTATAAATTGCTTCATATAAGATGCTACGCATTGCGGTAGAAAGAAAAACTACATTAATTATTTGCGTATCAGAGGACCAAGTGTACATATATATATAATTATTGTTCGCTTAATAAGATTGTTCGTAATAAGGAAATTTTTAGTTTTCCGATGTGAAAAAGCGATCAACGTAGATCATGACTTCGGGAAAATTTGTTTAGAGCCATAATTCTAGAAAAAAAAATCATTTTTCATATTAATGACTAAAAAACACCCTGACGTCTAATGCACTAGTGCTTTTATTTTCAACAGCGCATAAATAAAATGAAATTAAAGTTATTTTGTGAAAGAGGTTTAAAACATTGTCTTTCTGTTCACCGAGCGAAACTGGTCCCCTAGTGCTAACTAATTGACCAATGAAAATGCAAGGAGGAAAATGGAAATTTCCACTGCCTTTTTTATTAGGCGTGCTGCCTGTAAGATCCCGAATGAAAACGTGACTATCGCGTATATTTCCTAACACGCCCAGTTTTACGTTTAATGAGATACATGCCTCAAGGATTACCTTCAAGTCTGCACCCCTACTGGATTATCAATATTTTGATATTACGTAGGGTTTTGAGTAATATCCTCTTTTTCTTTGGAATTTTAGAGATAAAACAGAAGGATAATTAAGTCAATGAAAATGCAAGAAAACCATTTTTTTTTTTTTTTTTTTTTTTTTTTTTTTTTTTTTTTTTTTTTTTTTTTAATGCATCAGAAAAACGGAGTGTTTAATAGTCTGAGATGTTTTTTAATTTTTTGTCAAAAACTGCAACAAAGGGAAATTACTTTTCTTTAAAGATAATACTTTAGAATTGAAATCTCATATCAGTTTTGGTAAGGAAATTGAATTTCATAACATATCCAAAATAAATTATGAAGTAATAATTAAAACATTGCAAGATATTTTGGGGAGAAAATAATATAGGCATATGACGCTAGGATGCTATTCAACCTATAACATCAACAATTTTACTTTATATAATTTCCAAGTGTACCAAGACGATGACGAGAGGTCATCCAACAGGCAGGTGAAGTCAGTACATTTCTGGGTACCACTAAAGTCGGTTGGTTTGTGATCACCACAAGAGAGTACATTATTTTCCTTTCTTTTTTTATGCCTGAAGCCTGAAAGCAAGCAAGTATTTCTTAGTATAGGATTTGCATACAGTCAGTAGGTTGCATTAAAAGGTTGGGCTTTGCTCGGAAGCAGAATTTTTAGGGGCGCAAAATCCCAAATAAATAACCAAACGGTTTTAGTCATTTTGTAATTTTGAAATTGTATTTTTTTTTCGAAAAAAGTAGATGGCGCAGTTGATAACTGAAAATAAGTAATCAATCAATAAAATAAATTGAAAAATGATTAAATAATAATAATTAAAAAATAAATTATTAATTAACTTAATATTGAAAGTACTCTCGTTAATAAATGAAATTTTCATAAAAGTTTTGCCTGAAAAGTTATTTGGGAGACAAGGGGTGGGGGGAACTAATCAAGATTTTTCCCCAGGCGCAAGAAAGGCCAGAACCGCTACTAAAGTCGGTTGGTTTGTGATCACCATACGAGATTACGCTATTTTCATTCCTTTTTATGCCTGAATCCTGAAAGCAAGCGAGTAATTCTTAGTATAGAATTTGAATACAGTCAGTAAGTTGCATTAAAAGTGACGAATTAAATGCGTAATTTTGTAAGTATACCCTGTTTTATCTTACGACTGAGTGGTCCAGTTAAACTATAAACTTTTTTTTTGGGGGTGGGTGTATTATTTGTGTGCGGAAAGGGTGCAAATTACTTTTTTTTTTATCCTACAAAAAGAGAACACGCTGTGTTTTCACCCCTTCTATTATTTTTGTCATCCGACAAGCCCTTAGGCTCCAGAATTGTAGGGTGTTTTCGTATATGTTTTGACATGTTTATTCAAAAATGAATTTGTCAGATTGTACTCTGAAAGAATGTTTACTGTTTGCTGGCAAATGATTTTGTCAGTATTAATTCTATTTTTGTTATTCTAGTTTTATGGTATTAATTCTATTTTCGGTAAATACCCGTTTTGCTGTAGTGTTAACTCGATCACAGGCTTTGACTGTATTCAGAAAGTGTTCTTGGATTTGATCAAAATAGCTTCTGAAATATTGGTTTTTCACAGTTCTTTTCAAAACATTCTATATCTGATTCACTAGATTCATAATTGAATTTGTTTGTTTTCTTCGTACAAGTACTAGAAACTTGTAAAGCTCCACTTGAGTGCTCGTTAAATGCGCTGTGAAGATCGAGTTTATGATAGTCATCTTCCAATATCGGCTAAGTTGATTAAGGAGTATTTTGAGATTAGGGCCATTTCGGTATTTTTGGGAATTAAATATAGAATTTTCTTGAAAATGAGCATAAATTACAAAGACTGGAAAATTTTTAAGTTATATTTCTACAATTTTTAAATAGAACTTTAATGGAAAATAATGTGTATGGAAAATATCTAATAAAATTAGCTTAATTATAAAAAGAAGGCTAAAAACAAGACTATAAAAGTATATTTTAAAAAAAAGAAGAAAAAAATACTGAATAAAAAAGAGTCGGGATGAGTGTACTGAGGAATAGATGATACAAATACCAAATTCTCAAAGTCTCAAGGTGCTTGTTTATCTTGAAAAAATTGGCTGTGAGTGTTATACTATCAATTATATCTGCGGACTCCTAGGAGCGAAGGGTTTGAACCCATGGAAAAGCTAGTGATTAAGCTTGATGAGAGATTGGTTCTTGGAACATTGGGCTCAGGGACATCGGGCCTCTGATGTTCCTGGCGTTGCGAAGCATACAAAAATTGCATTGAATAATATTTTTCCCGTATGGTACAAATGATTCTCAAACCTTTTTAGGATTTTAGGGGCAAGCAGTTTCTCTCTTTTTTCTGATAATTTTCCATTCGTTTTTAGTTTGGTTTTTTTATTCATCTTACTCGTATTATTATTGTTCTTATTATTCTATATTATTATTAATATATATTCTTGTTATCATATTCACTGCTTTTTAGTTTCGTTGTAAGTTTTACTTTTGTATTCATTGTAGATTCCTTTTGTTTTTGTTTTCCTCATTCTTGGTAACTTACATTCTTTATGTTTTACCTTCTTTATAAGTTAGGTTGACATTTTTTAAATCTATAGCATTGTTCTTTACTTTTCAAACTGTTCGTGATAACGAACTGTAAGTAAAGAGCGACCCGACTCAATAGTAACCAAAACTCTAAAAAAGAAATTTTGATACCAATAGATGCATCAAAAGAACCATATTTTTTTGCTGATTTCAAATATCTATATTTCATCACGTTTAGTCTTACCCATCAAAAGTTACGCACCTGAGAAAATTAGCCTTATTTTTGAAAAAAGTGGGAAACACCCCCTAAAAGACATAGAACCTTAATTAAAATCACACCATCAGATTCAGCGTATCAGAGAACCCTAGTGTAGAGGTTTCAAGGTCCTATCTGCAAAAATGTGGAATTTTGTATTTTTTGCCAGAAGAAAGATCACATAAGTGTTTATTTGTTTTTTTGTTGTTTTTTTTTTTTTTCTTCTTCCCCAGGGGTGATCGTATTAAAAATATACGAATATAGATGTTCGTTACGTAAGTTAATTCGTAAGTTACGTATATTTACTACTAATAAAAATGTTCGTAAATAAAATTAAACAACTTTCGAGAAAGTCATTTCGCCAAAAAAAAGGTAAAATCAATTTGCAAATTTCGTTTTAATTATTCATGTACGGTGAGCCAAAATCAAAACCTGCAATAATTTAAAAACGTTCAGAAATTAAAAAAAAAAAACAAGTTTTTTTAACAGAAAGTAAGGAGCGATAATAAAACTTAAAACTAACAGAAATTATTCCGTATATGAAGGGGGTTGCCTCCTCCTGAACACCTCGCTCTTTACGCTAAAGTTTAAATTTTCTCAAAATTCTTTAAGAACGATTTCTGAAACACTATGTTCGTTTAATTGGAACAATGAAAAGCCTTTTTTAATAGTACTAAGAAACTTTAGCGTAAAGAGCAAGATGTTAAGGAGGAGGAAACCCCCTTCACATACGGAATAACCTAACCTAATGAGTGACCCGGCTCAATAGTACCCGAAACTCTAAAAAACCGAATAAAATACCTGAAACTGAATAACTTGGTATCTAAAATACCAATAGACCCATCAAAAGAATCAGATTGTTATGCTTATTTCAAATATATAAGTTTTATCAAGTTTTGTCCTTCCTATCAAAAGTTACACGCCTGAGAAAATTTGCCTGATTTTCGAAAAAAGAGGGAAACACCACTTAAAAGTCATAGAACCTTGATGAAAATCACACCATCAGATTCAGCGTATCAGAGAACCCTACTGTAGAGGTTTCAAGCTCCTATGTGCAAAAATGTGGAATTTTGTACTTTTGCCAGAAGAAAGATGACGGATGCGTGTTTATTTGTTGTTGTTTTTTCCAGGGGTGATCGTATCGACCCAGTGGTCCAGAATATTGTGCGAGGGCTCATTTGAACGGGAATTAAAAGTTCTATTGCCCTTTTTAAGTGACCAAAAAAATGGAGGGCAACGAAGCCCCCTCCCACGATCATTTTTCGCCCGATCAAAATTTTGAGATAGCCATTTTGTTCAGCATTGTCGAAGAACGTAGTAGCTATGTTTTTCAGGGTTATTTAATCTCCACAGTCCCTGTGGCAAGGGCTGCAAGCAATGAAGTTTGTCCATTAGCTACATACACTGTTGATTGTTAGGAAGTGTATAGATGTTTTCAGGGGGGGGCGGCTTCTGGGTACGAGGGGGGGGGGGTTGTGTGGAAGGATCTTTCCATGGGGGAAGGGACATTGCTATGAGGGGGGCGCCAGATTTCCCAGCATTATTTTAAAAAAATGATCATAAATAAAAAAAAAAACAGTTTTTCGACTGAAAGTAAGGAGCAAACTTAAAACGAATAGGAATTATTACGTATATGATTGGGTTCGCCCCCTCGTCAATGCCTTTCTCTTTACGCTAAATTTTTTTAGTACTTTCATAAGAGCTATTTTTTCTAATTAACGGCCTTTGTGATTAAGGGGTCTTTTTTAAAGAATTGGAACAAAATTTGAACTTTAGCGTAAAGAGCGTGATATTGACTAGGGTGTGAACCCCCTAATATACGTATTAAAAATATATGAATATAGAAGTTCGTTTCGTAAGTTAATTCGTAAGTTACGTATATGTATTACTAATAAAAACTTTCGTAGTGAAACTAAACAACTTTCGAGAAAGCCATTAAACCAAAAAAAGGTAAAATCAATATGCAAATTTCGTTTTAATTATTCATGTACGGTGAGCCAAAATCAAAACCTACATTAATGCAATATACAGAAATTAAACACAAAAAGCAAGTTTTTTTTAACTGAAAGTAAGGAGCGACATTAAAACTTAAAACGAACAGAAATTATTCCGTATATGAAAGGCGCTGTCCCCTCCTCAACGCCTCGCTCTTTACGCTAAAGTGTGATTTTGTCTTACAACTTTATTTTTTAAAAAAATAATAAACTTTAGCGTAAAGAGCGCGGCGTTGAGGAGGGGACAGCCCCTTTCAAATACGGAATAATATTTCTGTTCGTTTTAAGTTTTAATGTCGCTCATTACTTTCAATTAAAAAAAAATTGTTTTTTTTTATTTAATCTTGGAAAGAGCTCATTCATTTAATTTGATTTCTGCACGTGATGTTGTTTTTTTTAAGAGAAGTAGTAATTGCGATGATAATCGGGGATAGAAGGCATAGTGACTCCACCATCCGTTTCGACAATGCCATCTGGCTTGCGATCGGTTTCAGGTTTCGATCTGCCCGATTTCTGCATGGCTTAGCTGAGTTTTTCCTGTCCAAAACTGTTGAAGTGCTGAATTGCTCATCCTTAGTTTCCCATATGAAGATGTTTCTGGTTTGGAGATCGAGCTGGTTTAGCTTAGATCCCTGGTGTTGGACTGTATATGTTCATTATCTTGTATTAATTTATTTTTGATTGAATTATGTGCTTAGGTTATAACTTGAGTTTTCAATTTTTTATAAATTCTAACCTGACCATGATTCTAACAGGCATTAGTACTTTTCTAACAAATGCATCTGTGAAGCGTGAGCGAATGACAACGGTTGAGCATGGTTTCAACGATGCTCGAAATAAAAACGACTCGAAGAAGGATCTTCAAATTAATGATTTGAAAGAAGCGCAGTTTATTTACCCTGACGAAGTTCTGTTGGAGAGGGAGATTTTAGGCCTCTATTGGGACTCCAAATAATACAAGTTATTAATCTTAATGTGATCATGATTTCAACAAGGCAAAATAAATCCTCCTATTAGCTAAATTTTTTGTTGAAGAGTGAGTGTAACCGTCAGTGGTGAAACACGTAGTTCGAAAAATGTGCCTATTGATTCCAAAGTGGTGCAACACGTTTATTTAGCCTGGATTTCTGGCTTGGATCTCCTATGAAAATGTTCAATTCTGAGATGATTTCGGATTTCATTTGTCTAGAATTAGCTAAGTGCCAAGGACGGTTAAAATTAAGTTTGGATGGCCGAATTGGTTAAATGGAAACTTAATAGTCTATGTCGATCTTAATTATTTAAAAAAGAATCGAGAACTTAGTTTTTGATGGTAAGGACTTCATTGTGCAGTTTACTGCAAAAAACAACAAAATAAAAATAACTAAAACAAAGTTTCGAATATTTTTAACCATTCAGTCCTATTTGGGTGACCACAGTTATGTATATTGTTGTTCTTGCATTAGTCCCATATTTTGAAGTTTAGAAGAGGACTTGACAGGTTTTATATTTCCACCTATTGGTCCATGTTTTAAAACTTATCATTCGTCCTAATTTAAAGACAATGTTATTTTTCTTACTGTGCTTATTTCCCATTTCTTGTGCTCTACCTGCTAGGCTTTTGGATACAAAATTCTCTTCGTTTCTTTTGTCTTTTCTTCTTGTTCCGGTTTTAATGTTTTTGTAGATTTGTAGTATGCTACTGAATAGATGATCGATTATAATCAGCTTGTTGGACGATTGATGGATAGTAGAATCTTAATTAAGGAGCGTGAACAAGAAAGCGAAAAACAATGTGAACAGGAAATATTTATCCCTGGAATGATTTCTTTTACTTCTCAATTTATATTGCTGAAAAGAAAGAGAAAAGCCAATTTGGAATAGTGGTTATTAGGTATATTGATGAAATAAAATTATATGTACCTTAAAGAATTACTTACTCTTTGCTTGCAATGTTTGGCTGTCACTTTTTAATTTTTTTCTTCTTTTCTCATATGGTTGTTTTAATACATAGCTCCAACCAGAGCTTTTCCTGAGGGTCAACTGGCATAAGGTTAGGGCTCCTTGTCGCGTTTTTATAATAAGCCCTGGTTAGTAACTGTGGAAAAAAATACAGTTCACTGGCTTATCCAAGGATTGATGGTGTTAAAACGGTACTGACTCTCTAGTTATTGTTCTACTAATCCAGGAAATACCAAGGATGTTAAAATAAAACCATTTTTTCTGCTCTTGATTCATCTTGGGTATATTCATACCTAGTAACCGCATTCCCCTTTTTGTTGTTTCGGAATTGTGAAGTTTTTGAAGCAGTAACATATTTTCGTCAGTTTTGCCACATTGAGGCATCAAAACAAACAAGTAGAACAAATTAATTTGGCAATGTTTTTTCCGCAACTTCAAAGTTTTTTAGCTTATTTTTTGTTTTCTCCCATGTTCCTTTTTCAAGTTTGGCGCCCGCTACTGCTGCATCTGGAGGTCTGTTTCATTAATTGAATTACCGTTTTTCTTATTTATTTTTTTAAAGATGTAAGTGGCTGTAGAGTCTTCCATTTCTACAATTTAATCAAAAAGATTTTGTTTTCACTGTATTTGGTACTTTAAGCTTCAAAAGCTCTTGAAGTGCACTACGGAGAATTCCGTTCTCTTGGAATTCCTTAGACACAAGTGAAAACTGGAAAGATCTGGAAAGTGGAGATGGGAAATAATTTGGTTTTGGAAATTCAAAAAAGCAAACTAAATTGAAATATTAAATCTAACCAGAATGAACGCGACCGGAATAGGAAGCTGAAATACTTTTTAACACTTGTTTTGTGTTTGTAAGATTAAAAAATTGATATTTTATAGCCGTGTCTACAAGTCTCCCTCAGAGCTTGAAGTCATGCGATACGTCACCAAACTGTCCTCAGATGCACACATCGAGGTGATGAAGACAATGAAGCCTGGGATGGTGGAATACCAAGGCGAGGCAACTTTTTTGGCTTATTGCTATAAATACGGCGGTTGTCGACACGTTGGATACACATGTATATGTGGCAGTGGCTCAAGTGGTTCTATCCTGCATTATGGACACGCTGGTGCACCAAACGAAAAGCCAGTCGTGGATGGAGATATGCTGTGAGTAATCATTTTTCAATAACTTGTAAGAAAATCTATAAAAGCGAGTTAAAGTACTCCATATTTCAGTGCAGAGTTTAGACCACCGTTGCGAAGGTACTGTAAAGTGTTGTGGCAACTGGTACCATGGTTGACATTTGAGAAGAAATATTTATGACTGTGTCTTACGGGGAAAACTTTTATGCTCTGCTTCGCGTTTATCTTTTGTTGTGGAATTAGGTAACTCTAAAAGTGCGTTTTTATGTCAACGAACAAGGGTTGAATGGACATGCGAATGACTACTACTACTACTTCTGACAATTCACTGCAGCACCAAGCCTTGTGATGCTAACACAGCTACGTGCATTTCTCCATCCCAATCTATTCAAAGCTTCCCTCTTTACATCCTCCCAGGAAGTTCTCATTTCCCTTAAATCTTTGCTTACCATATCATCCCATCCCAACCGGAGACGACCTGCTTTTCGTTTGGCCTTAGACGGTTGGCTGATAAGGACAATATTTAGCGATCTGTCATCCTTCATCTGCAGAACGTGCCCTAGCCATCTCAACCTTTGTCTCCCTGTAGGCCTAGAAAGCGCGACTGAGGACCTTTCCCCTGGGGCGTGAGGGGTCATGTTATATCCAAAGGAATAGTTATTGGGCCTTTCCACTATGATGAAAAAAATGGCTATCTAAAAATTTTGATCGGAGAGAAAAAAGGGGGGAAGGTCGCCTAGTTGCCCCAGAATCTTTTTGGTCACTTAAAAAGGGCACAGGAACTTTTAATTTATGTTCGAATGAGCCCTCTCCCATTATTCTATGACCAATGGGTCGATACGATCACCCCTCGAAAAAAAACATAAAAAACATAATAAAAAAAAAAAATTAACACGCATCCGTGATCTTTCTTCTGGCAAAATATAGAATATTTCATATTTTTGTCGATAGGAGGTTGAAACCTCTACAATAAGGTTCTCTGATACATTGAATCTAATGGTGCGATTTTCAATAATATTCTTTTACTTTTAAGCGGTGTTTCCTCCTTTTTCGAAAATAAGGCAAATCTTCTCAGGCTCTTAGCCTTTGATGAATAACACTAAATTTAACTAAACTTATATATTTGGAATCAGCATAATAAGGTAATTCCTTTGATATATCTACTGGTATTAAAATTCCAATTTTTAGAGTTTCAGTTGCTATTGAGCCGTGTCGCTCCTTACTTACAGTTCATTACCACGAGTTGTTTGATGAACCTATCCATGTATTTGTTCGTATAGCAGTGATATTTTAGTAGGGAACATTCTACTAAAGACATTGAACTCGTTATGTCAAAATGTTAAATTTTTAATCAAATTTTGATCAAAGCCAGTATCAAAAATAAGGTCATTCTCTCCTCTCATTCGCTCACGGACCGTCACCTTTTTGAGTTGAAATTTCTTATGCCTTAGCTCTTCTTGCAATGGATTCGAGAAGCTTGACAACATGTGCAGGCATTGGAGGAGGAACTGGGAGGAGGGCGCTGTCTGGTTGATATCCATTTTCATCAGCAGTGAACTTGAAAACGACCTAAAACAAATTAATTTAGTATTATTTTACTGTAGTTTTGATGTGCCATAGCTATCTCGCAAGCAAGGCCGTATTCAGGATTGTGCTCAGGGGGGGGGGGTTAAAATGAACTTTACAAAAAACAGCTAAAAATTGTTTAAATTTTTGTTGTTTTTGTACGAGTCTAACAAACATTTCGGGGAAGGCTGGGGGGGGGGGGGGTTCAAACAGGGTATTCCCCTGGATACCTGTGAGTCTTAGGTAGATCAGATTTCTTGGAAAAACTTATATTTTTACTGAAGTTCTTGGCTTTCGGTAAAGGTTTAAAACAATTTATACTGCGGGTAAGCGATAAAAAGCAAAGAAAAGTAAATTAACTGGACGGAGTTAGTTTTGAACTTCTGTAAAAACACAGTATTTTGAGGAATTTCTTTTCAACAAGTTTCGTTAAGAGCTGACAAACGCTGCTGGTACTGTATACTTTTGGTAAAAAAAAATATTGGGATATTGTCCTCCAAATCCGTAGCCAGGATTTTGTTCGGGGAGGGGGTAATTTTTTTCGGGGGAAGGGGGTTACAAAAAAAACTTTGAAAAGCGCATCAAAATTTTTTTTTTATCCATTGTTGTCATGTTTTTACGAGTCAGATAGGCATTTCGGGGGGGTTAACCCATAAACACCTTGATGCAGCCTTCTTGCTCCTACCCCCCTATAGGTCGGATCTGGTGTGAACTCCCAAAGACACAATTAAGACACTTTCTCTTACTTCCGACCAAGCTGAGATCCGATACCGTAGTCCAGTTGATGTTGTGATGACCAGACCCCATCTTGCTTCCCTCGTCCACAAAGGATGGATCTAGTTGGGACCCACAAACGGCTTTGGCTAAGAAACAAGCTCTTACTGTCAACCAAGTATGTCTTAGATCTACTAACTTTTGTGTTAGGTTTCCTAATGTCAGGTGTCTAGAGATCTTTTCTCGGATGGGATTGATTGTGTCTACCACTACTAGCAACTCAAAGAAGCATCAAGCCGCCCGAGGCCAACACAGCTGGGCACTTTTTCTGGCATAGCATATTTTATCTGTGGACACCAAAATAAATCAACTCGGACTCTTTTTCTTACCTTCCACGAAGTTTGACCTGTATCTGATAACTGCTTTTCGTATATGTTCTCATAACAAGAATCAATTTATTATGTTTTGATAAAATACAAAGCTAAACAAGCCAAAATATTCGGAAGTTTTTGATTAATCAGTTCTACTACTTTTAAACATTAGATCCAGGGGCAGATCCAGGATTTTTTTTTAGCGGGGGGGGGGGGATAGGTTGATCCGATAAACTTACGTTAGTATCAAGTTTAATTAACGTAAATTTGCGTTAATTAATTCAATTACACTACTTTAGACTGTATTAGGGGGCGCCCCCCTGGATCTGCCACTGATTAGATCGTTTGTTCAGTGCCGAATGTTTAATTTATTTAATGTTTGTAGCTAAGTGCAGAATAATAACGTAGATTCTTTTGGATCTGTCAGAAGATTATCCCTGAGAGGTCTTGTCAGTGATAGAACTGGATTCGATTGCCTCTCTTTTCCTGATAGTGAAATGTTAGGTTGCACTTATAGATCTCCTGAAACTATGTTGTCTGCAATCTGTATCCTTGAATCTAAATTTAGTACTTCAACAACGTGTGTTTTGCCCCAAATATTCCGATTGTCGTTAACTTTTTCCTCGAGATTCTCTTGGGGGCCCAATGCAAATCTTTCGATGAAATCCCGATCCCCTATCTTTGCATCTATGATTAACATTTAAAAAATGAGTGCCCCCTTCCTTCTTTTGGAGAATTGGAGCATACGTAAATGTCATTATGGAATCATAAGTGTTCGATCCCCCCAAGTAAATTGCGATTGCCAACTCGAAAAAACTAATAATTAACACATTTTGGTATTTCGTCATCCGAAAAAAAAAGCAAGAGACAATAGTTTTCTGCGTGATCTACATCCTTTAAATGCTATTTTTGACAGAAGAAAGAAAAACTCCATTGTACCCATATATTTCTCTATTAATTTATTTCAAATTAAAATCACGTGGTATTGATCCATTTTGCGTCGTATTTCCTTCACTCTCTGAATAGCTAAGCAAAAAAAACCCTCCAGAACCATAGATAAAAATTGCCAAAACCAAAAGCCAATTAAACATATTGAGATTCCAGTTTATGCTCGAGGACCAACCCCCTCCTCTCCGAACATAGCTACCTGAATGCAAAACTGGATGTGCGTTAAGAAACATAGTTAAAAGCCAATTTTGGGAGGGCACCCAAACAGAAATTGTCAAACAAATTGCCGATCAAGCATCATTTTAATAATTATCTAGAACAGAATACCCAAGGAATCAGCCAATTGGAAATCTCGTTTTTCTTTAAAATGCTGAAAGTGATTTTCTTGTAGTTTGATCTGCTCTCCAAGTCTCCAATTTTCCCTAAAACGCCAATTGGAACCCTGGCAAAAGGTTTTAATAAGTCAATACCTGTGACAGGCATTCCACACCCACTTGCTTGTAATGCGATTTTTCAAGGTTATAGTAGCTTTGCAATCACTTTTGCTTTTGGACATAGTCCATAATATACTTTCTTGAATTAATTTAGAACCGGTTGGGTCTTCTTCAAAAAGCATCTCCATTACTGGCCAAGGTTGAATCATCCCAGATACTAGTTAATCAAATGCACTTTTAAAAGTAATAGTATGTCAATGACTTGGTTGGTAACTTCTGAAGAAAAACATGATGCTTTTCCGGCAATTTGTTTTTGAAATCTTTGCCCCATTTTTACCTGCGCGCCTAAACCCCTCAATATTTCTCCGAAAACCTGCAATAATCCATTATTAGTCGATAGGTCATTATAAGCTACGATAAGTACATTGAGTTTTTTTTAATATTTCTTTAAGCTTAAAATAGCACGTTTTAATATGTTTTTCCTCAACGTCATGTGATAAAAAAAAACTCATATTCTAATTGGAAACTGCATTCGCTGCTCCCCCCTCCCAACTCACCTTTTGCCAATAGAAAGGAAGGTTAAAAATGTCATGGGAAGAAAACCTGGTTTGGGGTGAAACTCAAAAGTGAAGAAACCCATAAGTGCAATGGGAGGTTTATCAATTTAATTTCTAATTTTAAGATATATGTGGTTTTGTAAGTTTCCACTTAGCCGATTCCAACGATTATTTTTCACTTTAAAGAATGTAATCTAACCTCTGTTCCATCAGGGGCCTGGTAGGACCATTGTCCTTGTTGAGTCATTCCGGCATCTTCCGGGGTGATCTGCTTTTGTGCTCCACTTTCAATTCGCTCAATGCCGTTGCTGGTTTTGTATGACCACTTGTAAGTTCCATCCTCGGGATTCGCTTCATACTCCTCCGCTACAGTCTCTGCTGCTGCCTCCCCATCGGACGAAGCTGGACGAGCAGCTGCGAAAGCAACTAAGGCGGCGAGTACGAACTGCAAATAAAATAAAAAAATTAATGATCCTCTAATTAATAAATTAATTATCTAAATTAATGATCCCCTGGGTGTATGAGCTTCTCAGCCTGTGGTAATTTTTTATATTTAAAATTTTAATGAAGTCATTGACAGTAGCTACTGTTGGTATTATTCGATTACTTAGAATAATAGGATTCAAGACGATTAGCATTCTAGAAAGGGATGCAGGCTTGGATTGAAGAGTCTGCTAACATTAATTAGGAAGGAGTCTACGTGATCATTCCCAAGTATGTTCAAATGAAAAGAAAATATGGCTTCGTAACTTTTTTTTTTTTTTTTTTTTTGCCATTATGTTCTTTGAGGCTTGATGTGAGGCTGATTTAGTGGGAAAAAACATGTTAGGCTGTTTAAAGAAAATTTTCAATTACGAAATCTTCCATTGTGTTAATTGAGGGGGAGGACCTGTGTCCCTCTCTAGATATTTTCGCTTCTTAGATTTTGAAAAATACTTTTTTTGAGTATTTTCATTGAAAAATGTTTCTTGGTATTTCCATTGAAAAACGACAAATTTGCCCCCCCCCCCCAGGACATTCAAAATACATTTTGCCCCCCTCCCCTAGTTTTTCTCAATTGACGCCGCTAATATCTTCGTGTCCAATATGAAAGATAAGTGTAACTAATTCCTTCGTGATGGTACAGATCAGTGAAAATAACACGCTAAGCTTTTTGCTGGAATAGATTGTTCGTCGAAGATTTAAGATGAAAAAAAAATATGTAAAATTGTTGTTAATAATATGATATATTCTCGTCCCCAAAATTTGTTTGGTTACCAAAAAAATTCGGGGAGGGGGCGTTCAAACCAAGTACACCCCCTCCTCGATACGGCCGTGGTCACAAGGTATGTGCAGCTGTGACAAAAATTTAAATTCAGAAAAGGAATCTTTGTCACTTTTTAACTTCCTTCCGAAAAAACTGCAAGAAGTGGCAAATCGTCATGAAGACGGCCATTTTAAATCATTCCCGACTGGTGGAGCAATAAGGTCCTAAGTTATGTCACAACGGTTTGACTTCGGTCTGTGCTCGGTTTTGTTTGTTGTTTTTTCTGCAGTTCTAGAGCATTGAATTTTCATTGTAAGACAAAAATTGTAATATCATTCGGTATTTGAGACAGCCTTAATCGTTTATCCACTTCAATCGATTAAATTTGCTTTGTATTTTTTCAGAATGAAAAATATGTGGAAAAAATTCGAAAATAGGTAAATTTTTCTATTTTTTAAGGAAATTTAGATTTTTATCTAAGAAAAACACAAAGTAGCATTATATATCTTCCTCTAAAATTGAAAGATTTAAGCTTTTTTCCTTAAGATTTAACTATGTTCTAGCTCTGAAATTAATTAATCTAATGATGAAATTATCTTGTCCTCTTAGACTCAGTTGCTGAGTCTAAGAGTTGTCGCAAAATTCTATGTTTCACAGGGAACGCAAAACGTTGAGTTCGTAACTCTGGTTTACGAACTCAGTAAAAATATTAATTTGTTTTGGACGGTTGAGTTACTTTTAATAATATGAAAGAACTAATAACACCTTCGTTTGCCTTTAACAGGAAAATCTGTGAATATATTCATCACCGTGAATAGATATATAGAACGAATAAGTTCGTTTATATTTACTATGTTCGTCCATAGTCATTTCTTTCCGTTCAGGTTTCACTTATTATATGACTTTATTTCTGTTCAATGTAGATTTTAATCAATTTACGCTACTAATAAAGCAATTTATTATCTGATTTAAGGAATAATGACCACTTGATGTGCGTCTCGACGACGTGGGGCCAACAGAACCAACTCATTTTCGAAAAATAAAGTGTGAGGTATGCCCTCTCGTTCTGGACGTAACTATTTTAGGCAAGGCAGTATCCAGGGGGGGGGGGGGTTACCCGGTTTGAACCCCCCCCCTCCGAAATTTTTGACCGACTCGAAAATAAGTCGAAAATTAGTAAAACCTAGGTAAAAATCAGTAAAATTTGTCGAAAACTGAGTAAAAAATTAGTAAACCCCCCCCCCCCCCCAAAAAAAAGTCAAAAATTAGTAAAACCCCCCCTGAACAAAAATCCTGGATGCGGCCCTGATTTTAGGTTATTTTCAGAAAGCTTGCCTTTTCGGTTATATCGAAAGGTGATTGATCCCTTGGCTGTGATATTAAGCTTAAAAACGGTGTTACATAACCCAATTTGTCAAATTTTTTGGCATTAGATATTTTGTTGGTTTTTGACACTACACTTTAGATACATTCAAATGTTTTTGTGTTTGAAGGTTATTTTTAAGCAGTTTTATTTTTATGCTCAGGAATAAGGTTGATTGACTAAGCTCTTAGAATCAAACAAAGACATTTGCCTCTCTGGCTTAGAAAGGCAGTCTGTTTGAGTATTCTTGAAATCGGTGGGTCCATGCCTAAGGACACTCAAATTTATTATCTGAAGGAAGCTAAATTGACTCCCACAAATGTACTTGGACTTTTTAAAATTTTGATAATATATTGCTGACTAAACTATCATTCATTGATTTGGACTAATTTTCTTTAATTCGATCTTGGAAATTCTAATCTTGTTTCATCAGGGCGTATAATATTTCTTATGCAGTGAAATACATTGACAAAACTAAAAAGTTAAAATGTATAACCATTGTTTAATTTTGATTTTTGCCCCTTACTTATTTAATGAAGTCTGGTTCTATGGCCGAGCATTTTAAATGAAAACAGCTCTTAACTGATAGGCTAGCTAGTTTAATCCCATAATTGTTTCAGGGAACCAGGAATTGTTTCAGGGAACTGTTTCAGGGAAAAAGGGTTTGTCAAAGGCTATACAATAGTTTTAATAGTTAAAGTTAATAAAGTTATTTTAAATAGTTAAAGTTAAAATATAGTTAATTAGTTAAAGCTAACTCAACATGGTTTTTGACGTAGGAAATTTTTAGACAAAACTATTTAATCAAGTTTTAATTTATAGTAAAAAAAAAACAGAAACCGGCATAATTTGTAAATATCTAGAGATCAGCTATCAGTGCTCAGATATCAACGTCGACACTCTAGGTAGTAGACAGGGGGCGGGGGAGGTGCCCTCCTGGGAATCCCAAAATTCCCCTAATTTCTGGTACTTTTTATTCAAATTCCTATGTACGTGCCTGCTACAATCTTTGCGATTGGTTCCTCTCTCCCCATAGGGCAATGGGTACATCTGGGTAGGGAACTTTGTATTGACTGAGTCTCCTGTACAATAATGTAAGTGAGGAGAAGGTAGTAAGGCTAAGATTATCAGTTTGTTTAGTTTGAATAAAATTGAAAAACATACAAAAAGAAATAAAACTCTTGGTGGGCTGAAGTTTTTTTTTTTTTGGGGGGGGGGGAGGGGTCGAAATTAGACGTTATTGGTTTTTGCACCAAGCCCTGCATATATTAAACAGTGTATCAAAAGTGTGATCCACTTACGACTTTCATGATTTATCCTAACTTAATGATGGAGCGTTACAAGTGAACTGACTGATGAACAATACAATCTTCTAACTCTTATATATATATATCTGCAAGGTTGTCAAGTTTTTCTTAAGGAAGAAGCCTCTCGCGACTCGGTGCTAAGAATCTTCATATCTTCTACCAGTTTTTTTTTCATAGGTGAATGGTTTGATTCCATTCACTACCTATCATCTTGCTCGGCTAGCGTCATCCACATATGTTAATGTTATGCTGTTTGGCATGGACATGGGTATTTGGTATGGGCGGTAGAATTAAAGGCACGGACGCTGGATAACTTTGATGATGTAAAATTGGAAACAAGGACGAAGCCTTTTCCTCTACCACCCTTGACACTTGATTTTTTTGTGGGGAGAAATTATAAACATTCTAAGACTTTTTTACGGAAAGTTGCGGTGGCGGAGCTCGTGTTTCAATGGGAGATTGTACAGAACTAAGCCTGATTTTAAAATTTCATATAGTTTTCCAAATTGTAAGACTTATAAGACTCCTTTTTTTATGAAAAGCTTTTGGGGGAGCTAATGTTTCCATGGGAGAGGGGGGAGATTGAACGCAACTAAGCCTGCTTTTAAAATTTCCTATAGTTTTCCAGATTGTAAGACTTACAAGACTTTTTTTCATGTAGTAATTTTAAGACTTTTTTTTATGAAAAACTTTTGGGGGAGCTAATGTTTCCATGAGAGAGGAGGGAGATTGAACGCAACTAAGCCTGCTTTTAAAATTTCATTTAGTTTTCTAGATTGTAAGACTTATAAGACTTTTTGATTTAATTTTACGATTTGTAGTTATAAGACTTTGTAATTGTAATGTTTTAAGACTTGTAATTTTAACTTTTTTGTGAAAAGCTTTTGGGGGAGCTAATTTTCCATGGGAGGGGGGGGGAGGTTGAAACAACTAAGTCTGCTTTTAAAATTTCATGTAGTTTTCCAGATTGTAAGACTTATAAGACTTTTTGATTTAATTTTACGATTTGTAGTTATAAGTAGAAGGCTATCTTATACTCCCGTACGTACCACGTGGTTTATGGTTTTCTCACTGAGAATGAAAAAACAGGAATTTTCTCACTTGAAAAACCATGAATTTTGTCACATTTATGGTTGTTTTCATGGATGGATATGTGTGTTGTTCGATTTATTTGATGTTTTTCTCGGATGTCAACATCAAATTATGGATGTTTTATGGATTTTGTCAGTGAGAATTTGAAAAACATGAATTTTATCACATTTATGTCTGTTTTCATGGTTTTTGTCAGTGAGAATTTGAAAAACAGGAACTTTGTCACATTTAAGGATGACAACAGCAATTCATGTCTGTTTTATGGTTTTTGTCAGTGAGAATTTGAAAAACAGGAACTTTCTCACATTTATGTCTGTTTTCATGGATGGTTATGTGTGTTGGTCGATTTATTTGATGTTTTTCATGGATGTTTAATGGTTTTTGTCAGTGAGAATTTGAAAAACAGGAACTTTGTCACATTTATGGATGTCAACAGCAATTCATGTCTGTTTTATGGTTTTCTCACTGAGAATGAAAAAACAGGAATTTTCTCACTTGAAAAAACAGGAATTTTGTCACATTTATGTATGTTTTATTGTATTGTTATGTGTGTGTGGGTCGATTTATTTGATGTTTTTCATGGATGTTTAATGGTTTTTGTCAGTGAGAATTTGAAAAACAGGGACTTTGTCACATTTATGGATGTCAACAGCAATTCATGTCTGTTTAATGGTTTTTCTCAGTGAGAATTGGAAAAACATGAATTTTCTCACATTTTTGTTTGTTTTTATGGTTTTTGTCAGTGAGAATTTGAAAAAACAGGAACTTTCTCACTGAGAAAACCATAAACCAAGTGATGCTGTCACGAGTCAGAACACCTGTGCTGTTGACCTCAATTCACCTATCGTGAATCAATAATTCCCCTTAGAAACAACAAATTAATTTTCCCTTTCTTGACAGATCAATCAATCAATGACATCATCTGTCAGACTTTAAAAATTTTCGCCTAGAAACATTTCTCCAGGAATAGATCCAAAATCATTAATGTCTTTTCCACGGAAACAGCTCTACTGGTCGAATTCCAAAGGATATTAATAACCAAAGGCCATGGAAACAATTAGGCAAGAAACATCTTAGCGATGAATTGTTTTAGCGCGCGAGAAGGTTTCATATTAATTTGAAATGCATTAGTACAGAGATGCCAATAACAAAGGAACACGCTGAATTTGCGTTTAGGGATTATTTGAGCGAAACCGTTTTAGACAGGTTATGGAACTATTTCAGCGAAACAGATAGAGGCATTTTAAAAGAAGATTTTGGAAGAGGTTTTGAGTGTGGTCGTTATAATACACAAGTTTCATTTGAACAATGTTGTGAGGTCCTCTAACCCAACCCCAAAGGGTTCCAATCCTCCTACCCCACCCCCGAAGGAAGCCCCCGGTCCTCAAAAGCCCCCCCCCCCCCAAGCTCCCAAAGGCCCTCCACCGGTCCCCAAATGTCCCCCAGGCCCCCAACTGTCCCCCCGGACCCTCAAAGACCCACCAAGCTCTCAAAGGGCCACCGGCGCCCCCAAAGGCCCACCCAGACCCCCAAAGACCATCGCCGGGCCCCCCAAAGGCCCATCGAGCTCCCAAAGGACCAACGGGGTCCCAAAGGTCCTCCACCGGCCCCCAACTGCCCCAAATGCCCTCCCATGGTCCTCAAAGGTCCCCCGGGCTCCCAAAGGGCCACCGGCGCCCCAAAGGCCCTCCACCGGTCCCCAAATGTCCCCCAGGCACCCCAAAGCCCACCCAGCCCCCCCAATGCCCTCCCCGGCCCCCAAAGCCCATCCCCCGGTCCCCAAAGGTCCCCCCGAGCTCCCAAAGGACCACCGGCCCTCAAGGGACCCACAGACCCTCAAAGGCTCTCCCCGAGCACCCGTCTTTCGTTGATGTGAGTTGTATGAAACCTATGATTTGGGATGAGTGGATTGCTACTTTTGACTTTTCTGAGCAGGATTTCTTAGCCATTCGTAGGTGTGTGTTGACTGAAACTTATGATTTGGGATATATAGTTTGCTTTTTGGTCTTTTCTGAGTTGGATTTCTTAGTCTTTCATAGGTGTGTGGTGTCTGAAACCTATGATTTGGGATGTGTAGTTTGCTATTTTCGACTTTTCTGAGCTGGATTTCTTAGACTTTTATAGGTATGCGTTGTAAGAAAATTATGATTTGGGATGTATAGTTTGCTACTTCAGGCTTTTCTGAGCTAAGGTTTTCTAGTATTTCGTAGGTGAATGTTGTCTGAAACCAATAGTTTGGTATGACTAGTCTGCTATTTTTGACTTTTCTGAGCTACGTTTCTTAGTCTTTCTTTGGTATCGGTTGACTGAAACCGATGATTTGTGATATGTAGTTTGCTATTTATGACTTTTCTGAGCTAGATTTCTTAGTCTTTCATAGGTGTGTGTTGTATGAAACCTATGATTTGGGATGAGTGGATTGCTACTTTTGACTTTTCTGAGCTGGATTTCTTAGCCTTTCATAGGTGTTTGTTGTCTGAAACCTATAGTTTGGGATGACTAGTTTGCTATTTTTGACTTTTCTGAGCTAGGTTTCTAAGTCGTTCATAGGTGAGTGTTGTCTGAAACCTATGATTTGGGATATGTAATTTGCTATTTCCGACTTAAAATAACCGGATTTCTTAGTCTTTCGTAGGTGTGTGGTGTCTGAAACCTATGATTTGGGATGTGTGGGTTGCATTTCAACGAAAGAAATTCAAAATGGACTATCAAAAATTAAGGGAATGTAACTGTGACAGGGTAAACTACAACATCACACTAGTGAAATATTCCAACTCTTGCATTTCAACGAAAGAAATTCAAAATGAACTTTGAAAAATTAAGGGAATGTATCTGTGACATGGTAAACTACAACATCACACTACTGAAATATTCCAACTCTTGCATTTCAACGAAAGAAATTCAAAATGAACTTTGAAAAATCAAGAAAATGTAACTGTGACAAGGTAAACCACAACCAAACACTACTGAAATATTCCAACTCTTGCATTTTAAACTTAAGCTCAGCAGATGCAAATACCATTTAAAATTTAAACTCGAAACAATCAGAAATTACTATTAAAGAATAGATGAAACCAAAACGAACAGCTATGACTGAGTTTATATTTTAGTTTCAAGAAGCAAAAGTAGTTAATACTTCCATAGATTTGACTTATAAAGCTTGAAACGTAAAGTGTGATTTATGAAAATGCACAAATGTAATTTTTATTTTCTACGATAAATACGATAAAGAGATAAAGAGAGCAAAGAGAGCAGAAATAAAGTTGAATAATTGCTTAAACGTAAATTTTCTGTAAACATAGTTCTAATTAATCACTAATAAAAAGGTAAGTATAGACTACTCATCCTCTATGGTGGGGGAGCATGCACCGAAAAAACTTTCCGAAAAATATGTTTTCAAAAGATATGTAAAGGTAATTTTAAACTTAAGCTCAGCAGATGCAAATACAATTTAAAATTTAAACTCGAAACAATCAGAAATTACTATTAAAGAATAGATGAAACCAACACGAACAGCAATGACTGAGTCCTACCCATCAAAAGTTACGCGCCTGAGAAAATAAAGTTAGAAAAAATGCAAAATGTTCCTTTATTACCTCTGCAATACAGCTAAAAATGAAGAATTCTTACACATTTTCAACTAGCTAAGAGACATTCTGAATTCTATTCGAGTCATGCGATCGTGTTCAAAGAGTTCGTGTTAACGAATTGTAAGTAAGGAGCGCCCCGGCTCAATGGTAACCGAAACTCTTGAAAACAGTTTTTTAACTCCATGAAGGTAAAGCAAGTTGACATTTCCTTTAAAGAATCAAAGGCCACTTTTTAAGTGACCAAAAAAATGGAGGGCAACTAGGCCCCCCTCCGACACTAATTTTTTTTCCAAAGGACACCTGATCAAAAGTTTGAAATATCCATTTTGTTCAGCAGGGCTGAAATTATGATAACTATGTCCATTAGGATAACTTAATTCCCCCACAGCTCTCGGGGGACGGGATTCAAGTTATAAACTTTGCACATTGTTTACATATATGGGCCATTCTGTTGAGAAAACACAAAAAATTTAGAAAAAATGCAAAATATTCCATTATTACCTCTGAAAAAGGTCTAAAAATGAAGAATTCATACACATTTTAAACTATCTAAGGTTAAGTGTTTTAAATATGAGCCATTCTGTTGCGAAAACACACAAAAGTTAGACAAAATACAAAATATCCATATATTACATCTACAATACGACTAAAAATGTAGAATTCATACACATTTTCATCTAGCTAAGAGTAAGTTTTTTAAATATGAGCAATTCTATTGTGAAAACACACAAAGTTAGAAAAAATAAAAATATTCCTTTTATTACCTATGAAATACGGATAAACATTAAGAATTCATACACATTTTCAACTAGCTAATGGTAAATGTTTTAAATATGAGCCATCCTATTGCAAAAACACACAAAGTTAGAAAAAATGCAAAATGTTCCTTTATTACCTCTGCAATACAGCTAAAAATGAAGAATTCATACACATTTTCAACTAGCTAAGAGACATTCTGAATTCTATTCGAATCATGAGATAGTGTTCAAAGAGTTCGTGTTAACGAATTGTATGTAAGGAGCGTCCCGGCTCAATGGTAACCGAAACTCTTGAAAACAGGTTTTTAGCTCCATGAAGGTAAAGCAAGTTGACATTGCCTTTAAAGAATCAGAGTTCCCTTTTTAAGTGACCAAAAAATGTAGTGCAACAAGGCCCCCCCTCCCACGCTCATTTTTTCCAAAAGTCACCCGATCAAAATTTTGAGAGAACCATTTCGTTCAGCAGGGTTGAAAGTATGATAACTATGACCATTAGGATAACTTAATTCCACCACAGCTCTCGGGGGACGGGCTTCAAGTTATAAACTTTGCCCATTGTTTACATATATGGGCCATTCTGTTGCGAAAAACACACAAAAGTTAGAAAAAATACAAAATATTCCATTATTATATCTTACAAACTTATAAAAATGAAGAATTCATACACATTTTCAAATATCCTAGTGTAAGTTTTTTAAATATGAGCCATTCTGTTGTGAAAACACACACAAGTTAGAAAAAATACAAAATAAACATATATTACATCTGAAATACTGCTAAAAATTAATAATTCATACACATTTTCAACTAGCTAAGATTAAGTTTTTTAAATATGAGCCATTCTATTGTGAAAACACACAAAAGTTAGAAAAAATACACATATTCCTTTATTACATCTTCAATATGAGTAAAAAATGAAGAATTCATACACATTTTCAACTAGCTAAGGGTAAGTGTTTTAAATATGGACCAGTCTTTTGCGAAAACACACAAAGTTAGAAAAAATTCAAAATGTTCCTTTATTACCTCTGCAATATGGCTAAAAATGAAGAATTCATACACACTTTCAACTAGCTAAGAGACATTCTGAATTCTATTCGAGTCATGTGATCGTGTTCAAAGACTTCGTGTTAACGAATTGTAAGTAAGGAGTGCCCCGACTCTATGGTATCCTAAACTCTTGAAAACAGGTTTTTAGCTCCATGAAGGTAAAGCAAGTTGACATTTCCTTTAAAGAATCAGATTTCAATGCTGATTTTAAATATATAGTTTAGTCCTACCAATAAAAATTTACGCGCCAGAGAAAATAAATATAGAAAAAATGCAAAATGTTCCTTTATTACCACTGCAATACAGCTAAAAATGAAGAATTCATACACATTTTCAACTAGCTAAGAGACATTTTGAATTCTATTCGAGTCATGCTATCGTGTTCAAAGAGTTCATGTTAACGAATTGTATGTAAGGAGCGTCCCGGCTCACTGGTAACCGAAACTCTTGAAAACAGGTTTTTAGCTCCATGAAGGTAAATCAAGTTGACATTTCCTTTAAAGACTCAGATTTCAATGCTGATTTTAAATATATAGTTTAGTCCTACACATCAACAGCTATGCTCCTGAGAAAATATGGTTGATTTTCTGAAAATGGGGGAAATATCCCCATAAAAGTTATACAACCTTAATGAAAATCACATCATCATATTCATCGTACCAAAGGTTCAATACATGAGTTAAACTAAGAGGTTTCAATTTCAGGAAAAAATTACATTTAGACAACCTTTGACAATTTACCAAATTTTAAAGTTTTTGTTAGAACCTCGGATATGCATTTTCATCATATTTTGCTTATTTTCGTTGGAAAACACACTGAAAAGACATATTATTGGACTCACATCAAACATTGTCGGATTTGCATTTGAAGAACCTTCCATCATTTTCTATCTTGTCATATATTTCAACATATACTGACTTTCAAAACTTTTCAAAGCTCTTAAATATACTTACCTAACGGTTATTTATTTACGAAATCGTGCAAACTGTTGATTTAGAACAATAATTACCTTTCTATATATCAATTAACACTCACTAGAAGTGCAACTTTTCACTCTCGGATAATTCTTTCAAAAACAGACTTCGTACCGCTCAGAGAAATAGTATTCAATACTAGACACTATAAATAATCAAAGCATATAAATCTAGGTATTATTTCTATTTTATTTTTAAAGAGTACATAGTACCTTATGGTGTTACTTTCTGTAAATCTCTAACAGTGTGATCAAATCGGGGATCACACACTTCATGTGAATCAGAAAGAAAAAGAAGAAAAATTGATAAAAGTTATTTTGAAATATGCCCCAAAATCAGTGCTATTACAACTTAAATGACGCGAGGGGGCATGAAAACTATGGTCTTTAACTTTGATATACAAGACTAGACAGAAAAGTCTATAGGAGTGTGGGTGTCACCCCGCCTCTACCTCGCTCTCGAACCCCCCCACCCCCCCGGCCCCTCCACTCAAATTGTCCCGAGTCGTCTGAAATACCCTCGTCCCCCCCCCCTCAAAAATTTATAGTAACGAAGTTTAATCGTATTTAAATAGTGTCATTGTAAAACCTGAAGACCTAAAATATAAAAAAAGGAACTTTAGTAGCTAGTACGTATTTTCATCGTAGTTTAAATATTTTCATTGGAAAACACACTGAAAAGCCATATTAAGAGCTATATTAGGAATAACAGGTTAGGTTAGGTTACCCTCGCTATTGAAATCCTCCACACCCCCTCACCCCAAACACAAAATATATATATAAAAAATAAAAAAAAAAAAAAAAAAAAAACGGAACTTTATTATATAGTAAAACTTTAAAACAAATTTTAAATATTTTCGGTGGAAATAAAAAAAAAGCAGGGTATGGTCTATTAGGGTAAGTGGTCGATATCCCCCCCCGGGCCCACAGGCCGAAGACGGCATAGTCGGGATATCCATCCTCAGGAGAGGTTAGGTTAGGGTAAGTGGTCTTAACCTATCCCAGGTTAGGTTAAGTGGTCTTAGCCTATCCCAGGTTAGGTTAGGTAACCTAACCTAACTAGGGTTAGCAGGTTAGGTTAGGTTAGGTTCGGTTAAGTGGCCGGCCACTTAACCTAACCTAACCTAACCTAAACTGCTAACCCTAGTTAGGTTAGGTAACCTAACCGAACCTGGGATAGGCTAAGACCACTTAACATAACCTGGGATAGGTTAAGACCACTTAAACTAAACTAACCTATCCAGGGGATGGATATACCGACTCTGCCGCCTACTGCCTGTGGGCCCTGGGGTGGGGATCGGTCAACCTAACTAACCTAATCTAACCTAACCTGCTATATTTATGTGTTTTCCAACGAAAATATTTAAAATATGTTATGCCTAAATATGCCTAACTAGCCTCACTATATAGTATCTTCAGTGTTTTTAACAAAATATTTAAATATGTGTTATTTTTTATAGTTTATAGTTTATATATATGTTGAGTTTGGGGTGAGGGGGGTGTGGAGGATTTCAATAGCGAGGGTAACCTAACCTAACCTGTTATTCCTAATATAGCTCTTAATATGGCTTTTCAGTGTGTTTTCCAACGAAAATATTTAAAATACGATGAAAATACGTACTAGCTACTAAATTTCCTTTTTTTATAGTTTCGGTATGCAGGTTTTACAACTAAAATATTTACTTACGATTAAAATTTGTCACTAGAAATTTTTGTGTTTGGGGGTGCGGGTGTATTTTAATCTAATAGTTACCTTGGTCGTGGAGGGGCAGGGGGGGGGGGGGAGTTCGAGAGTGAGGGTAGAGGTGGGTGACACCCCCACTCCTATAGACTTTTCTGTCTAGTCTTGTATATCAAAGTTAAAGACCCTAGTTTTCATGCCCCCCTCGAGTCATTTAAGTTGTAATAGCACTGATTTTGGGGCATATTTCAAAATAACTTTTATAAATTTTTCTTCTTTTTTCTTTCTGATTCACAATAAGTGTGAGATCCCAGAGTTGATCAATCTTTGATAGTTTGACAGAAATTCTCACCCTCATTGATGCTTTCCTATGTCCAAAAGAAAATCGAACGTAGCAATTGATTAATCTGCGTTGAAGATGTCTCGTGTCTCGTTTGAGATAATTAGTCTATGCGATGTAAGAAGTATTGTTTTGAAATCATTCTCCGCGAGTGAAAAGTTGCAATTCTAGTGAGTGTTAATTGATATATAGAAAGGTAATTATTGTTATAAATCAACAGTTTGCACGATTTCATAAATAAATAACCGTTAGGTAAGTATATTTAAGAGCTTTGAAAAGCTTTGAAAGTCAGTATATGTTGAAATATATGACAAGATAGAAAATGATGGAAGGTTCTTCAAATGTAAATCCGACAATGTTTGATGTGAGTCCAATAATATGTCATTTCAATGTGTTTTTCCAACGAAAATAATCAAAATATGATGAAAATGCATACCCGAGGTTCTAACAAAAACTTTAAAATTTGGTAAATTGTCAAATGTTGTCTAAATGTAATTTTTTCCTGAAATTGAAACCTCTTAGTTTAGCTCAGGTATTGAACCTTTGGTACGATGAATATGATGATGTGATTTTCATTAAGGTTTTATAACTTTTAGGGGGTATTTCCCCCATTTTCCGAAAATCAGCCATATTTTCTCAGGCGCGTAACTTTTGATGGGTAGGACTAAACTATATATTTAAAATCAGCATTGAAATCTGATTCTTTAAAGGAAATGTCAACTTGCTTTACCTTCATGGAGCTAAAAACCTGTTTTCAAGAGTTTCGGTTACCATAGAGCCGGGACGCTCCTTACTTACAATTCGTTAACACGACCTCTTTGAACACGATCGCATGACTCGAATAGAATTCAGAATGTCTCTTAGCTAGTTGAAAATGTGTATGAATTCTTCATTTTTAGCTGTATTGCAGAGGTAATACCGTAACATTTTGAATTTTTTCTAACTTTATTTTCTCTGGCTAGTAACTTTTGATGGGTAGGACTAAACTATATATTTAAAATCAGCATTGAAATCTTAGTCTTGAAAGGCAATGTCAACTAGCTTTACCTTAATGGATCTAAAAAACTGTTTTCAAGAGTTTCTGGTACAATTGAGCCGGGACGCTCCTTACTTACAATTCGTTAACACGAAGTCTTTGAACACGATCTCATGACTCGAATAGAATTCAGAATGTCTCTTAGCTAGTTGAAAATGTGTATGAATTCTTCATTTTTAGCCGTATTGCAGAGGTAATATAGGAACATTTTGCATTTTTTCTAACTTTTGTGTGTTTTAGCAACGGAATGGTCCATATTTAAAACACTTACACTTAGCTAGTTGAAAATGTGTATGAATTCTTCATTTTTTACTCATATTGCAGAGTTAATAAAGGAATATTTGTATTTTTTCTAACTTTTTTGTGTTTTCGCAATAGAACGGCTCATATTTAAAAAACTTAAACTTAGCTAGTTGAAAATGTGTATGAATTCTTCATGTTTAGCATTATTTCAGAGGTAATATAGTTTTATTTTGTATTTCTTCTAGCTTTTGTGTGTTTTCACAACATAATGGCTCATATTTAAAAACACTTACCCTTAGCTAGTTGAAAATGTGTATGAATTCTTCATTTTTAGCCGCTTTTCAGAGGTAATAAAGGAATATTTTGTATTTTTTCTAACTTTTGTGTGTTTTCCGCAACAGAATGGCCCATATATGTAAACAATGGGCAAAGCTTATAACTTGCAGCCCGTCCACCGAGAGCTGTGGGGGAATTAAGTCATCCTAATGGACATAGATATCATAATTTAAGCCCTGCTGAACAAAATGGATATCTCAAACTTTCGATCAGGTGACCTTTGGAAAAAAATGAGTGTCAGAGGGGGGCCTAGTTGCCCTCCATTTTTTGGTCACTTAAAAAGGGAACTTTGATTCTTTAAAGGAAATGTCAACTTGCTTTACCTTCATGGAGCTAAAAACCTGTTTTCACGAGTTTCGGTTACCATTGAGCCGGGACACTCCTTACATACACTTCAATAACACGAACTCTTTGAACACGATCGCATGATTCGAATAGAATTCAGAATTTTTCTTAGCTACTTGAAAATGTGTATTAATTCTTCATTTTTAGCTGTATTGCAGTGGTAATTAAGTAATATTTTGCATTTTTTCTAACTTTTTGTGTTTTCGCAACAGGATGGCTCATATTTAACACACTTAACCTTAGCTAGTTGAAAATGCGTATGAATTATTAATTTTTATCTGTATTGAAGAGGTAATAAAGGAATATTTTTAATTTTTCTAACTTTTGCGTGTTTTCGCAATAGAATGGCTCATATTTAAAACACTTAACCTTAGATAGATGAAATTGTGTATTAATTATTCATTTTTATCCGTATTGTAGAGGTAATATATGGAGATTTTGTATTTTTTTCTAACATTTGTGTGTTTTCGCAACAGAATGGCTCATATTTAAAACACTTACCCTTAGCTATTTGAAAATGTGTATTAATTCTTCATTTTTAGCCGTTTTTCAGAGGTAATAAGGGAATATTTTTTATTTTTTCTAACTTTTGTGTGTTTTCGCAACAAAATGGCCCATATATGTAAACAATGTTCAAAGTTTATAACTTGCATCCCGTCCACCGAGAGCTGTGGGGGAATTAATTTATCCTAATGGACATAGTTATCATAATATCAGCCCTGCTGAACAAAATGGATCTCTCAAAATTTCGATAAGGTGACCGTTGGAAAAAAAATGAGTGTCGGAGGGGGGCCTAGTTGCCCTCCATTTTTGGTCACTTAAAAAGGGAACTTTGATTCTTTAAAGGAAATGTCAACTAGCTTTACCTTCATTGGAGCTAAAAAACCTGTTTTCAAGAGTTTCGGTTACCATTGAGTCGGGACGCTCCTTACTTACAATTCGTTAACACGACCTCTTTGAATACGATCGCACGACTCGAATAGAAGTCATAATGTCTCTTAGCTAGTTGAAAATGTGTATGATTTCTTCATTTTTAGCCGTATTGAAGTTGTTTTAACGTAACATTTTTCATATTTTCTAACTTTATTTTCTCTGGCGTGTAACTTATGATGGGTAGGACTCAGTCATAGCTATTCGTTTTGGTTTCATCTATTCTTTAATAGTAATTTCTGATTGTTTCGAGTTTAAATTTTAAATGGTATTTGCATCTGCTGAGCTTAAGTTTAAAATGATCTTTACATTTCTTTTGAAAACATATTTTTCGGAAAGTTTTTTAGGTGCATGCTCCCCCACCATAGAGGATGAGTAGTCTATACTTACCTTTTTATGAGTGATTAATTAGAACTATGTTTACAGAAAATTTACGTTTAAGCAATTATTCAACTTTATTTCTGCTCTCTTTGCTCTCTTTATCTCATTATCGTATTTATCATAGAAAATAAAATTACATTTGTGCATTTTCATAAATCACACTTAACGTTTCCAGCTTTATAAGTCAAATCTATGGAAGTATTAACTACTTTTGCTTCTTGAAACTAAAATATAAACTCAGTCATAGCTGTTCGTTTTGGTTTCATCTATTCTTTAATAGTAATTTCTGATTGTTTCGAGTTTAAATTTTAAATGGTATTTGCATCTGCTGAGCTTAAGTTTAAAATGCAAGAGTTGGAATATTTCAGTAGTGTTTGGTTGTGGTTTACCTTGTCACAGTTACATTTTCTTGATTTTTCAAAGTTCATTTTGAATTTCTTTCGTTGAAATGCAAGAGTTGGAATATTTCAGTAGTGTGTTGTTGTAGTTTACCATGTCACAGTTACATTCACTTAATTTTTCAAAGTTCATTTTGAATTTCTTTCGTTGAAATGCAAGAATTGGAATATTTCACTAGTGTGATGTTGTAGTTTACCCTGTCACAGTTACATTCCCTTAATTTTTGATAGTCCATTTTGAATTTCTTTCAGTTGAAATGCAACCCATACATCCCAAATCATAGGTTTCAGACACCACACACCTACGAAAGACTAAGAAATCCGGTTATGAAAAGTCTGGAAATAGCAAATTACATATCCCAAATCATAGGTTTCAGACAACACTCACCTATGAACGGCTAAGAAACCTAGCTCAGAAAAGTCAAAAATAGCAAACTAGTCATCCCAAACTATAGGTTTCAGACAACAAACACCTATGAAAGGCTAAGAAATCCAGCTCAGAAAAGTCAAAAGTAGCAATCCACTCATCCCAAATCTTAGGTTTCATACAACACACATCTATGAAAGACTAAGAAATCCAGCTCAGAAAAGTCAAAAATAGCAAACTACATATCCCAAATCATCGGTTTCAGTCAACACACACCAACGAAAGACTAAGAAACCTTGCTCAGAAAAGTCAAAAATAGCAAACTATTCATCCCAAACTATTGGTTTCAGACAACATTCACCTACGAAATACTAGAAAACCTTAGCTCAGAAAAGCCTGAAATAGCAAACTATACATCCCAAATCATAATTTTCTGACAACGCATACCTATGAAAGGCTAAGAAATCTAGCTCAGAAAAGTCGAAAATAGCAAACTACACATCCCAAATCATAGGTTTCAGACACCACACACCTATGAAAGACTAAGAAATCCAACTCAGAAAAGACCAAAAAGCAAACTATATATCCCAAATCATAAGTTTCAGTCAACACACACCTACGAATGGCTAAGAAATCCTGCTCAGAAAAGTCAAAAGTAGCAATCCACTCATCCCAAATCATAGGTTTCATACAACTCACATCAACGAAAGACGGGTGCTCGGGGAGAGCCTTTGAGGGTCTGTGGGTCCCTTGAGGGCCGGTGGTCCTTTGGGAGCTCGGGGGACCTTTGGGGACCGGGGGATGGGCTTTGGGGTCCGGGGATGGCATTTGGGGGTCGGGGTGGGCTTTTGGGGGCCGGGGGGACATGGGGGGCCCGGTGGAGGGCCGTGGGGGCGCCGGTGGCCCTTTGGGAGCCCGGGGGACCTTTGAGGACCATGGGAGGGCATTTGGGGCAGTTGGGGGCCGGTGGAGGACCTTTGGGACCCCGTTGGTCCTTTGGGAGCTCGATGGGCCTTTGGGGGTCCCGGAGGATGGTCTTTGGGGGTCTGGGTGGGCCTTTGGGGGCGCCGGTGGCCCTTTGCGAGCTTGGTGGGTCTTTGAGGGTCCGGGGGGACAGTTGGGGGCCTGGGGGACATTTGGGGACCGGTGGAGGGCCTTTGGGAGCTTGGGGGGGGGGGGCTTTTGAGGACCGGGGGCTTCCTTCGGGGTTGGGGTAGGAGGATTGGAACCCTTTGGGGTTGGGTTAGAGGACCTCACAACATTGTTCAAATGAAACTTGTGTATTATAACGACCACACTCAAAACCTCCTTCCAAAAATCTTCTTTTAAAATGTCTCTATCTGTTTCGCTGAAATAGTTCCATAACCTGTCTAAAACGGTTTCGCCCAAATAATCCCTAAACGCAAATTCAGCGTGTTCCTTTGTTATTGGCATCTCTGTACTAATGCATTTCAAATTAATATGAAACCTTCTCGCGCGCGAAAACAATTCATCGCTAAGATGTTTCTTGCCTAATTGTTTCCATGGCCTTGGGTTATTAATATCCTTTGGAGTTCGACCAGTAGAGCTGTTTCCGAGGCAAAGACATTAATGATTTTGGATCTATTCCTGGAGAAATGTTTCTAGGCGAAAATTTTTAAAGTCTGACAGATGATGTCATTGATTGATTGATCTGTCAAGAAAGGGAAAATTAATTTGTTGTTTCTAAGGGGAATTATTGATTCACGATAGGTGAATTGAGGTCAACAGCACAGATGTTCTGACTCGTGACAGCATCACTTGGTTTATGATTTTCTCAGTGAGAAAGTTCCTGTTTTTTCAAATTCTCACTGACAAAAACCATAAAAACATAAAAAAATGTGAGAAAATTCCTGTTTTTCCAATTCTCACTGAGAAAAACCATTACACAGACATGAATTGCTGTTGACATCCATAAATGTGACAATGTTCCTGTTTTTCAAATTCTCACTGACAAAAACCATTAAACATCCATGAAAAACATCAAATAAATCGACCAACACACATAACCACCCAAGAAATCATACATAACTGTTACAAAATTCATTTTTTTTATAGTTATAATATTCCTGTTTTTCCATTCTAACTGAGAAAACCATTTAAGAGAAATTAATTTATGTTGACATCAATAAATGTGACAATGTCCCTGTTCTTCAAATTCTCACTGACAAAAACCATTAAACATCCATGAAAAACATCAAATAAATCGAACAACACACACATAACCATCCAAGAAAACAGACATAAATGTGAGAAAGTTCATGTTTTTCAAATTCTCACTGACAAAAACCATAAAACAGACATGAATTGCTGTTGTCGTCCTTAAATGTGACAAAGTCCCTGTTTTTCAAATTCTCACTGACAAAAACCATGAAAACAGACATAAATGTGAGAAAATTCATGTTTTTCAAATTCTCACTGACAAAAACCATAAAACATCCATAATTTGATGTTGACAACCGAGAAAAACATCAAATAAATCGAACAACACACATATCCATCCATGAAAACAACCATAAATGTGACAAAATTCATGGTTTTTCAAGTGAGAAAATTCCTGTTTTTTCATTCTCACTGAGAAAACCATAAACCACGTGGTACGTACGGGAGTATAAGATAGCCTTCTACTGTTATAAGCCTTTGTAATTGTAATGTTTTAAGACGTGTAATTTTAAGAATGTTTTATGAAAAGCTTTTGGAGGAGCTAATTTTTCCATAGGAGGGGGGGGGGAATTGAACGCAATTAAGCCTGATTTTAAAATTTCATGTAGTTTTCGAGATTGTAAGACTTATAAGACTTTTTTTTATTTAATTTTACGATTTGTAGTTATAAGACTTTGTAATTGTAATGTTTTAAGACTTGTAATTTTAAGACTTTTTTTATGAAAAGCTATTGGGGGAGCTAATTTTTCCATGGGAGAGGGGGGAGATTGAACGCAACTTAGTCTACTTTTAAAATTTCATGTAGTTTTCCAGTCATACCTAGCAATGCTAATTAAAAGGAAACGGACATAATAAAAATTTTTATACACGTTAATGTTAAGAACCTTGTTAATGAAGTTTTTATACACGTTTCAGATTCACATCCGGAAGCCTTTATCAAAAAGAAGATAATCGAAAAGCAAAATAGGGTGTACTGCAAAACAACCTTTAAATTCCAATCAGTTATGGGATCTTTACTAAATAATAAAAGAATATCTGATGGAAATTAAGGGCAAGTTGACGCTTAAGATGAACAAAAATTATCGCTTCGCAGTTTATATAACTGAGTCAGATATTTCTTTGCATTTTTAGAATGCTGTACGGTAATACTAGTTTTTCACTGAAAACACAAAATCGACTCAATAAAGTAGGATTATGAGCAGAAAAGTGCTTGAGTAGTCATCAGGTCTAAAAATGTCGAACAGGTTCAGTTTTACAGAATTATAAAAATATTGGGGAATATCATGTGTCAGTTTATTTGAAAGTTTTGCAGATATGTGTCGCACAAGCTGTGCAGCAATAGATTTTGGTCATTTTAAATTTCACCTACGCTCTTTACTTCTATCAGAATTTTTTTATTGATAGTTTTTGTTTGTTTTTTTAGTTTTAAAATTTATACAATAAGCCTTTCGAAAAATATTTGCCTAACTTAGGCAAAGAAGTTAAAGAAATCAACCTTTGGTTTGGGAAAATGGGTTTTTTTTTTAATTATTTAAAATCCCACCTCCTCTCCTCTTGGTGACATGATAATCTTTTTCAAATAATTTCAAAACTTTAATGTCACCTACACTAATTTAAAAACATCTTCTTTTTTTTTTAATTGGGTATCCAAACAATATTGATGAAAACACAGTCTGCTACTATAAATATAGGAAAATGGGGCTTTAAGCATATGTTTTACTTCGCGTCTCTCTTAAAACCCCTCTTTTCAAAAATCTGCAATTTTGTCATGGTAGCGTTTACAAGCACTGCCTAAAAATTTAAAAACGCGTTTGGAAACAAATGCTTTCAAATGAGGAAGAACCGTCATTTGAAGCAGATTCAGAAATTGTAACTATCATTTCCATCACTCTTAAAGGTTAAAGTTTACTGCGAAAACAAATATATGTGAATTTCGACAAATATTCCGAAACCCTTTGAAAATGGTTTCAGATCAAAATGAAAACTGCAACAATGGAATCATCCTTGGTAAAAACCTCATATAGGAGAATTCCTTGTCTTGTCCCCCATCTTGAGCTACAAGTCTCATAAAGCCTTCAAGGGGTATATCATATTCAGCATCTTTGTCAAGTTGTAGATAAAAAAAAACAGTTATTTATGAACCATTGTCCTCTATGAAATATATATATTTTTTTTAGTAAACTGAAGAACATCAAGACAATTTTAAGGAAATATATGTAGTTATATGAAATATATGTAATATATGTAATTATTGTAATTTTTTGCCGCAATGTTTCAAATATTGTTGAACTTCGCATAAGAAAGCATACTTTCGCTGTTTTCTCTTCTTGGATATTACCATTTTAAGAGAACTGATCTTAATATCACAGGAGCTATAACTTCTTACTGGGCTTATTTAAAGTTTAAAGATTATTTCGAAACTGTCGATTTATGATAAAAATCAACCATTTCTTTGTAATTTATAACGCAAGGAATCTGACAACATTTCAGGGAACATACAAAATGCTGTACATACAGCACACAAAGGAATATGTAGAAAAAGAACATACAATTGATTTTGTAGAAAATTTTCTTATGCATAATGCAAAAAAAGTGAGAAAATAAACTCCAATCATATAAATCAGCAGTAGACTCCTCTTTAATGTATAATAAGAAGACAAAAAACTTTCAGTTCAGCAATTGCGGTGCGTTTTTTTTGTTTTTTCTCACCATAATGTAATATTTAGTTCAGTAAAAGTACTAGATGATTGCGTTGGATTCCTGTAAAGTTTTGAAAAAAAATTCTTCCGACTTTTTTTACCTATGCCTTGACTTTAATTTTATTTATTATTTTCAATATTTTATATTTAAAATAATTATATTATACTACTCATAATAATAATTCATATTTAAATCACTATAAACAACGAGAAAAGTGGGGTAAAGACACACAAAAAGAAAATAGACCAAAATGAAACTATCAACTAGGAAAAAAACATTCGATAAAACTATAAAATGGCTGAAACTTTGAGATAACAGACCCGGACAGTTCCTTATGTTGCAAGGTTAGTTTCGCCGTAATACCTGGAGCATTAAAATTTTACATAAATTTTCTATTATTATAACCTAGGTGGGAGGTGAAGTAAAAACCTTTAATACGAAAATACGCTGGGTGGAGTGCTCAGATAGGTTTTTTGATGAAAATTTAAAACAAACCGGATAAAAGTAAAACAAAGTGGTCGGAGTAGATCGAGTACAGTTTCAATAATGCTTTACTCTTATATTTACTTCTATTAGCAACAATTTTTGAAAACCATGGGTGGAGTATAACCCTTGCGACATTTCTTTTAGAGAGGAGGGGGGGGGGCTGAAATAGATAATAAATGTAAAACTTGTTTCCAAATTTTTAAAAATGTACTATTTCCTAGGCATTTTTTGTCTTTTAAGAATAGGGGAGCGGGTGCCAATCCTCGTCCGTGCTCTTTCTCATGGGCAGATATGAATCCAGGATTTTAAGATGAGAACGGAATTATGACCCTCTTATTTTATTCCCATGAATGGAGTTGTAAACTCTATTTAAACCAAATGACCGGGAGGGGGTATCACCTGGATCTTTCAGTGCCCTTGTATGCTTCTCATGCCAAATTGGGTTAGCCCATGTCCCCGGTCTTACATTATCATAACCCAAAGCAATTTGCTGAATCCTAGTCACTTAACTTTTGAAATATATATAATTAAAATTATTTATTCTGGGCTTGGTCAACTTTAACTAGTATTGTCATATCAAACAATTCGTGGTAACGAACTGTAAGTAAGGAGCGACCCGGCTCAAAAGTAACCGAGACTCTGAAAAACGGAATTTAGATACCAATAGGAATGTCAAAAGAATCATATATTAGCCTAATTCAAGTATAAAAATTTGATTTCAAATATAAAATTTTCATCAAGTTTAGTCTTACCCATCAAAAGTTACGCGCCTGAGGAAATTCGCCTTATTTTCGAAAAAAGAGGAAAACACCCCTTAAACATGATATAACTTTAATGAAAATCACACCACCAGATTCAGCGTATCAGAGAACCCTACTATAAAAGTTTCATGCTTCTATCAGCAAAAATTTGGAATTTGGTATTTTTTGCCAGAAGAAAGATCATAGATGCGTGTTTTTTTAACTGTGTCTATGAGGATGACTTAATCCCCCACAGTCCCCGGGGGAAGGTCTGCAATGTTTACATTTAGTATTGGTTATTGGGAAGTATACAGAAGTTTTCAAGGGGAAATTTTACTGGTAGTTGGGGGGGGGGGGGTCAGGGGTTACGTGGGAGGATCTTTCCACGGAGGAAGTTTTCATAGGGGAAGGGACATTGCTATGAAGGGGGCGCCGGATTTCCCAGCATTATTTAAAAAAACGATCAGAAATTAAATAATAAAAAAATAATTTTTACAACTGAAAGTAATGATCAACATCAAATTTCAAAACGAACAGAAATTAATACGTATATAATTGGGTTCGCCCCCTAGTCATTACCTCGCTCTTTACGCTAAAGTTTTTTTTTGTACTTTCATCAGAGCTATTAATTATAATTAACGGCATTTGTGATTAAGGGGTGATTCTTAAAGAATTGGAACAAAATTTGAACTTTAGCGTAAAGAGCGAAGGGGCGAATCCCCTAATATACTTAATAAAAATTTACGAATATAGAAGTTTATTACGTAAGTTAATTTGTAAGTTACGTTAGAACAAAATTTCGATAGAGCCATTTGGACAAAAAAAGTAAAGTTAATATGCAAATTTCATTTTAATTATTCATGCACGGTGAGCCAAAAACGTTCAGAAATCAAATAAAAAAACAAGTTTTTCTAGCTGAAAGTAAGGGGCGACAATAAAACTTAAAACGAACAGAGATAATTCCGTATATAAAAGAGGTGGTCCCCTCCTCAACGCCTCGCTCTTTACGCTAAAGTTTGACTTTGTCTCACAACTTTATTTTTAAAACAGTGAAAAACTTTAGCGTAAAGAGAGTAGAGATGACCCTATAACTCGTGTCAGGGCTCCTTATATGGGCATAGAACCACGTGGTTTATGGTTTTCTCACTGAGAATGAAAAAACAGTATTTTTCTCACTTGAAAAACAGGAATTTTGTCACATTTATGGATGTTTTTATGGTTTTTGTCAGTAAGAATGAAAAAACAGGAACTTTGTCACATTTATGTCTGTTTTCTTGGTTTTTGTCAGTGAGAATGGAAAAACAGTATTTTTCTCACTTGAAAAACATGAATTTTGTCACATTCATGGATGTTTTTATGGTTTTTGTCAGTGAGAATGAAAAAACAGGAACTTTCTCACATTTATGTCTGGTTTATGGATTTTGTCAGTGAGAATGGAAAAACAGGAACTTTCTCACTTTCATGGATTATTGAGTCATTAATCAAATTGTTTCCGGGCAAGGTTAATTAATGTCTGGAAGATGACGTCAAGTTAATTAATGTCTTTGATGTATTTCCAAAGAGAATGTTTCCGAGGCAAAGTTTAGATCACACATGACAGATGATGTCAAGATTGATTGATTGACATGAAAGGGGAATTAATTTTTTGTTTCTAAAGAGAATTGATTTGACACGAAAGGGAATTAATTTGTTGTTTCTAAAGAGAACTTTCTCCAAGCGAATGTTTAGATCTTAGCGATGAATTGTTTTAGCGCGGGAATCAGGTTTCTTAGTAATTTGAAATGTATCAGCGCAGAGATGCCAAACAAAAGGAACACGCTGAAATTACGTTTAGGGATTATTTGGGCGAAATCCTTTCAGTCATTTTATGGAATTATTTCGGCGAAACAGTTAGAGACATTTTAAAAGATGATTTAAAAGAGGATTTTAGAAGAGGATTTGAGGGTGAAACTCTGTGGTCGTTATAATACACAAGTTGTATTTTAACAGCGTCGTGAGGTCCCCTATCCCAACCCAAAGGGTTCCGATCCCCCTACCCCAACCCCCAAGGGTTCCAATCCCCCTACCCCAACCCCGAAGGAAGCCCCCGGTACTCAAAGGTCCCCCAAGCAGCCCAAAGGGCCCCCAGACCCCCAAAGGCCATCCCCAGACCCCCAAAGGCCCTCCCCGGGCCCCCAAAAGCCCACCGGGCTCCCAAAAGACCACCGGGCTCCCAAAGGACCCCCGGGCCCCCAAAGGCCCTCACCCGGTCCCCAAAGGTCCACTGGGCTCCCAAAGGACCAATCGGCCCTCAAGTGCCCCCCAGACCCCCAAAGGCCCTCCCCAGACCCCCAAAGGCCCTCCCCGGACCCCCAAAGGCCCTCCCCCAGTCCCCAAAGGTTCACAGGGCTCCCAAAAGACCACCGGGCTCCCAAAGGACCCCCGGACCCCCAAAGGCCCTCACCCGGTCCCCAACGGGCCACCGGGCTCCCAAAGGACCAATCGGCCCTCAAGTGCCCCCCCAGACCCCCAAAGACCCGCTCCACACCCCCCAAGGCCCACCCCGGCCCCCAAAGGCCCACCCCCAGTCCCCAAAGGTCCACAGGGCTCCCAAAGGGCCATCCGGCCCTAAAGGGCCCCCCCCCGCCCCCCCAAGGACCCCCGGCGCCCCCAAGGCCCCGGACCGCCCATTTTCAATACTTTTTATGGCTTTATTACATCTTTTCAGAACAAGTTATTTTCTTAATGTCTATGCTAAACCCATTTTACATGTTGAATTACCCATCCCTTTCACCCACAACTTCACTATACTGATTTTTGAATGCTCCAACACCAAGCAATACTTCTCAAAGCCATTTCAGAACAAGTTCTTTTCTTAATGTCCCTCCTAAACCCATTTTACAAATTGAAGTACCCATCCTTTACACCCACAACTTTGCTTTACAGCTTTTTGAATGATCCAACACCAAGCAATAAATTTCAATGGGCATTTCAGAACAAGTTCTTTTCATAAGGTACACCCTAAACCCATTTTACAAGTTGAAATTCCCATCCTTTTCACCCACAACTTAACTTTACAGCTTTTTGAATGCTCAATACCAAGCAATACTTTTCAAAAGCCATGTCAGAACAAGTTCTTTTCTTAGTGACCGTCCTAAACCCATTTTACACATTGAAGTACCCATCTTTTTCAGCCACAACTTATTTATAGGTAAGAGTTTGAAGTTGCACCTTAGAAACTAAGCTTAGAGTTTTAGTTGGGTTTAGATTTAGTTAAAAGTTTAGAGGGTTTTTTTTAGCTCAGACTCTTAGCTTAGAGTTTTTGTTAGAGTTCTAGTTTAGTTTAGTTTTAGTTAAGAGTTTTCAGTTTTTAGCTTAGAGTCTTAGCTTAAATTTCTAGTTTGGTTTAGTTTTAGTTAAAAGTTTAGAGTTTTTTTTTAGCTTATAGTCTTATCTTAGAGTTTTTTTTATAATTCTAGTTTAGTTTAGTTTTTGTTAATAGTTTATAGTTTTTATATTGGAGTAGTAGCTTAGAGTGTTATTCAGAGTTCTAATTTAGTTTAGTTTAGTTACAGTTCAGAATTTAGAGTTTTAGCTTAGAGTCATAGCTTATAATGTGACTTAAAGTTGTAGTTTGGTCAAGTTTTAGTTAAGAGTTTCGAGTTTTAGCTTATAATCTTAGCTTAGAATTTTTGTTAGAGTTGAAGTTTAGTTTAATTTTAGTTAATAATTTGATTTTTTACCATTGAGTTTCAGTTAGAGTTCTAGTTTAGTTTACTTTTAGTTAAGAGTTTAGAGTTTTTAGCTTATAGTCTTAGCTTAAAGTTTTAGTTTGGTTTAGTTTTAGTTAAAAAGTTAGAGTTTTTTTTTAGCTTAGAGTCTTAGCTTAGAGTTTTTGATAGAGTTCTAGTTTAGTTTAGTTTTAGTTAAGAGTTTAGAGATTTTAGCTTAGAGTCTTAGCTTAGAGTTTTATTCAGAGTTCTAGTTTAGTTTAGTTTAGTTACAGTTCAGAATTTAGAGTTTTAGCTTAGAGTCACAGCTTATAATTTTACTTAAAGTTGTAGTTTGGTTAAGTTTTAGTTAAGAGTTTCGAGTTTTAGCTTAGAGTCTTAGCTCAGAGTTTGTGTTAGAGTTCTAGTTTAGTTTAGTTTTAGTTAAGAGTTTAGAGTTTTACCTTAGAGTCTTAGCTTAGAGTTTTAGTTAGAGTTGAAGTTTAGTTTAGTTACAGTTAAGAATTTAGAGTTTTTGCTTAGAGTCATAGCTTATAATTTTAATTAAAGTTTTATTTTAGTTAAGTTTTAGTTAAATGTTTCGAGTTTTAGATTAGAGTCTTAGTTTAGATTTTTTTGTTAGAGTTCTAGTTTATTTTAATTTTAGTTAAGAGTTTTATTTTTTAAATTTGAGTTTAATTTAGAGTTCTAGTTTAGTTTAGTTTTAGTTAAGAGTTTGGTTTTTTACCTTAGAGTCTTAGCTTAGAGTTCTAGTTTAGTTTAGTTTTACTTAAGAGTTTAGAGTTTTAGCTTAGAGTCTCAGCTTAGAGTTTTTGTTAGAGTTCTACTTTATTTTAGTTTTAGTTAAGAGTTTAGTGTTTTTAACTTATAGTCTTAGCTTAGAGTTTATGTTGAAGTTCTAGTATAGTTTAGTTTTAGTTTAGAGTTTTAGCTTAGAGTCTTAGCTTAGAGTTTTTGTTAGAGTTGAAGTTTAGTTTAGTTTTAGTTAAGAGTTTAGAGTTTTTTTTTGTTAGAGTTCTAGTTTAGTTTAATTTTAGTTAAGAGTTTGATTTTTTACCTTTGAGTTTCAGTTAGAGTTATAGTTTAGTTTAGTTTTAGTTAAGAGTTTAGAGTTTACCATAGAGTCTTAGCTTAGATTTTTAGTTAGAGTTCTAGTTTAGTTTAGTTTTAGTTACAGTTCGGAATTTAGAGTTTTAGCTTAGAGTCATAGCTTAGAGTTTTACTTAAAGTTATAGTTTGGTTAAGTTTTAGTTAAGAGTTTAGAGTTTTTAGCTTAGAGTTTTTATTGAAGTTCTAGTTTAGTTTATTTTTAGTTAATATTTTAGAGATTTATCTTAGAGTCTTCTCTAATAGTTTTTGTTAAAGTTGAAGTTTAGTTCAATTTTAGTTAAGAATTTGATGTTTTACCATTGAGTTTTAGTGAGAGTCCTGGTTTAGTTTACTTTTAGTTTAGAGTTTTTTTCCTTAGAGTCTTAGTTTAGAGTTTTTTCTGGAGATTTAGTTTAGTTTAGTTTTAGCCAACATCCGATTATTTTTGCTCAAAGTTATTGCACTTAGTTTTGTTAGATGTCGGGCGTATTTTAGTTTTTAGTTATTTTAGTGTCTAAGCCCAGTTTTTAGTATTTGCTTTTAAATTAGAGTCTTATCTGAGAGTTTTAGTTTAGTTTAGTTTTAGTTAAGAGTTTAGAGTTTTTTAGCTTAGAGTCTTAGCTTAGAGTTTTTGTTAGAGTTCTAGTTTAGTTTAGTTTTAGTTAAGAGTTTAGTGTTTTACCTTAGAGTCTTAATTTAGAGTTTCAGTTAGAGTTCTAGTTTAGTATAGTGTTAGTTAAGAGTTTAGAGTTTTTAGCTTAGAGTCTTAGCTTAGAGTTTTTGTTAGAGTTCTGGTTTATTTTAGTTTTAGTTAAGAGTTTAGAGTTTTTAGCTTAGAGTCTTAGCTTAGAGTTTTTCTTGAAGTTTTAGTTTAGTTTAGTTTTAGTTAATAGTTTAGAGTTTTAGCTTAGAGTCTTAGCTTATAGTTTTTGTTAGAGTTGAAGTTTAGTTTAGTAATAGTTAGGAGTTTAGAGTTTTAGCTTAGAGTCTAAGCTTAGAGTTTTTGTTAAGAGTTCTAGTTTAGTTTAGATATAGTTAAGAATTTGGAGTTTTACCTTAGAGACTTATCTTAGAGTTTGAGTTTAGTTTAGTTTTAGTTAAGAGTTTGGAGTTTTTAGCTTAGAGTCTTATCTTAGAGTTTTTGTTAGAGTTCTAGTTTAGTTTAGTTTTAGTTAAGAGTTTTGTGTTTTACGTTAGAGTCATAGCTTAGACATTTCGTTAGAGTTCTAGTTTAGTTTAGTTTTAGTTATGAGTTTAGAATTTTAGCTTAGAGTCTTAGCTTAGAGTTTTTGTTATATTTATAGTTTAGTTTTGTTTTAGTTAAGAGTTTAGAGTTTTTAGCTTAGAGTCTTTGCATAGTTTTTGTAGAAGTTCTAGTTCAGTTTAGTAATAGTTAAGAGTTTAGAGTTTTAGCTTAGAGTTTTTTTTAAAGTTTAAGTTTAGTTTAGTAATAGTTAAGAGTTTAGAGTTTTAGCTTAGAGTCTTAGCTTAGAATTTTCGTTAAAGTTGAAGTTTAGTTTAGTAATAGTTAAGAGTTTATAGTTTTAGCTTAGAGTATTATCTTAGAGTTTTAGTCTAGTTTAGTTTTAGTACGGAGTTTAGAGTTTTTTAGCATAGAGTATTAGCTTAGAGTTTTTGTTAGAATTCTAGTTTAGTTTAGTTATAGTTAAGAGTTTAGAGTTTTTAGCTTAGATTCTTAGCTTAGATTTTTAGTTTAGTTTAATCTTAGTTAATAGTTTAGAGTTTTAACATAGAGTCTTATCTTAGGTTTTTTTTTAGAGTTCTATTTTACTTTAGTTTTAGTTAAGAGTTTAGAGTTTTTTAGCTTAGAGTCTTAGCTTATAGTTTTTTTTTGTAGTTATAGTTTAGTTTAGATTTTTAGCTTAGAATCTGAGGTTTAATTAGAGTTCTAGTTTAGTTTTATTTAAGATTTTAGAGTTTTAGCTTAGAGTCTTAGCTTAGGGTTTTTGTTAGAGTTATAGTTTAGGTTTAGTTATATTTAATAGTTTATAGTTTTAGATTAGAGTTTTTGTTAGAGTCCTAGTTAAGTTTATTTATAGTTAAGAGATTTGAGTTTTACATTATAGAATTAGCTTAGAGTTTTAGTTAAGTTTAGTTTTACTTAATAGTATAGAATTTTAGCTTAGAGTCTCAGCATATAGTTTTTGTTAGAGTTCTAGTTTGGTTTAGTTTTAGTTAAGAGTTTAGTGTTTTTAGCTTAGAGTCTTAGTTTAGAGTTTTTGTTGAAGTTATAGTTTAGTTTTATTTTATAGTTTTAGCTTATACTTAGAGTTTTAATTAGAGTTCTAGTTTAGTTTAGTTATAGTTAAGAGTTTAGAGTTTTTAGCTTAGAGTCTTAGCTTAGTTTTATTTAGAGTTCTAGTTTAATTTAGTTTTAGTTGAGTTTAGAGTTTTACCATAGAGTCTTAGCTTAGAGTTTTAGTTAGAGTTAAAGTTTATTTTAGTTGCAGTTAAGAATTTAGATTTTTAGCTTAGAGTCATAGCTTAGAGTTTTACTTAAAGTTATGGCTTGGTTAAGATTTAGTTAAGATTTTCGAGTTTTAGCTGAGTCTTAGCTTACAGTTTTTTTTAGAGTTCTAGTTTAGCTTAGTTTTACTTAAGAGTTTAGAGTTTTACCTTAGAGTCTTAGCTTAGAGTTTTTGTTACAGTTCTAGTTTAGTTTAATTTTAGTTAAGAATTTGATGTTTCACCTTTGAGTTTCAGTTAGAGTTCTAGTTTAGTTTACTTTTAGTTAAGAATTTAGTGTTTTACCTTAGAGTCTTAGCATAGAGTTTTAGTGAGATTTCTAGTTTAGTTTAGTTTTAGTTAAGAGTTTAAAATTTTAGCTTAGAGTCTTTGCTTAGAGTTTTTGTTAGAGTTCTAGTTTAGTTTAATTTTAGTTAAGAATTTGATGTTTTACCTTTGAGTTTCAGTTAGAGCTCTAGTTTAGTTTACTTTTAGTTAAGAGTTTACAGTTTTTTAGCTTAGAGTCTTAATTTAGAGTTTTAGTTACAGTTCTCGTTTAGTTTAGTTTTAGTTAAGCGTTTAGAATTTTAGCTTAGAGTCTTATCTTAGAGTTTTTGTTAGAGTTCTAGTTTATTTTAGTTTTAGTTAAGAGTTTAGAGTTTTTGGCTTAGAGTCTTTTGCTTAGAGTTTTTGTTGAAGTTATAGTTTAGTTTATTTTTAGTTAAGAGTTTAGATTTTTAGCTTAGAGTCTTAGCTTAGAGTTCTAGTTAGAGTTGAAGTTTAGTTTAGTTATAGTTAAGAGTTTAGATTTTTTAGCTTAGAGTCTTAGCTTAGAGTTTTTGTTAGAGTTCTTTAGTTTAGTTTTACTTAAGAGTTTAGAGTTTTAGTCATAGAATCTTAGCTTAGAGTTTTTGTTAGAAGTATTTAGTTTAAGTTTAGATTTTAGAATTTCAGAGTTTTAGAGCATTAGACCTTACGAGTTTGCTAGATACCAACATCTAAGGTAGGTTCTCCACGTTTAAGTTAGGTTAGATTAGGTTGGCTTATCATGAGCGCTCATGATAAGCCAACCTAATCTAACCTAACTTAAACTTGGATAAACCTAACCTCTAACCTAACCTAACCTAATCTAACCTATGGTTTTGGTATTTCTATGCAATATTGTGTAATTTTGTGGTTATGCTAGTTTGGACTAAACTTCAACTCTAACTAAATCTCTAAGCTAAGATTTTAGGCTAAACCTATAAGATATAAATCTTAAGTAAAAATAAAATAAAAAATAACTATAAATAAAACTCTAAGCTAATACTCTAAGCTAAAACTATAAACTATTAAATATAACGAAACTAAACGAAACTTCAACCCTAGCTAAAACTCTAATCTAAGACTCTAAGGTAAAACTCAAAACTCTTAACTAAAACTAAACTAGAACTCTAACAAAAACTCTAAGCTAAGACTAAGCTAAAACTATAAACTCTTAACTAAAAATAAACTAAACTAGAACTTCAACAAAAACTCTAAGGTAAGACTCTAAGCTAAAAACTATAAACTCTTAACTAAAACTAAGCTAAACTATAACTCTAACAAAAACTCTAAGCTAAGACTCTAAGACAAAATTCTAAACTCTTAATAAAGACTAAACTAAACTAGAACTCTAACTAAAACTCTAAGCTATGACTCTAAGTTGAAACACCAGACTCTTAACTAAAACTAAACTAAACTAGAACTTTAACAAAAACTCTAAGCTAGGACTCTAAGCTAAAAAACTCTAAACTCTAAACTAAAACTAAACTAAACTAAAACTTCAACAAAAACTCTAAGATAAGATTCTATGATAAAACTCTAAACTCTTAAGTAAACTAAACTATAACTCTAACAAAAACTCTAAACTACGACTATAACATAAAAACTCTAAACTCTTAACTATAAATAATCTAAACTTCAACTCTAACTATAACTCTAATCTAATACTATAAGATAAAACTCTAAACTCTTAACTAAACTAAACTAGAAATTAAACAAAAACTCTAAGCAAAGGACTCTAATCCAAAAACACTAAAATATGGACTAAAACTAAAATAAACTAGAACTCTAAAAAAAACTATAATATAATAATATAATATAAAATTCTAAACTCTTACATAAAACTAAAATAAACGAGAACTCTAACTAAAACTCTAAGCTAAAACTCTAAGGTAAAACACTAAACTCTTAACTAAAAGTAAACTAAACTAGAACTCTAACTGAAACTCAAAGGTAAAACATCAAATTCTTAACTAAAATTAAACTAAACTAGAACTCTAACAAAAACTCTAAGCTAAGACTCTAAGCTAAAATTCTAAACTCTTAACTAAAACTAAACTAAACTAGAACTCTAACTAAAACTCTATGCTAAGACTCTAAGGTAAAACACTAAACTCTTAACTAAAAGTAAACTAAACTAGAACTCTAACTGAAACTCAAATGTGAAATATCAAATTCTTAACTAAAATTAAACTAAACTAGAACTGTAACAAAAACTCTAAGCCAAGACTCTAAGTTAAAACTCTAAACTCTTAAGTAAAACTAAGCTAAACTAGAACTCTAACAAAAACTGTAAGCTAAGACTCATCTAAAACTCGAAATTCTTAACTAAATCTTAACCAAGCTATAACTTTAAGTAAAACTCTAAGCTATGACTCTAAGCTAAAACTCTAAATTCTTAACTGCAACTAAACTAAACTTTAACTCTAACTAAAACTCTAAGCTAAGACTCTATGGTAAAATTCTAAACTCAAATAAAACTAAATTAAACTAGAACTCTAAATAAAACTAAGCTAAGACTCTAAGCTAAAAACTGTAAACTCTTAACTAAAACTAAACTAAACTAGAACGCTAATTAAAACTCTAAGTCTAAGCCAAAACTCTCAACTAAAACTAAACTAGAACTTCAACAAAAACTCTAAACTAAGACTCTAAGCTAAAAACACTAAATTCTTAACTAAAACTAAAATAAACTAGAACTCTAACAAAAACTCTATGCTGAGACTCTAAGCTAAAATTCTATACTCTTAAGTAAAACTAAACGTAACTAAAACTCTAAGCTAAGTCTCTAAGGTAAAATTCAAAACTCTTAACTATAACTAAACTTAACTAGGACTCTAACAAAAAATCTAAGCCAAGACTCTAAGCTAAAACTCTAAACTCTTAACTAAAACTAAACTAAACTAGAACTCTAACAAAAACTCTAAGCTAAGACTCTAAGATAAAGCTCTAAACTCTTAACTAAAACTAAACTAAACTAGAACTATAATTAAAACTCCAAGTCTAAGCTAAAACTCTAAACTAAGCTAAAACTGCAAAAAAAAACTCTAAACTAAGACTATAAGCTAACAGATCTAAACTATAAACTAAAACTAAACTAGAACTATAAAAAAAAAACCTAATATAAGACTATGTTAAAACTATAAACTATTAACTAAAATTAAACTAAAATAAAAATTTAAGATAATAATATAATATAAAAACTCTAAACTCTTAACTATAACTAAGCTAAATTATAACTCTAACAAAAACTCTAAGATAATACTCTATGCTAAAAAACTCTAAACTCCTAACTAAAACTAAACTAAACTAAAACTCTAAGATAAGACTCTAAGCTAAAACTCTAAACTCTTAACTATTACTAAACTAAACTTCAACTTTAACAAAAACTCTAAGTTAAGACTCTAATCTAAAACTCTAAACTCATAACTATTACTAAACTAAACTTCAAATCTAACAAAACTCTAAGTTAAGACTCTAATCTAAAACTCTAAACTATTTACTAAAGCTAAACTAAACTATAACTTCAACAAAAACTATAAGCTAAGACACTAAGCTAAAAACTCTAAACTCTTAACTAAAACTAAACTAAACTAGAACTCTAACAAAAACTCTAGGCTAAGACTCTAAGCTAAAAACTCTAAACTCTTAACTAAAACTAAACTAAACTAAAACTCTAAGCTAAGTCTCTAAGGTAAAACTCCAAACTCTTAACTATACTGACTAAACTAAACTAGTAAGCTCAAAACTAAAACTCTAAACTAGAACTAAACTAAACTAGAACTCAAAAACTCTAAGCTAAGACTCTAAGCTAAAATTCTAAACTCTTAACTAAAACTAAACTAAACTAGAACTCTAACTAAAACTCTAAGCTAAGACTCTAAGCTACAAAACTTTAAACTCTAAACTAAAAGTAAACTATAATATAAATCTAACTTAAAATAAAATTTAAAACATCAAATTCTTAACTAAAATTAAACTAAACTTCAACTCTAAAAAAAACTATAAGCTAAGACTATAAGCTAAAACTCTAAACTATTAACTAAAACTAAACTAAACTAGAACTTCAACAAAAACTCTAATCTAAAAACTCTAAACTCTTAACTAAAACTTAACCAAACTATAACTTTAAGTAAAACTCTAAGCTATGACTCTAAGCTAAAACTCTAAATTCCGAACTGTAACTAAAACTAAACTAAACTAGAACTCTAACTAAAACTCTAAGCTAAGACTCTATGGTAGAACTCTAAAGTAGAACTAAACTAAAGTAGAACTCTAACAAAAACTCTAATCTTATAATATAAGATAAAACTATAAACTCTTAATTAAAACTAAACTAAACTAGAACTCTAAGCTAAGACTCTAAGGTAAAACACCATACTCTTAACTAAACTAAACTAGAACTATAACTGAAACTCAAAGGTAAAACATCAAACTCTTAACTAAAATTAAACTAAACTAGAACTCTAACAAAAAAATCTAAGCTAAGACTTTAAGCTAAAACTTGAAACTCTTAACTAAAACTTAGCTAAAATACAACTTTAATTAAAACTCTAAGCTATGACTCTGAGCTAAAACTATAAATTATTAAATATAACTAAACTAAACTTCAACTCTAACTAAAACTCTATTCTAATACTCTAAGGTAAAACTCTAAACTCTTAACTAAAACAAAACTAAACTATAACTCAAACACAAACTCTAAGATAAGACTCTAAGCTAAAACTCGAAAATCTTAACTAAAACTTAACCAAACTAAAACTTTAAGTAAAATTATAAGCTATGACTCTAAGCTAAAACTCTAAATTCTGAATTGTAACTAAACTAAACTAAACTAGAACTCTTAATAAAACTCTAAGCTAATACTCTAATCTAAAATCTCTAAACTATTAACTGAAACTAAACTAAACTAGAAATCTATAAAAAACTCTAAGCTAAGACTCTAAGATAAAAAAAAACTCTAACTTTTAGCTAAAACTAAACCAAACTAAAACTTTAAGCTAAGACTCGAAGCTAAAAACTCTAAACTCTTAACTAAAAGTAAACTAAACTAGAACTCTAACTGAAACTCAAAGGTAAAACATCAAATTCTTAACTAAAATTAAACTAAACTTCAACTCTAACAGAAACTCTAAGCTAAGACTCTAAGCTAAAACTCGAAACTCTAAACTAAAACTTAACCAAACTACAACTTTAAGTAAAATTATAAGCTATGACTCTAAGCTAAAACTCTAAATTCTGAACTGTAACAAAACTAAACTAGAAATCTGAATAAAACTATAAGGTACGACTCCAATATAAAAACTATAAAATCTTAACTAAAACTAAACTAAACTAGAACCCTAAAAAAAACAATAAGATATGACTATAATATAAAAAAAAAACTCTAAGATTTTAAATAAAACAAAACAAAACTAAAACTTTAAGCTAAGACTCTAGGCTAAAAACTGTAAACTCTTAACTAAAACTAAACTATACTATAACTCTAACAAAAAGTCTAATCTAAAAGTCTAAGCTAAAAAAAACCCTCTAAACTTTTAACTAAAACTAAACCAAACTAAAACTCTAAGATAAGTCTCTAAGGTAAAACTTCAAACTCATACCTATAACTAAGTGGTGGGTGAAGAAGATGGGTACTTCAACTTGTAAAATGGGTTTAGGATGGACACTAAGAAAATAGCTTGTTCTGAAATGCCTTTTGAAAAGTATTGCTTGCTGTTGAGCATTCACAAAGATGTAAAGTAAAGTTGTGGATGAAAAGGATTGGAACTTCAATTTTTAAAATTGGTTTAGATTAGACAATAAGAACATAACTTGTTGTGATATGCCTTTTGTAATATATCTTTTTGTGTTGGAGCATTCAAAAAGCTGTAATGTAAAGTTGTGGGTTTAAAGAATGGGTACTTTAACTTGCAAAATGGGTTTAGGAGAGTCTTTAAGAAAATAAATTGTTCTGAAATGGCTTTGAAAAGTATTGCTTGGTGTTGGAGCATTCAAAAATCAGTATAGTGAAGTTATGGGTGAAAGGGATGGGTACTTCAACTTGTAAAATGGGTTTAGCATGGACATTAAGAAAATAAATTGTTCTGAAAAGATATAATAAAGCCATAAAAAGTATTAAAAATGGGAGCTCAGGGGCCTTTGGGGCGCCGGGGGTCCTTTGGGGGTCTGGGGGGGCCCTTTCGGGCCGGATGGCCCTTTGGGAGCCCTTTGGACCTTTGGGGACTGGGGGAGGGCCTTTGGGGGTCCGGGAAGGGCCTTTGGGGGTCTGGGGAGGGCCTTGGGGGGTCGGGGGGGGCACTTGAGGGCCGATTGGTCCTTTGGGAGCCGGGTGGACCTTTGGGGACCGGGTGAGGGCCTTTGGGGGTCCGGGGGTCCTTTGGGAGCCCGGTGGTCTTTTGGGAGCCCTGTGGACCTTTGGGGACTGGGGGAGGGCCTTTGGGGGTCCGGGGATGGCCTTTGGGGGTCTGGGGAGGGCCTTTGGGGGTCTGGGGGGCACTTGAGGGCCGTTTGGTCCTTTGGGAGCCCGGTGGACCTTTGGGGGTCAGGTGTGGGCCTTTGGAGGGCCGGGGGGGTCCTTTGGGAGCCCGGTGGTCTTTTGGGAGCCCGGTGGGCCTTTGGGGGCCCGGGGAGGGCCTTTGGGGGTCTGGGGATGGCCTTTGGGGGTCTGGGGGCCCTTTGGGAGCTTGGGGGACCTTTGAGTACCGGGGGCTTCCTTCGGGGTTGGGGTAGGGGGATTGGAACCCTTTGGGGTGGGGGTCGGGGGAGCGGAACCCTTTGGGGTTGGGTTAGGGGACCTCACGACGCTGTTAAAATACAACTTGTGTATTATAACGACCACAGAGTTTCACCCTCAAATTCTCTTCTAAAATCCTCTTTTAAATCATCTTTTGAAATGTCTCTAACTGTTTCGCCGAAATAATTCCATAAAATGACTGAAACGGTTTCGCCCAAATAATCCCTAAACGTAATTTCAGCGTGTTCCTTTTGTTTCGCATCTCTGCGCTGATACATTTCAAATTACTAAGAAACCTGATTCCCGCGCTAAAACAATTCATCGCTGAGATCTAAACATTCGCTTGGAGACAGTTCTCTTTAGAAACAACAAATTAATTCCCTGTCGTGTCAAATCAATTCTCTTTAGAAACAACAAATTAATTCCCCTTTCATGTCAATCAATCAATCATGACATCATCTGTCATGTGTGATCTAAACTTTGCCTCGGAAACATTCTCTTTGGAAATACATCAAAGACATTAATTAACTTGACGTCATCTGTCAGACATTAATTAACCTTGCCCGGAAACAATTTGATTAATGACTCAATAATCCATGAAAGTGAGAAAGCTCCTGTTTATCCATTCTCACTGACGAAAACCATAAACCAGACATAAATGTGAGAAAGTTCCTGTTTTTTCATTCTCACTGACAAAAACCATAAAAACATCTATGAATGTGACAAAATTCATGTTTTTCAAGTTAGAAAAATACTGTTTTTCCATTCTCACTGACAAAAACCAAGAAAACAGACATAAATGTGACAAAATTCCTATTTTTTCATTCTCACTGACAAAAACAATAAATTACTGTTGACATCCATGAAAACATCCATGAATGTGACAAAATTCATGTTTTTCAAGTGAGAAAAATACTGTTTTTCCATTCTCAGTGAGAAAACCATAAACCACGTGGTTCTATGCCCATATAAGGAGCCCTGACACGAGTTATAGGGTCATCTCTACTAAAGAGCGAGGCGTTGGGGAGGGGACAACCCCTTTCATATACGGAATGATCTCTGTTCGTTTTAAGTTTTAATGTCGCTCCTTACTTTCAGCTAAAAGCACTTGTTTTTTTAAATTTAAAATTCACTAATAGCTGGAAACCCTTCTATCATAACATGTATGGTTTAACGAATTATTTTAGGCTGTTCGATATTGGAGCAGAATATTGCGGCTATGTTTCTGACATTACCTGCTCCTTCCCGGCAAACGGGGTCTTCATTGAAAAACATAAGGTAATCTACTTGTCCAATAAGAGTCATACTTACTCTCTCCATTTACCCGTGCCATTTAAACATTTTTGCCTCTCAATTGCTCGGACTATCTGTCTTGGCTTTTTTCTAAAATTAGTGTGTTTAAAAAGTAAAATTTGGAAAAAGTAAAATTAATATGCAAATTTTGTTTTAATTATTCATGTACGGTGAGCCAAAATCAAAGCTGCATTAATTCAAAAACGTTCAGAAATTAATTAAAAAACAAGTTTTTTTAGCTGAAAGTTAGAAGTGAAATTAAAACTTAAAACGAACAGAAATTATTCCGTATATGAAAGGGGCTGTCCCCTCCTCAAAGCCTCGCTTTTTACGCTAAAGTTTTACTCTTTCTCACAACTTTATTTTTTTAAACAATAAACAACTTAAGCGTAAAGAGCGAGGCGTTCAGGAGGGGATAGCCCCTTTCATATACGGAATAATTTCTGTTCGTTTTAAGTTTTAATGTCGCTCCTTACTTTCAGTTAAAAAACTTGTTTTTTTGTTTAATTTCACTAATAGCTGAAAACCATTCTTCATAACATGTATGGTTTAACGAATTATTTTAGGCTGTTCGATATGGGAGCAGAATATTGCGGCTATGATTCTGACATTACCTGCTCCTTCCCGGCAAACGGGGTCTTCACTGAAAAACAGAAGGTAATCTACAATGCAGTCCTCAGAGCCAATCGTGCAGTTATTGCTGCTGTTAAGCCTGGTGTATCCTGGACAGATATGCATCTACTGGCCAATAGAATGATGCTTGAAGAGCTAAAGAAAGCAGACATTGTGAAGGGGGATGTTGAAGAAATGATGAAGGTGAGCGTACTATCCTTACGTCTAATGTTTGTTATTAACTGATGAACGAGAAAACAAAAATATTGACAAGACCTCTGTTGTTCAGCTTTTCAGCGTTTATTGAGCACCAAGGTGAAAGGCTCTGAAATATGAAATTCGTGCAAGACATATTTTATTAAGATATTTATTAAGTAATATTTTATTAAGATATATAATTAAGATATATTAGTACAAGATAGATAAATATTATTTTTATTAATATCTTTCTACTGACAGTGTTTTGGCAATAGCAGATGTGTTAAGAACGGAAATTCACTAAAAAAAACTGTTCAAGAGGGGTTCAGATTTAAGAACTACGCAATTTAGGCTGCAGGCTTGTCAAACACAGCCAAGTGATTTGGCAAAGAGAAACTTAGCGAATGGTTTAAATTAGACTTGAAATCCCATGTCCTTCGGGACAACAGTACGAGTCTTAGTGTAGGAAAATCCTTTGACTTAAGGTGGGGATCAGTGTGTGACCCTACAAGCTCAGCCCGCCGTGAGTCTGGGGAGTTTATAGTTGAAGAAATTCTCCTACGTAAGGACCATAGTAGTCAAGAACTGTCGTTAATCCATAGATCAGAATTTAGCTTTTACAAAGGTTGTTGTATTACATTCTGCTAGCTTAAGTGAGCCACAATGTTTTTAGCAACAAACTCGTCTACCAATTTATTAAGCCTAGCAGCCGTTAATTTCAGTGTAAAGGATATAGCCTGGCCGAGAAACTCATGGGGCTATGTTTCAAGCCTGCCTGTCGTAACTCCTTCTTTCTGGAGCCAGGCCAAGAAATTGACACGGGTATGCGCTGTATCGGCCACAAGTAGCTTTATGCTGCCATGAGATGTTGAAAATAAGAAGATAATGAAGAAGTGTTTGAAACAGAAGGCACAACAGAAATTTGTTCTCAAACTCAGTCTGGTTCTGGCATAATGAGGCCTCTTATAAAAAATAGTGAAAAACAAAAGGAGATACCAATGTTATCCCCGCAAAAATGTAATTTTCCTTGTTGTTTATGGTGGATGCTTGTTATTTCATTTTAACGAGGTTTTGTACTCTTTTTCCAGATTTCAAAAACATATTTTTGTGATTACATTTTGTGCTGTTGTGTGTGATTTTGTGCTGTTGAGTTGAACATGAATAAAAAACTTTCAAAATCGTGATGCATGGGGAACGTTGGTCGCAAGATAGTTCCTCAAAATATAGTATTTTTTTCAATTTTAGAAAATTTTAAATTTAACGGAAATGGGAAGTTCTTGGGAGGGTGTAAAGAGGGAGGCTTTGGATAGACAGGGATGGAGGAGGAGCGTGTGTGGCTGTGTCGGCCTCGTTTGGCTTGGTGCTGCAGTGAGTTGTTAGTAATAGTAGTATGGGCAATGGCTTTACTTGATTACAGATACTGACGCAGCTATCATCCAAGGCTGAAGAGAGGTACTTTTGTAGAGTGATGCGGGATGAATAAATAATTTCTGAGACCACACTGGCTAATCATGATAAAACGATAAAAAGCCTTAAAGAAGAGAGAAATGAAGATAAAAACAACCATTGGAAAAAACTCAGATTATGATGCAAATATTTTGGCCATGACCTCCGCTTGACCGTCCTCATTGTAAAAAAAAGAAGAAAAAAATACCGTAAAACTTGGAGGGTAATAAATTCTGTACTTAAACCTGGTTCTCAATCTAGATCTTTACCTATGAGTCTGGTTATTGGTGATAAAGCTGTGGAGGGTGAGCTTAATGTCCAAGAGGCATTCACTTCATTCTTCGCTAATATTGGTAAGAATATTGCTTCTACAGTTACTTTGTCTCGGCCTAAGCCGGACTTTAGATCTTACCTCGGGCCGTCTTGTGCTAAGTCTATGTTTCTTGAGTAACAGTAAGTGGAATTACAAAAATTGTGAATGGCTTGAAAAACTCGTCCTCATCTGGGCCAGATTCTATCCCTACTAAGGTAGCTAAATCTATTCTTCCTTCAATAGCTTTGCCTCTAACAAAACTTGTTAATCTTTCATTTGAATGTGAAGTTTTTCCGGATGCTCTCAAGCATGCTCGGATTATTGTTTTGCATAAGGGTGGACCAAGGAGTGATCCGGCAAATTATCGACCAATTTCAATTTTATCAGTATTTAGTAAAATCTTTGAAAAGGCTATACTTTCTCGTCTCCTTACTTTCCTAAAATCTAAAAATTTTCTTCATGATTTTCAATTTGGTTTCCGAATGAAGCACTCCACTGAACTTGCCTGTATGACCCTTTTGAATTTTATTCATTCTGCGTTAGATTCGGGATTGATTCCGGCTGCTGTATTCCTGGATATTCATTAGGCTTTCGATTCCATAACCCATGAAATTATTCTATCGAAGATGTCTCGTTTTGGGATAAGGGGGAATGTATTTTCTTGGTTTCAGTCTTATTTGAAGGATAGGTTAATTTCTGTTGATCCAGTTTTCCGATCACCCTCACAAGTGAATTTTGGCGTCCCCAAGGGATCAGTTTTAGGGCCTGTGCTATTTTTGATTTATGTAAAGGATCTTTATTATGCTGTAAAAAAGCAAAAATTCATAATTGCTGTAGACTTTGTCATCCTAAGCCTTCCCTTGCCCCTAGTGGCAACTATAGTTTGCCTTCTTCTGATGTCCTTGTTTGTTTTGTTGATGAGTTGTTTGTTTTGCTTTGGAGAGGATAATTTTGTGGCTTGATGTTAATTATCTTTCCCTAAATTTTTCTCAGTTTTTTTTTTTTTTTCGCGTGTATCTCAGGTTTATTCCCAGTTATCAGAAATTCACCAGCCAAATGGGATCAATCATAGATCTAAAGACCGATATGTTCGTTTTTTGGGAATTCTTGTTGATTAAAACCTATCTTTCAAACGTCACATTGATTTTATTAAAATTAAGATATGCAGGAGTCTCGGTATTTCAAGGAAACTTAAACATACTTTTCCTGTATCAATTTTGAAAATCCTTTTTCACTGCTTGATCCAATCTTACATTTCCTACTCTCCAATAATGTGGATGTCAACCTTTTCTTCACTGTTAAAACCACTTTCTAAGGTTTACAATAAAGCTAAAAATATCATTCAGAAAACTAATCATTCATTAGTTATCCCATTACATGATTTTGAGTCACTATGCATTCTTTCATGTGCATGTTTTACTTTTTCTCAGCTTCACGGTGACCTCCCCCGGTCCCTAAGTGTTCCGCTTTCTTTTACCTCTGATCAAAATAATTATATTCTTCGTAATATGACAAATCATGTTCAAGTTCCATTTACTCTTTGCATAAGGTCAGACTTTAGTCCTCTAATGGCGTGTCATATTGTTTGGAATAAGTTGCCTCAATCAGCTCGAGGGTGCCACTCATTCGGTCCGTTTAAAAAAAAATTAAAAATTCTTTGGCTTCGTAGAAGTTATTTTTATCTATGTTTTAATTTTTTTATTATTATTTTTTTGGAGTCTATTTAATCTACTTAACTCATTTAGTTTGTTTATTCTAATTTTTGTTTTGTATAGTTTTCATTTTATCTATATTTTCTTTTCTTCTCCTTTTGCTCTTCTATTTGTGAGTAAGTGATCGTTTTAAATTTTCTTTTGTTTTTCATGTCTGAGTTAGTAATTTATTTGTCTTCCCCCTTCTTTACAGGCCAATGAGCCTTTGGGGGATTAGTAACATGCAATATTGTATGTGTATTTAATGAAGAATAAATCTTATCTTATCTAAAGATAATATAAAAAAACTTAAAACATACACAAAAACTAAAATAGGAACGGTCTTCCTTTTTATATTATTTTGCACTAAGAACTGTCAAGCGGTGGTCTTGACCGAAATAGTCGCATTATAATCTGTGTTTTTTTCACTGGCTATTTATATCCTCATTTCTCTCTTCTTTACGGTTTTATGTCGCTTTGTGATGCGTGATCCAATCTTTTTTTTTAAATTCTTCTAGTGCTCGCTAGATATATAGGGTTAATTTTTTTGTTTGACTGAATCTATTGTGATTTTGCAATTGCTACCTTATTCCTCTCTGACTGTGAAATATAACCAGTTTGATGATATTGAATAACCTTTGTGTCTATGTGATATAAGTCGATGTAGTAAAGAGAAGGGATTGATTGTCAAGTTGCTATACCTAAACTGGATCTTCTTGTTACTTTATTAAAAGGCAGTCATAGATGAAAAGTACAGTCGGAAATCATTATGGTAAATTTGAGCAATACTGGTTTACCTAAGGTCTTGGAAATGCAAAAAGCTCTTAGAAACGGCAAAAAGCTATGACGTATTATTTCGAAAGCCTACTGTTGGTAGGATTGCTTTTAAAAGTTTCTAGACAGTATTTATCAACCTTTTGTCAGCCATAAATAAAGGCATTTTTTCTATATTTTTTATTTGCGGAATCAACTTCGGATCGGTAATGACCGACGGACCATTGGTTGAAAAACGAGGTCTGCATTTTGTTCAGTGTGTAATGTATGCTGTTGAGATTAGCACTAATATTTTAAAACATTCTGGTGCAAAGCCCTTGGCATTACATGTTTTAGACGAAAGAATTGCAAGGAAGATAATAACAAAATACAGATAAAAATCCCAAAAGATAAAATAAAGTAACCTTAAAGTAAACACTAACACTAAAATAGGAAAAACCCTTTCACTGTTGCTTGGAAAGGGTCTTTCCTATTTTGTTTCAGTGTTTATTTTAAGGTTTGATTTTTATTTTATCTTTTTGGATTTTTTATTATTTGCACTGAAGACGGTCAAGCGGAGGTCTTGACCGGAATACTAGTCCTCTAGGTTCTTCCACTGGCTGTTATGATCCTCATTGCTCTCTTCTTTACTATTCTTTTGTCTTGTCATGATTAGCCAGTGTGATCTCAGAAATTATTTATTACATGTATTAAATTATTTATTACATGTATTAAATTATTTATTACTGAAAAAACTATGGAAAAACTGTGCGGCTGAGCTGGGTTAGTTTCCTCTTATTGGGTGTTCAAAATGGCGGCTTTTGAAATTCCTACAGGATAGTCTTTTTACATGTATAAATTCTTAGTGTGGTTTTCCATTATTTTATTTAAATTAATTAAATATTCTTTTAATAACTTCCTACAAATTGTTATTTAGGTCCTACTTGACTGAGGTCTTTGGTTGCAGGCACAGCAAATACAAAAATACAGGTAGAAGTACGTCTTCTTGTCTAAATACAGTATATAAAACAAGTTCGCAGTAACGAACTGTAAGTAAGGAGCGACTCGGCTCAATAGTAACCAAAACTTTAGAAAAACGAAATTTTGATATCAATAGATATATAAAAAGAACTAGACTTTTATGCTGATTCTAAATATCGTCAGTTGGGTATCAAAAGGCCGTATCTCCATAATTCTAAATTTTCAGAAGAGCAACCTTACAACTTTTTTATTTCCCCTCCGATAACCGTGAAACAAAAACAGATCAATATGTAATATCAAAACATATGAATCCGTTTTTGTTTTATGGCTATCGGGGGAGGGGGGATAAAATGTTGTGAGTTTTTTTACTCTTCCGAAAATTGGCAATTATTGAGATACGTCCTTTTCATAACTGACAGACGATATATAAAATCCGTAAGGGAATCGTACCACGTGATTTTGTATAATCAGAGAACTCTACAGTATGTATTTCAAACTCCCATCTAAAAAAAAACCATGGAATTTTGTATTTTTAGCCAGAAGAAAGATCACGAATGCGTGTTTATTTGTTTGTTGATTTTATTTTCCAGGGCTGATCGTTTCGAGCCAATGGTCTTGGAAAAATCAGGAAAGGGCTCATTAGAACAGAAATTAATTGTTTTGTGTGCCCTTTTTAAGTGACCAAAATTTTGGAAGGCGACTACCCCCAAAAGAACGACCCTATTAATTCTCCTGCCCTGTTCACTTCTCTAAACCTAATTGATGACTACACAGCTATTTTTCGACTAAAATATATGTAGATGTGCTTCGATCCCACTTTCTAAAGTTGTAATGGAAGAAAAGTTATGATGACTAGGCCACTCTTCACGAATGAAGAATGACAGATTGCCTAGGGTACTTCGTCTTGGCCATACATCTGGGGCAAACGAAAATTAGGTCGTCCCCGAATTGGATTGCGAAGAGGCCATTCTTAAAGGAAATTGGTTCATAGGAGAAGGAGAAGATTCAAGCTTTAATAGATTGGTGTGGATGAGGAAATTGTCCAGCTGTGTTGGCCTGAGGCAGCTTGGTGCTGTTGTATGTTAGTTAATTAATTAGTTTTAGCATGTATATACATTATTATTTTACACTTTCCACTCTCCTGAAAACCTTTCAGGCAATCTGTGAAATGAACACTTGTTTTCACCTATTTTGGGTGTGCCTGGGTCTACTTGATCCACTTGCTAGGGTGAAAATTGGTAGAAGTGCCATGTAGCGTTGTGACTAAAATCCTAGTTAGCCTAAAATTTCTGCAACTGCGACCAAGCTTACTCCACGCATACGTTATACGTTTGTAATCAGGACTATCCTGCGAACAGGCATCTTCTATTCCTGGATGCGTATAGTTGTTGTACCTAGACTGTTTGTACATGGTCAGAAACAGAATGGTTTTGACATTTAATATCTGCCCTTTGTGAGGTGACAGACCCCAGGGCACCTAAAGCCGCCGGTGCCCTGAAGCCTCCTTACTTTCCCCGCATTTACATTTATATGTTTTGGAACCTAATTGATTCCAGAAAAAAAAAATTATCTTTGAGAGTTGTCCTGAATGGCGCTTAAAACTATTTTTTTACCTAAAATAAGTAGTTTAATCCGTTACAATTTTTAATTTGCTTTTTCAATTCAATGTTCACAAGTTTTATATTTCTTGTATCTTTCCGAAGGGTGGTGGGCGTGGGGGATAAAAATGAATAAAAAACTTATGAAAGGTGGACATCCCCCATTCAAGGACGCCGGGTGCTAACCTCAAAATTAACACTAATCAGATAACCCTGATTAGTGTTAAGTCCCAGCTGCAATTCCCTGGTCGAAGGGAACCTAATGTTGAAAAAATGGAGGACACAGTCTCTACAAAAGTTGGCTCATAAAAGATTTTTTGATTGGCTCAAAACCTGTATTCTTGAGTTCTTAGGTAAAGAAGGCCCCAATGCACAAGCCAAAAAATTCTGTTCCCTTCATAAAGGGTCATTAGTGCTTAATCATTGGAAGGTAGGGACAAGTCCCCTATCCCTTTGATATGTCAGGATTTCTTAGTAGCATCTGTATCTTCATCTTTTTAAGTAGAGTTTCCTGTGTGTTAAAATTAAACTATGATTAAGATTGAGGTGTTGTTGTTTTTTCAAAGTTTATCTTATGTCTTTTTGTGTCCAAATTTGCTAAATTCGTGTTACCCAAACGCTACTGCAAACGTTAGCATCTTTAATTACTGTACTAATGTAATTTGCTGGTAGAGAAGAAGATGTTGATGGAAGAAAGTATAGAAGAAATAGACGAGAAAAGATAAAGGATTACGAAGCGAAGAAAATGTAATCTCCTGCATAGAGAAAAAAAAAGCATAAGTTTCGAGGACGATTTAGATGACTATACAATTGATCATCCTAGTATGAATTTTTATGCTAATTCTTGTTAGAATTAGATAAGGATGTTGCGCATTATACCACTCCTTCAGAGCCTTTGATAGTTGGCATTGTTAGGAAAAAACCTTTCACTTTTATTCACAAAGTATATTATGTCCTCTAAGTTTATCTTCAATTTACAAAAACGAATGATCAAGGGGATATTTTATGCTTTTGTATACTTATTTGATTTATTTGTTTGCTTTTATTGGTTAGGAATTCACCCTGGATTATTCAACTCTGGCAGGGAGGTAATTTGCTATGGGGCAGGGGACCATTTGCCCCAGGCCCTAGATTGCCCCCCCCCCCTATCTTAGTATCTTCAAAAATCTTGTCAGAACTAAGATAGGCATACATAGTTCAAGCATTCACAGAAACAGATCAGTTTTTTTTAGTATTAAGTATACCTTTGCCTTTATAGTATTATATGGCTAATTTTTTGTTTTTCACCGTCATTTTTGCTTGACTTGGGAAAAGTGGCTCTAATTTTGCCCCTTCCCCCCCTCCAGGATTTTGATGAAACTGCGCCACTGAAATCTTGTGTGTGCATGAAAATACTTTAGTGGTTCAGTGCTAAAGTTGATCATGTCCATTTTAAAACATTTCCGAAATTCACATGTCCCAACCTAGTGGAAACTCAACATATCTCGCTGCGCTTATTAAATTAGTTCTAATTCGTTTGTCTGCTGAGATATTCCAACAGATTGCTAAAGCCATTTTAAATAACATATTATTTCCTTTCGTAATAATCAAACAGTTCGTCGTAAAGAGCGACCCGGCTCAATAATAACCAAAATTATTAAAGACGGATTTTCGATGCCAATAATTATATCAAAAGAATTGCATTTTTATGCTGATTTCAAATATATAAGTTTTATTAAGTTGCCTGTTTTTCGAAAAAAGGGATAAACACCCTCTAAAAGTCATATAATCTGAATGAAAATCACACCATCAGATTCAGCGTATCCGAGAACCCTACTGTAGGTGTTTCAACCTCTTATCTGCAAAAATGTGGAATTTTGTATTGTGTTTTGCCATAAGAAAGATCACGGAAGCGTTTGTTTGTTTTTTTTTTTTTTTTTTTTTTTTTTTTTTTTTTTTTTTTCAGGGGTAATCATATCGAACCGATTGTCCTTGTCGCCCAGCGAAAAACAGGTCATCCCCGAATGGGTTTAAGGAAAACAGGAACTGCCTGGGAACATTTAAAGGGGAAGGCTTTGAATAGATTGGGATGGAGGAGGAAACGCAAGTCTGCGTTAATTAAACTTGCTCCTAATGCAAATTTATCGGATCAACCTATTTTGCACTCCCCCCCTAAAAAATCCTGGATCCGCCCCTGGTAGCAGTAGTAGTATTTATAAGGTGATATTATATTTTCATCTTTTCATCTTTTCCTGTTTTCATCTGCTGCGTTTAGATTCCATTTTGTCGTGAATCAAATAATTGAACTTGTTGCGATTTAAAATCAACCACCACAAGCGTTGATTGCACATTTTAGGACTTGGTCTTACAATTTCTTCTTGGGCTTGCAACTGGAAATACTGTTATCATTTAAGAAGAATTAAACTTTTAACATTAAACCCTATTGTGATCAAAACCAAAGAATTTAATTTCAGACTTATTGCTTCAGTAACCTACACCTCGAAACTTAATATTTTATGGACTTGGTTCTTTTAAATACTGAAATCTTCATATATAGTAAATCATTTGATTGCTGACCATTCTAAAGATAACCGTGCCGATTCCCTCTTCTTCTAAAAAAGTTTTTAATGAGTTTCTACTCATGAGTTTCTAAAAAAGTTTCTAAAAATGAGTTTCTAAAAATGAGTTTCTCAAAAAGTTTCTACTGCCAATCAGTTATTTAATTGCAATATTTACTTGTTTACCCGTTCCAATCGATTGAAGGATGATGGCTTTAAGTGGAGCTGAATTTGCCATAAAAACAAAACTTTTGTCTGTTTCAGCTTTAATTAAAGGCTATGTACCGTATTTTTGCATTTATTTTCAGCTATTCTATTCAGTCAGGGATATTAACAATCATTGGACCATAAAAAATTGATTTGATGTTTGTGATATTTGCAAGTTGCTTGGATTGTGGGTTTCTTAAAACACAGGCCCTAAATCTGTGTAATAATATATTTCTAAAATCTTAAGCGTTAAGAAATAACCTTTTAATTTTATTTCGTTCGGTGGGAGAGTGGTTGTTTTTTTTTCATTGCTTACTTTTAGGCAGCTTTCACTTACTTCTTGAGGAAATTTTTGGGGAAATAGTCTTAAAATAACAATGATACACACAAAAAAGAATTAAATTAGCAAATTTGTAGTTTCATATGTTGTCAAAAAGGAAATAGATTGCTAGAATTGGAAAAGTATTACGTTCTTCTATAACTTTTAAAATACCTTTTGGTAAATTTAGTCTTATGGAGGGCAGGGGGGGGGGGGTACTTGTCGAGAGTTACTGAACCCCTCATTAGAATTCCCATCCAAAAAATTGTACGGAAACCTGTCTATTTTTAGAGATTCAGTGGTAAACTCGGCACAGGGGTGAATCTCGGAATGGCTTTGAAGCACGTTCTCCCTCCCCTTCCCCTAGGTCGAAAGCTGTGTTAATTGTAGGGGTAGGGAAATACCAATTGAAAAGGAGGCAGAGTTAAATGGTAGTCAAATTAAACGGAGGTTCAGTTGAACGATTTTTCAGTTAAATGGATTGAGTTTAACGGGGTTCAGTTACACGCACACCCACAGAAACACATTTGTTTGTAAATATTTTAACGAATAATTTTCGCCGAGGTGGCCGAAACATGCAAATTTTTAATAACCCAAGTTATATAACCAAAAACATAAAAATTAATTCTTTTGTAGTGTCATTTGGCAGCAGTTTTTCAACCACATGGCCTTGGTCATCTTATTGGTTTAGATACTCATGATGTTGGTGGGTATATTCCTGGCAAAACTCCAGAGAGACCAACAGCTCCTGGGTTACGAAGCCTAAGAACTGCAAGGATATTGCAAGCAGGAATGTGCATTACAGTTGAACCTGGATGCTATTTTAACGATTACGTAAGAATTTCTTTTATATTCCTAGTAGACATACCCTCCTAATATTCCCATCTTTTATAAGCAAAATGACTGCAAACAGACTCCAGACGAGCAGACGCTCGATCAGTTTTGTCATCCTCAAAGAAGTAATTTCCAGACCTTTCAACTACGCGGAACAAAATGACTATCTAAAATTTTGATTAGATGTGTTTGCGGAAGTAATCGGAGGGGAGGGAGGGGCTGTTTGCCCTCAAATCACTCGAGTAAAATTGAAAAATCGCTCGATACGAACAGGTGGCAAACGCTCGAGCAGTTTTGACTCAATAAAAGCCAAAGCTGTAGGATGGAAATAATCTGTGTTATGTGAAGTGCGCATGTATTTTACCTGTATTGAGACCAGGTTGAGGTATATTTTCACTCTGAAACAAGTGATTTGGCGACAAACCTGTAGCTGTCACTTACACCAAAAAGACAAGACATCGTACCACTGAATTTATTAGTCACCAATATATCCATTCACCGAACAAGAGCGATCGTATGACTAAAAATCTTGTACTGGAGAAGGATTTAAATTTTTTTTTAAATAAAAAAAATTGTCCTTTATTCAACAATCTCAATATTCAACATTTTTTCCGCCTGAAAAACTATGTACACCAAATTTTAAAAATATGGTTCTTTAGATGGATTGAAACTAATTTCATCTATGCAATAACAGCCAAATTTTCGTCTTCCATTGACATATCAAAACCGTAGGATAGCAGAAAAATAAGCCGCCAAAAATTGCACAGGGAACATAAACAAGCGCCATTAAAAATTCAGAAATAATCCCAAAATCAGTGTGCCCGTATGAACAATTGCCGAAATCAAAGCAGTCCTTTCCGAAATCAGATTGGCTAACATAGAATAAGCAATTTGAATAAAGAAGAGAAACAGCCACTGTCGTTGGCATGGATGGGGAAGGCAGTTGCCCTCCCCCTTCACCCTAGAAGTCGAAAATACCTTTTTTGGTATTTTTATTGAAAAATGACTCCTTTTTTTCATTGAAAATCAATGGAAAAAACCCAAGCCGGAATACCGTAGCCGGAAGTTAGGATTTCAGCTTTTGGTAAGGCCTCACGTCCTTAAAAGTAATATATTTGAAACCAATCAGGAGAAATCTGGGGAAGACAGGTAGGAAGGGTGTGCAAAAGCACAGGATGGCTAGCCCCCAGTCCCCCATTGCACTTACCGGCTGAAGGGCCACGAAACGGAGATCAGCACCGCCGGTTTGGACCTTAAGGGTCTAGTGCCGTTATACTTACTTACTTTCTTACAAGGGTAGGTAATGCTGTGATTAATAAATGAAAAACATCCAAAAACATACAAAATATTCATCAAGTAATAAAGCAGGCAATGTTGTGATTAGTAAGTGTAGATACCGAATGAAAAAACAAATTTTGTATTCCCTAAAAGAGGATGATGCTGCTAATCGAACTGTAAGTAATCTAAAAGAAGAATCTGGAAATATTCAATTTTGACTGCTCAGGGGAAGAACAGAACACGATGTTGTTGATTTTTGGTGAATTGGTCCTTGCACAGCTCACTTTGATCTTGCTGTCAGTTAAGATTCTTTTGGGAAGACTACTGTTATTTGTCGAGAAAGACCTTTAGGCAACTGAGACATTCTCGGTGCTCTTTAATACCAAGAGTTAAATCTCACACTTTATTCTTCTTCTTCAACGTTAAACATTCATCTTCTTTTTGAATTCCCTCTTAAAATTTTGAAAGATTCGTTTTTTGAATGATTCGTTTTTTATAATATATTTTTATAATCTAGATTATGTATAAAGAAAATCGAGTTATAGTAGTGTTGTAGTAACTTCGCGCCATCTGCCCAGTCATATTTTCAGTAATAGATAGCGAGTGATTGACTTGTTATTGTTTGTTCGTCGATGTCAGTTAGATATAATTCGGCTTATGCATAGTTTTACATTTAGGAAGGCGTAAAAGATAGAAGTCCTTCCTCATAGAAGAAATGGAAAGAAGTTCTTCGGATTAATCCGAAAGATGCCACTTCCATCGAAATTTCACAAAAAGCACACCAAAATGTTAACCGTTAAAAATCAAATTATAATTAATTTGTTAAACGTTAAATGTTAAATTATTACGACTTTAAATGTACTTTTCAAACCATTGAAACTTTTACTTTTTGCTTCCGAAAAGCTCCTGCTCCCCCTGAAAATGTGGCTTGTGTAAACCAATATCTTTTTCCGATTTATATTTTATATTTAACTTAAATTTCCCATCCAATTTCCAAAGTGTTTAAGGTTCACATTATTTTGTCTGAAGAATTTCTGTGTGGCATTCATCTTCGCAAAGTAGGCCTTTATGGTCGTTTCCCCAAAACCTCAAAATTGTTACAATTCTCCTCATAATTTTCCATATTTGCATATAATTCTTTTGTGTATTATTGCTGTATAAAAATAACTCGATTTGCAAAAGTCTCAATTCTGATAATTGTCAAAACTCAAAGCTCATATTTTTTTTTTTTAGCGCTTCCTCCGTAATGCAAAAATTAATTTACAAATTTTGGAAATTGATTTGCGAATTTAATAATTCTGAACTCTGATATTCAAAATTCTGGTAAAAATCTACTGACAAAATAATTTGTCAAAATTTCTGCGTCTAAAAGTTTTCGAATTAGGTAATGTGCTTGGTTTCATTGATTTACTGTATATGGTGACTTGATGCATATCGAGTTCAGCTGCTAATGTAATTAATAAATGTAAGCGGCGTCAAAAATTAAAATTAGTTTCGTTTTTCTTTTTTATTTTTTTTCCTTTTTTTTGATTTTCATTTTGATTTTTCCTTTTTAGCGTTGTCATCACTGAGAGGAGACTAGGTTGGTTTTAATTATTTAAAAAAATGATTTACTTGATGGCAGGCCACGGAAATTGAAAACCATTTTTATAATTCAATACAGTTATTTCTATTGCTCATTAGTATTTTCTTATTTCAATAAATTAAAAAATAAAACAGAATAAAATAATTACACTATCATTCCCCGCAAGGCTCTATGGTCTGGTAAAACAGCAGGGAACGGAACAAGTGAAACTACTTACACTCCGTTGGTACTTAACATTAGAAACTAAAATAAGTGGCTCGAAAAATAAATTTATAACGTATTTAAACAACGTATAAAAACAACGCTATAAAGGAACAAAAAAGAACGAAAAAAATCAAAGCCCAGAGACTTTATTACTTTTTTAACCCATAGTCACAAATACGCGCAGAGTTTAGGACTACGCGCTGTTCCAAAATAAAGCGGTACGTTTTTAATATGGTTGATAATGTAGCATGCAATTGAAATACCAAGGACAGTGTAAATAAGATCTGATTTTCGAATTGACGAAGCAGAAAATTACAAAACTATATATGTTTTGAATAACTGGGAATTCTATTTTTAATGAAAAAGGCCTCTATTAGTAGTTTTGTAGTTTTGTAGTAGATGATACTAAATCCAGTAAAAAACCTACGTGGGTGAACGATCAGCGAAAACGAAGCTGGTAGTAGCGGTGAATGATGAATGGGTGAAATTTTGTAGTAGCGAGCTTGGACTAAAAAAAAACGAAACGTGAGTAAAAAATCACCAAAGAACAAATTAAAAACATATGGCACCAAACACCATAAACCATAAGGTGTGGATTTCCTTTAAAGGTGTAGTTATCTTTGGGAATCAACAGATTTTCGATATCTTAATTTTTAAGGATGAAAGCGAAGTCAAACATAACTAACCGGTCTTGTTTATTTATTAAATAATAAAAAAACACGTTTTTTAAACTGAAAGTAAGGAACGACGTTAAAACTTAAAACGAACAGAAATTATTCCGTATATGAAAGGGGCTATCCCCTCCTCAACGCGTCGCTCTTTACGCTAAATTTTTTTATTGTTTAAAAAATAAGAGTTGTGAGAAAGTCAAACTTAAGCGTAAAGAGCGAGGTGTTGAGGAGGGGACAGCCCCTTTCATATACGGAATAATTTCTGTTCGTTTTAAGTTTTAATGTCGTTCCTTACTTTCAGTTTAAAAAACGTGTTTTTTTTATTTAATTTCTGATCGTTTTTTAAACAATATACCCAAAGAAATTATTCCGTTTATGAAAGGGGCTGTCCCCTCCTCAGCGCCTCGCTCTTTACGTTTAAGTTTTTTATTGCTTAAAAAATAGAGTTTTGAGAAGGTCAAAATTTAGCGTAAAGAGCGATGCGTTGATGAGGGGACAGCCCCTTTCATACACAGGATAATTTCTGTTCGTTCTAAATTTTGACGTCGTTCCTTACTTTCAGTTAAAAAAAACTTGTTTTTTCTGTTTAATTTTTGAACGTTTTTGAATTAATACAGGTTTTGATATTGGCTCACCGTACATGAATAATTAAAACAAAATGTGTATATTAATTTTACTTTTATTTGGTTAAATGGCTTTCTCGAAACTTATTTAATTTATTTACGAACGTTTTTATTAGTAATAAATATACGTAACTTACGTAACGAACTTCTATATTCAAAGATTTTTAATACGTATATTAGGGGGTTCGCCCCCTAGTCAATACCTTGCTCTTTAAGCTAAAGTTCGAATTTTGTTCCAATTTATATTAAAAATGACCCATTAATCACAAAGGCCGTTAATTAGAATAAATAGCTCTTATGAAAGTACTAAAAAATCTTTTGCTTGAAGAGCGAAGTGTTGAATAGGGGGTGAAACCAATCATATACGTAATCTTTTCTGTTTGTTTTAAGTTTTGATGTGGCTCCTTACTTTCAGTTGAGAAACTTTTTTTTATTTAATTTCTGATCTTTTTCTTTAATAAGGACGGGAAATTTGGCACCCCCTTCATAGTGATGTCCCTTCCCCCATGAAAACTTCCTTCATGGAAAGATCCTCCCATATAACGCCCGACCCCCCCCCTCCACCTACCAGAAAAAATGCCCCCTGAAAACGTCTGTATGCTTCCCAATAATTAACATTGGGTAAAGTTGATAACTTTCAGCCCTCCCCCCGGGGACTTCGGAGGATTAAGTCATTCTAAAAGACATAGTTATCATATTTTCGACCATGCTCAACAAAATGGCTATCTCAAAATTTTGATCGGGTGACTTTAGGGGAAAATGAGCTTGGGAGGGGGCCTAGTTGCCCTCCATTTTATTTGGTCACTTAAAAAGGGCTCTAGAACTTTTCATTTCCGTTCTAATGAGCCCTCCCAGGACATTCTAGGACCGCTGGGTCAATACGATCACCCCTGGAAAAAAAAAATAAATAAACACGCATCCGTGATCTTTCTTCTGGCAAAAAATGCAAAATTCCACATTTTTGTAGATAGGTGCTTGAAACCTCTGCAGTAGGATTATTTTATACGCTGAACATGATGATGTGATTTTCATCGAAGTTCTATAGCTTCCAGAGGACTTTCGTATCTTTTTTCGAAAGTCAGGCAAATTTCTGCAGGCACGTAACTTTTGATTGGTCGAATAAACTTGATGAAACTTATTCATTTGGGATTAAATACGTAATTTGATTCTTTTGATTCATCAATTGGCATCAAAAATTCATTTTTTATAGTTTTAATTACTATTGGGCCGGGTCACTCCTTACTTACAGTTCATTACCACAAACTGTTTGATTTTCACATTTCAGCATGGCAAGACTGACGAGAATGTATCAAACTGCCTTAAAAGCTTCATAATTTTGAAACAACCAAAAGAAAAATCATAGAAAGTCCTGTGGTCGGCTATGAATAGACTAAAGATTGCCTAAGACTTCATGAAATAAAATCAGATTCTACTGAGGGAGTAAGAATCTAATGTTTAATCTCAGAATCTAATTCAACAAAATAAAATTTTTATCTTTTTTCAGAGTTTGAACAAGGCTCTCAAAGATCCTACACTGTCCAAGTATTTGAATCAAGAAAGAATTGATGAATACAGAAATTTTGGGGGAGTCCGTATTGAAGACGATATCTATATCAACGAGAATGGATGTGAGCTTCTCTCCATAGTACCTAGAACGTGAGTAAAATATTTATCTTATATGTTTAAATGAGCAGCTGTGAATTTATATATGTATATTTTTTTCTTCAAAATGCCTTCATTTCTTTTTTTTTAACTGGTACCCTGGGATTTTCTTTTTAAAAAAATCCAAACAGATCACAAGTTTGAGAAAATTCGTTTAGAGCCTTATTTTTTTAAGAAAAGATTCCTGACCATTAAAGAGTATAAATTATGCCAATTTCTCTCCGCAGTTTTCGTATCGTCTTTAGTAGGCTATCTATGACGCATGCAAAATTACACAATATGACAAACTTCTCTGAACAACTAAAGAAAAAGGCATGGAACAAGAAACAGGAAAAACCAAATTGAATTACAAACAAAAATGTCGCGCAACAAAATTTAATACATGATCAAATACATCAAATCAAATACATGACAAAAAAAACTCTTCATTACATTAATACGAACAATGATGCTAATAAAAGGACGATAAAAGTTTTTTTTTTAAACGGGAGAGAGATTTATTAATACTAATATTATTATTATTATTATTATTATTATTCATATATTACCCGTCAAAAAAAAAAGGTACGTATACGGAATAATCACTAAAATGACAAAAAAATAGAGAGAAAAAAAAATTCATTACATACATTACATTAATAAAAAAAAACTATTTTGAACCAAATTGTTGACCATGGGTGATTAAACATACTTTGAAAACGGGATAGAGATTTATTAATGCTAATATTAGGGTCAGCTAGCTTATACAAATGAATAATTTTACGGTTTCTTGTCCAAGGGGGCAAATGTAGAAGATATTTAGCAAATCTGAAGAAGATTGATCGTAGGTACTTTTTATCAGTAACTGTAAAGAATTTCCAGAAAGGAGCAATGTATTGCAGATGTGGAGGGGATGTGGCGTTGTAAATGGATGATAGAAGGTAACGTTTGAAACATAGTTTGCTTTTTACGATTACAGCGTAAGAAATGCTAATTTTACGCTCAACGTGAAAAATCAGCAAACGACGTGTGTGGCCTATAGATGTGCCAATTGGAAGGCCGAGGTATGTAATATGGTCTGCGGGTTTAACAAGAGAACCGTCCAGATTTAGAAGAGAAGTAGAGGGATTTCGCCTATTGAAAAGGATAACTTCAGATTTCTCAGGATTAAAAGACAGACCGATTTTTGAATATTCATCTTTGAGGATTTTGAAATTCTGCTCAATGCGCTGGATCGTACGGCTGAGATTCAAGATGTCATCAGTATAACAAATAAGAGACATATCGATTCTCCCAAGAATGCATGAAGGAAGACACTTTGCCTGAGCTTCAAGGACACTATTATTGAACAGGGTTGGGGAAGTGATCAATCAAGTTCAAAATCAATCATTTTATTATTAACATATACATGTATATAGTTGATATAGGCCCATGGGGAGACAAGCTCGAAAAACTAGGCCTAGACAAAGACACAATAAAAATATTTACGCTACAATACAAATATAATTACGACGGCAAAGATACCATAGTACAACAATAATATGAAAGTAGCAGCTAGTCCAGGATCCAAATATAAATATATAAAAAAAAAAGAGAGATCAATATTATTAAATATAAATTCATACTAAAAGATAGCCGAGAGGCCCACATTCACTTAGAACAACAATCCAAACAAATAACTTAATCATATTAAAAAGACACTTGATTAAAAATAATCCTGAACTAAATGAAATTTAAGATTCCTTTTTAGTAAATGGATAGAAGAAAATTTATCAATAAAATCCTTGTGAGCATCCCAGCACCGGGCTATTGACACAAACGGGGCGAATTTAGATCTCTCAGTACTATACTTGTCAATGAAGATACTCTTTTTTTGTCGCGTGTTATAACGATGTAAATCTTGTGATCGGGAGAACAAACTTTGATTGAGGTAATATGGCGGTAATTTATTAATGTCATAATTAAATTTGAAAATAATTGCTCCAAAAGTAAATTGTTGAGAAACTGGAAGTATATCTAAATAAGTATATAAAGATGCTGTAGAAGACTTATTTGGAAGTAAAATAGGTGATGAAATAAAAAGTTTAAGGATTCTTACTGCTTTATTTTGTAAAATCTGTATTGGTTTAATATGGCTTTTAAATGTAGATAAATATACTAGAGAACAATAATTAATATTAGACTGAATCAGAGCAAAATAAATACTTCGTAAAGCAGAGTAGGGCAAATAATGCTTCAACCTCCGCATTAAACCAACATACCTTGAAATCTTTAAGCGTATATTTTGAATGTGTGTTTTAAAAGATAATCTTTCATCAATCATAAGTCCAAGGTACTTTATCACATTCACCCGAGATATTGATAATAGATACTTTGAAGAAGTAACTCGGGTAATACGAGGGCATATATTTGACTTCCTGCCGTAAATTATGAAATTAGTTTTTGATCAATTCAACGCAATAGAATTTGAAAAATATCAATCAAGAGCAATAGAGAAGCCAGCATCAAGCTTTTCCTCCAAATTCTCTCACTCCTTTTAGAAATTAAAACAGCCGCATCATCTGCACAATGTGTGGTTAGCCGTAGGCTTGCCAACGCATGGTGAAGATCATTTATATAAATTAGAAAAAGCAGAGGACCTAGGACAGAGCCCTGAGGCACCCCAATCATCGAGGACTGAGGAACAGACAAAGAGAGAAAATTACCTCCTTCTATTCGTTGCTTTCTCTTATCAAGTTACGATATAACTAGATCCAACGCCGGTCCGCGCACTCCACAATTATCCAATTTATGAAAAAGAATACAATCGAATATTGTGTCGAATGCTTTTTTAAAATCCAAATATATTGTTGCTGGAATTTCACCTCTATCTAAGCTTTCATGAATATTTTGGATGAGAGCAATGATAGCGTGTTTAATAATGTATCCAGACCTAAAACCAAACTGTGAATTTATTAAAAAATTAAACGATTTAAGAAAATCCTAGATCCTCTTATAAATTGCCTTCTCAAATATTTTAGAAAATGCTGACAAAATAGAAATAGGGCGGTAATTTGATGGGTTTTCAGCAGAGTCACCTTTGTGAAGCGGAATTATCCTCGCTTCTTTAAAAGCAGACGGGAAAACTCCATTTTCAAATGAAAGATTAATTATATGCTGAAATGGCAAAATTACTGCAGACAATATTTCATTAACAATTATAGAACTAGACCCGTCAATTCCCGCTCAATTACCTGGATTTAGATCACACACTATTTTTGTTATTTCAGACCGAGAAATAGGCGTAAGAAAAATTGAATTACTTTGAAGAGATGGAAGGTATGAAGAAAAATGTTTATTACTGCGTGAATCAAACTGGTTCATTACTGATGAAACAATTTTCTCTCCTATACTAGCGAAATAAGTATTCAAAGCATCAGCCACTTTCTCCAATTTGTTAGTAGTCGATCCATCTTCTAAACTAATAACTTCAGGCAACTTAGAATTCCTTTGTTTTTTAATAATAGAACTAATTAAAGACCACGTTTTGCGAGGAGAATTTTGAGCTTCTTCGAAAGACTCTTTATAATACCTATGTTTCGACAATCGTATCAGTGCGGTTAATATATTTTTGAATATTTATAAATTTGTGATATTATAATCAGTTGTATTCTTTAACTGCTTTTTAAATAACTTGTTTTTTTTATTAACTGATATCAAAGTTCCAGACGTTTTCCACGGCCTTATAGGAAATTTTTCTCTGCAAATTTTCCTCGTAACAAATGGGCAACTAGAATCAAGGCAGCAATTGAAATTTCTTAGGAAAGTATCAGTTGCCACATCTGTATCCTCCGTGGATATTACATCCTGCCAATCCAATAGACCAAGGCTTTCATTCAGATGCTTTAATGTTATTTTATTTATTAACCGTACTTGACGTTCCTTACTTACCTGCGGTGTTTTATAAGTAAAAGCTAAATCTGAAACCAGCAGGAAATGATCCGATATATCACTTAAAACAGCAAATTTGCTTTAATTGGTAAGGATGTAAAACTATTATCAATGAGCTAAGTAAAACAAGGTGAATTTTTTGTAGTTGCAAGTCAAGTATGGAGCAGATATGCAGAAAAGCAGGAAGACAACAACTCGACATACCATTTATTCGAAGACTTCGGAAGGTTATTATTTAACTATACGGAAATGACAATATCTTTGGTTTGAAAATGAGGTTGATGCAAAAAATCATGGAGTTTAGAGAGGAAAGACTTGACTGGAGAAGAAGGAGGTCGGTATACTACGCAAAAAACTATATCTTTTTTTCCAAGACTAATTTCAGTTACCATTACTTCAAAAAGCATTTCCTCATGAGAACCTTCTAGATTTACAAGGCGTCGAAAAGAGATACCATCTTTAACTAATACTGCCAAACCACCTTGTCAGTCGGTTTTTGAAAGTAAATTGATATCCAGGAAAAGCAATATGAGGAGCCGTGTCTATGAGAAAAGTCTCACAGAATCCAACGACATGACAAGATAGCTTATGAACTACATCGACAAGATCATCCTGTGAACTAAAAACACCTCTACAATTTAAAAATCCTGTTCTCACAACCCCGGTACTGGGAAGATCAGAAACCTCGGAAGGTAATTTATATCTACATTTTGGAAAATTAATTAACCCACCATCATTTATCTCATTTCCAAAAAATTTATCATTGCTCTGGAAAATGGAAAAGTCAAAAGGGTTAGACTCTAGGTCTCTCAGTCTATCCCCAATACAATTATCATCCAATGTAAATAATCAGAATTATGATCAGGACTAGCAGAAACTTACGCAAAATGCACACCGTCTGAGTCTTAACGTAGCAAAAACAACTGAACCAGCGAGAACTCGAAAATAATGATGAAAGAAAAAGAAACTGCTTGAAAATAAATAGAAGCAAGAGAAAGAAACTGAACTTATTCATTGTAACATAAAATGCGGATACAGAAAAAATTATTGTTCTCGAGTACTTCATATAAATAGAAACACACAAAAAAGACAGAAAATAAACTTATAATAAGCTACAGAGGGACAAAAAACCTCACAAGAAATAAAAATAATAGAAACAAACAAAAAAGACAGAAAATAAAATTATAATAAGTCTACAGAGGGGCAAAAAACCTCACAAGAAATAAAAATAATAAATCCAATGAACAGAGAAACATTACATGAAGTAATAAAAATAATATCACCCAACGAATATCATTATTAATCACCGTAACTATTCAATCTTAACCCACTGTGAAGACGGAGACTTTTTACACTCGAGCCATAATTTACTCCCTTTTTGTTTAATACGCGTAAGATGAACCGAACCCGAATCACGCATGTCCTTTCCCTTGGACAATAGATCATTCCGTACGAAATTTAGCTTTGGTGGGAGATCAGTGCAAATGCGAATTCCACTACCCTTCAACTTATTCACCTCACTGAGAATCGCCTGAATGCTATGATCTGTGTCTAGTGATATAAAAACAGGGGCCGGTCGAACACTAGTTTTCCTACTAGTGATGTTTGGACTGCTATTTCTCGCAAGGCGATAACACTTGGTAAGAGAAATGTCCTCGGTAACTTGCAATTTGTCAGAAAGAAGAGACTTTACGTTGCTAGTCACTGATTGATTATGCTTTTCAGTAGGCAGACCATGAACAATCAAATTCAACTTTCTTTCTCTCACTTCGATGTCCAGAAGCTTGCTCTCCAAATCATTATTCCGCAATTTTTCTTGCTCCAGATCATTTCGAAGCTTTTTAGATTCCTCTCGTAGATTCGCATAGCTCCCTGTCTAGTCTCTTTCTTAATGAGGATGGGGTACAGAGGAATCACAAGCTTATTCGAGGCAATCGAAGAGTTTGGCCTCACACGAGAATTAATGCAATTATGTTGGGATTGATGAAGAGCCGATTGCAGGGGAAAACAGGATGGGAGTTTTAAACGTACTCTTGGATTCCTATATAAATCCCTGAGAACATGGATAACTGATGGGTTTACGCCTCGCCTTGCCATATGAAGAAGCATAGACGAATGAATTAAGGTATGAAACGCACGCTTAACGTCACGTCCAGGAACGATCACACTTTCTTTCAAAGATTCAGTGTCAGTTAAAGCAGTAAAAACTAATGTAAGAGCATAAGAATAGCCAAGATTAGCCTGAAAACCGAATTGATATGGGGTAACGTAACATTTCTGTCTTAACTCATCAAGAAAAAGAAGCTCGAAAAGTTTGCATATCGTAGTAGAGACGGTGATGGGACGGAAAGAGGAACATTGCAGCTCAGATTTCCCTTTTTTGGGAATCGGAGTCAGATCACGAATGCAGAACGAGGATGGAACAATACCTGTAACAAATATCATTTGCATGAGAAGGCTGAGGTGATGCACCAATAGATAACTTCCATTAATTATGTGTAGAGTGCTCACCTTATCTATCCCACAAGACGCTTTCTTTTTAAGTTGGGATATGGCTTTTATAACAGCGTCACAAGTAACAACAAAATCAAGGTCAGGAGATTCATCAATGAAGTTGCAGAACTCGTCACAAAATTGTGACTCTAAAAAAGGATCATGCTCAGAAAATTCATTTTAAGAAATGGGATATCTATTCGGACAAAGGATGTCTTTCGGTTCTGTCAAATTAGAGGAGATAGTGTGAAGTAATAGCTTCCACATTGGATCAGGTGAATTCCTGATCTTCTCGGAATAAAGTGTCTACATTTTAGATCGATAAAGGGCAAGTTCCTTAGCAAAACATTTTTTTGACACTTTTCTCAGGTCATCGACTATTCCTTGACGGGGGCATAGGCAATCTCTCCATAGTTTGTACCAAAATTTAGCACGTTCACAAGCTTCAGACAGCGCTAGATTTCCTGAACACCCGGGAACTTGGGTACCAACACTTATTTTTTTAAGAGAAACTGCCCTTTTTTCAGCACACAAAAGTGCATGGCAGATTTCTGCGGAGTAGATATCAAGAGTTAATCTAACCTCATCAATGTCTTTGTTAGAAGACTTTTGCAGAAGATGAAATGGAACCCTGATCTTGTCTAGGATGCTATCTGCACTTTGGATGAACTGAGATGTGTCAATTTTATTCCAATCGCGACAAGTATACCACTTATGCCGGTGAACAGTATGAGCCTGTAACACTGGAATCTGACAAGCTTCTCGTTTAAAACTAGAAGCAATAGGAAGGCGGTCTGAATCAAGGTCAGGGGTACCTGACCCTGACCTGACCTCAATTACTTGGACTATCTGTCTTGGCTTTTCTCTGTTTACAATTAGCCATGTCTTGATGCAACCTATTGCAAAATACTTTATAACTTCAATTCAAAACTGAAGACACATGGTCTGAAACTTGAAATTTGGAAACTACCTCAACACAAGGATGAATCCGAACAGCTAAAGCAAAAGGCATGGGAAAATGAATTATTTAATAATGTTCGAAAATGAGGTGCAAAGGAGACTTGTGGCTAGAAGACATGTCACAACAAACATCACTACGAATCTCAAATTAAAGTACTTAACAACCGAATCTGTGGCTAAGAGAAAAGCGACAGTGACGATCACATCGAATCTTAAATGAAATCAGTAGTTAGAAGAGAAGCAACAGTGAGAATCACGACGAGTCTGAAAAGAAAACAAATCCTATAAAATGAATGATTCTTTAATGCATTAAGGAAGTATGAATTGAATTCTCGCCAGAATTTCTTAGATAATGCTAATAAATGATTAGATAATCAAATGTATGCAAACATGCCAAGTGCCAGGCTTGTGCATCTGGTAATATAAAAAAACTAGCGACTTAGAGGCCGAAGAGGGCCCCTTGAGAGCCAAAACTGCAGCTATGGGACTTGATCTCTTGTTACTGATGTTAATTATATTTAATGAGTTATTACTGGCAGCTCTAATATTAATTGGTAGAACTCAGATGACAGTGTAATAAATAAAAAATATTGTTGGTTATTCTTGTTTTTTAAAATGGGGGGATGGATGGAAAGACTCCAATTCAGAGTTATCGACCATGGTTATTCTAATTCTGCACTTTTCATTTGGATCCTTCATTCGAAGGAGTTTCAAACTCAAGTATTTTCAAGCTTTACTTCAAAATTCACGAAAATGTGTTTCCGCGATAAATTTTACTGTTAAGATAAATCCGTATAGTTGTTATCATTCCTGAATCCCTTTTAAACTAAATCATTAGAAAATTTGAAATCACGTTTTCAAAACGTGTTTTTAATTTTTTGGTTCCTATGGGATGTAATTTGTTCCTCAATAGGTTGCAGCTACTCCTGCAAACATGATAATTGTATTGAAAAGATATCAAGCCAATCCATTGCAGGTCTGAATTCGTCTAAAGGTTATGAAAACAGTCATGAAGAAATGGTCATAGGACACTTCAAGCAGAAATAAAATCTACAGAAATTGCAAATTTGGTTGTTTAAATGGGTATTAGTTTAGACTTTAGTGAGTTTTCTTCGGTTCTGTCCGACAAATCCACGAAAAACAAGTGAGAATTCCATATAATTTCTCCCCTCAATAAAAGTTTCCCCTCAATGTACAAATCTCGATTCTAGAGTCCTCTTTTTTAGGCCAAATTTGCATGTATGACTAAGTAGACACGCACCAAGGAGGGGGTGAGGGCTCCAGCCGCAACAAAATCAATCATTGCTGGTCTAAAGTCATCACAGTATTTGAACTAGGAACTTACCGCTTCTCTGCGAATGGGCTCACCCTAATGGCGCAGTTTTGAAACAAAGCATAGAAAATTCAACGAGGGCGAAGTAAAAATTATGATTCGATTTTATTATTACATCTTAAGATCGCCGAAAATTTTAGTCCAAATGTATTTTTGGCTCTGTCGCGTATTTTACTTCCTTGCTCTTCCAAATTCTGATTAATCGCTACATCACTACTGCGAGTAAAATGTTAGAGGGAGAGTTCAGTGAAACACCTTCATTTCTTAACGGTCTTGATTCTCAATTTGGGTTTTGTTTTCAAACCATACTGGGTTTTAAGACACACGTTATGGTTACTTTCAAAAAGATAAATTAAAAACTGGGTAAAAATATGGTCTATAATGGGTAAATATTTTAATGAAAATTACTATATAGGCACATATTTAGGAGGGGGCAAAGGCTTCAGCCGAAACAAAATCGATTCATTGCTGGTCGTAAATCATAAAAAGGTAAGAAAAAATAGTAAGAAAGAAAAGGTAATAGAAATCTTAAATAGAAAAGCGCATTTGTGTGGAATTTGTCAATGGATTCCTTAGAATTCGATATTAATTGTCATGCTATCGTTTGGGGCGATTGTAAAAATCTTACATAATTTTCATGTAAGTAATTATAAGGGTTAGTAAAGAGGAATTAACCAAAAAGGGTAATAAGATAAACCTCAAAATCGAGCATTAATTAAGGTAACAAAAAGATAATTGTATTTTAGCTTTATAATCACTATTTGAAGTTGAAAAAAACATTGAGAGGTTTGATATTTAATAAATAGATCGCTAAATGTAATAAACAAGTTCCTGACTTTAGGAATTTCAGTTCGTACCAGATTGCCAAAGATTGTGCTTTTTAGTCACAGGTTGGGCGAAATGCCCAAAGATTAGGAAAAAGAGTGCCCTATCTGAAGCTAAACGAAAAGCAAATCGTCCCGATCAGGGTAGAAATAGGCTATATAAAGGTATTCAAAGGAAATCAGAACTTTATGAAAGGGGGTATAGAAGGTTTCTTTTATGTTTGGTTGGAGCAAGAGCGTGTGCAGGTGGGTTGGCTTCAGGTGGCTTGGTGCAGCAATGAGTTGTTGACAATAGTAGGCTAGTAGTGTAGCCTTAGCACAGCTAATTGGTAAAGCCGCCCTTTTTAACGTGAGCCATCGCTGTTCTATATGATAGCCTATAAGTAACCAGTCTTTGATCTCCAACGTCACATCAGTGTCACTGGCGTTGCCGCTAGAGTATAGTAATGCATCGAGCGGTTTCAAGGGTTCTACGACTTCTTCCAGTACTGATATTGCAACCAGTGTAGGAGTGAAATCTTTTCAAGGGCCAAACTATTGGGCCCAAGGTGCCACAACCTGTGTCTCCACTGATATCTCTGTAACTATCTTTTTAGAGACTAAATGGGCCCTCCTGTCGATATATTAATGACGGTTCTTCTAGAAAGCTCTTTTCCTACCCTACCAGAGTTCGGTGAAAAATATTCTCACACAGTTGGAGAAAATAACTCATTTTATTCTTCAATGTCTACTCCAACAAAACATGAAGTCTACACATAGACTCTAGCGTAGACTTTGCAGTCTAGAAACGAACTCTCAAAAACGGACTAAAAACAAAATCACTATTTTCACACAAGCAAAACTGGTGTTGGGTGGACCCCAAAAATGAATCTGGCCAATCTGTTAAATTAAGGTTCAAATCACTGGTTTCTTTTTATATTATCTTTCAATGGCACAGATTCAGCTGAACAAAAATAGATTTTTAACCAAATCCTTTACTTATTGCGAACACAACAGACTTAGCAACAAGAATTTAGCTAGTCTTTTGATATTATACTATAGAAAAATTTAGTCATTAGGGAAATGGGTCATTTATCTGAAAAGAAAAGGGGTAGAGCCTCAACTGTTCCATTTTATTAATGTGGAATATGGTCCTTATTGGCGCGGAAATGGTACTGCACCACTTGTTGGAGGGGAAAGCCTTGCTGGCGCTAAATATTGTACCGTAAATATTAGAGTATGGTAACACCCTATTACGGTATACCCTGATCCAGGGTATGGTAACGTGATCGAACGGCCAACTCTCTAGGCCAAGGGTACCACCACTTGGGTCATCCCTAATATCTCTAACTGTCTCTTTGGAGGGTAAATGGCCCCCTGTCGATATACTAGTGCCGGTACTTTTCACGAACTCTTTTCCCTACCCTTCCTGGGTTCCAGGAAAAATAATCTCACAAGGCTATAGAAAATAGCTAACTTGTATTCTTCCAAAAGGTCACAAAACACACATCTATAATTCTCAAGACAGACTCCCTAAACAGGGTCTTAAAATAGACTGCTCACAAAAACGCCCTTTCTGTACAAAGCATTTTCTGTAGGGGTGGACCTTAGATTAGCCCTGACCAATCCGCTAAATCAAAGTTCAAATTCTTGGCCTCTTTTGAATAATATTATCTTTTAATGGTCCAGGTCAGGAAGACAAAAATATAATTTACTCTGAAAGCTTGCTTATTGCAAAACTATTATAGCTTAGCAACGGCACTTCAACTTCTCATTGAAAATAATTCTTTAGGCAAATCTAAGCAAACGTAATTACGGAAAAGAAAACAGGTCATTTATCTGAAAAAAAAGAAACAGGGGTGAAACCCCAACACCTTCCCCCATAAGATAAATGACCACCCACGTCCCACGCTGGTCCACCCTTACAAAAATAAACACTGAACTTCAACTTTATAAAATCCAATTGCCTTCTTTCTTCCACCAGCGTCTGTGCTAGTCTTCCACCACTTGGCTCTGGATCTCTCGCCATCCACACGTCTGTACTGCAGAACCAACATGGTCTAGGTCGTATGGGCATCCGCATGAGGTTTTGAAAATTGAAGTCTATGAGATTAGCAGAAAGTAATCGTGCTTACCATGATTAAAATACAAATTTTCTCGCTCTCACGAATTCATTTGAGAGAATGAGTTTCTGGCACATTCGATAATTGTAGTCATCATGAATAATCAGCTGAGCTAGCCTGTTACTCTCCATCGGTGGAAACAACACCACATCTCAATTAAAACGCGAATTGCCCCTTGGCATAATTTGGAATGATCAAAAGCCGAAAATACACAGACTTCTGAAAACGATAGGGGTACAGGGAAACCAGGTAGGGATCTCAAAGACTATTCATAAATTTCTTCTGGGTTCCCTCCCCTGGGATAGTCGAATGAAGAACATTCTTCGATGCCATCTGAAGATGAAATTTGAATACGTGACCCACGGACTCAGGTGTGCAGGAAATAATCGTCGATTCCAATGAAGAGTTAAAACCGTGAATAGGGTTACTGGGCAAAGGTTTGGATGAAATATGAAGTGACTGGGATAGAGTATCCCCCATGGACTCCAGGTCAGAGAGACAAAATCTCGGTAACAGGGTCACAACTAGCCAAGCCAACCAGTTATCCGCTAAGCGAATCGTCCATCATTCATGGCTACCCAAAGAAGCCCCCCCCCCCAAAAAAAGGGATCAAATCTCCCTTAGAGTTGATAGGACTAATCTCAGATTCCTTCCCAAGCTTTTCTAATCCAGCCTGACATTCAACATCTCCCAATCTTTCCCTAACCCGTTGTAGGTAGTTCAATTCTATCTTGTGATCACCTTGTTTTACTCCCAATGGGTCTTGAACCTCTTTGTTCCCCCTGAGCTCTTTTTTGTTCTCGTAATGTTGTAATTCTCCCAATTTTGCGCTACTGCAGACTGAATCCGCACATTTTGTCTTTTTTGTGCATTTATCTTTTCATTTCTAATTTTCTCAAATTTTTCAGTCTCGCAAATTAAATCGTCATTAACTTTGAATTGGACTCCAGTGTCCACCATCTTTGACTGCATTTCTTTATTGCAGTTTCATTTAATATTTCTTTTCTCCCTTTTTGTTTTCATTTCTTTTGCCGTATTATTAAATAAATCTTCATCAAATTGGAATTCAATTCCGACTTTTGGCTTTTAATATCGTACTAGAATTTCTCGGAGATTACGAGGAAACGCACGTACAATAAATTCGGGTACAATCAGTGCTTCATTTTGGCATATACTTGTCGGCATCTCACATTCGGTACACGTCCTTCGAAGTTTACTATTTTCTGAAAATTTTCCCGAGAAATCAATTTCGCGCTTTCTATTTTCAATATTATGTGGCTTAGCCACTTCCGCATAATCCACCTTTAAAGAAGTCACTTTTAAGGATAGGAGATTTTCAATATTCCCAAAATCTCCTTCTAATAAAACATCCACTGCAAGAGTAGGTACTAAGCCTACTTATCGTTTTTCTCTGGACTGTATCATCCTTCTTTGCAGTTTCTATTCTAGCCCAAGCAGACGAGCATGGGTGCTTATCTCCATAATAACATCATGTTGTAATCTTATTTTTATGGTATCTCCGTTCTATTATTTAGCTCAGTTCGCACATAAGTTTGGTCACTGCAAGAATCAATTGCGATTTCAACTAATTCTTCATTCAGTTTTCCATATATTTCATGCGATATCTGCAAACGCGTGATTTTTTTTCATTATTATGGGCCATGACCCAGGCTGTCGTTTTATGCGATTTTGGATCCTCTTTACTCTTTACTGCGGGTGATCCTCTTCTTGCAAAATGCCCTGTTGTACCACAGTTATAGCAAGTTACTTCTCTTTGCTTGTGCTGAAATGCATTTTTTGCTCTGGGTTGTAGTGCCTATTTTTATTATACTCTTCATATTGAAATATCTCTGTGTCTGCAAATTCCTCTCTTATTTCGGTCCACCTATTCGCGAATTTCGCCATTTCTTTGCTTGTTTTCGAGTTATTTTCTTTCAAATATATTTTAATTCTCCGTGGGTATTTTCTAAAAATTGTTCAATTATTGTTTTTGCTATTACTTCCATCATCTTTTCTTTTATTTCTTTTTTTTATTTCTTTTATTTCATCTTTTTTTTCATCTTTTCTTTGGGTCTTCTAACATTCTATAATTCTCTAGCTAGAGCTATTTTAAACACATATCTTTCAATTTGTTTCCGTATTCTTTGTAAGTTTCGTTGTCTCGTTTTCTTTCGCTTCTCAACTTTCTTTAAAAGTGCTCGGAAAAGAGTTGAAATTTTTCAAAAATGGCTTTTTTTTAATCTTTCAAAATCTCTTGAGTTATCCATTGGTAATGCTTTAAATGCAATTTGTGGTTAAGGAAGCGCTGTATTGTTGTCACCCAATTTTCTTTCGGTTATCTGTTTAATTCCACGGTTTTTCCCAAGTTGTAGAGGTATAAATGTACATCTTCATTTTCTTTCATTGGTTGAAAGTTTATTGCATGCATTAAATTTACTGTAGATGATCTTTGAGGCTCTTGGGAATTTCCCCCTGCGATTATTTCCATTAGTTTTCTTCTTTCCTCTCTCTATCTCTCTCTCTTTTCCTTTTCTATCTTACTCCGCTTTTCGTCCTCCATGAAATTCAACTTACGTTGTTTCGTATCTACATGACTACTTTTTCTTGACCCCCTGCTGGACATTGAGCTCCTACTACTCCTGCTACTCGGTCTACGTCTCAATTAGCCGATTATTTTCGAACGGTAATTAACTGCGCGTTATATGATTTGTAAAATATTGTTATATTCCCACTAGGCAACGCCCATTCAGTTTTCCGCAATATTTTTATAGCCTATCACTTCTAGGCTAAATCCAACAATGTAGGCTAAATTGAATCGTCATTTCGGAAAACGCAAATTCTTTTACTATCAGTGTTACTGATAAACCTTTAGTTGCTGCCACCAGTATTGGATATGGTAACCACGGCTGCCACCTGATATTGGCGTGGAAATGGTGCTGCACCGCTTATTTGACCGGAAAGCCTCGCTGGTGCCAAATATTGTACCGTAAATATAGAGTATGGTAACACCCTATTACGGCGTACCCTGATACAGGGTATGGTAACGTGATCGAACAGTCAAACGGCCAAGGGTACTACCACTTGGGTTACTCTTAATATCTCTACCTATCTCTTTGGAGGGTTAACGCCCCCCCCCCTCCCTGTCGATATAATAGTGTCGGTACTTTTCGCAAAGTCTTTTTCCTACCCTGCCTGGGTTCCTGTAAAAATAATATCACACGACTGTAGAAAAAAGCTTAGTTGTATTCTTCCAAAAGGTCACAAAACACACATCTATAATTCTTAAGGCAGACTCCCTAAACGGGGTCTCAAAGTAGACTACACACAAAAACACCATTTTTGTACAAAAGCACTTTCTGTAGGGGTGGACCTTAGATTGGCCCTGACCTATCCGCTAAATCAAAGTTCAAATCCCAGGCTCCTTTTTAATAACGTTATCTTTCAATGGCCCAGGTCAAAAAGACAAAAATAGAATTTAGCCTGAAAGCTTGCTTATTGCAAAACAATTATAGTCTAGCAACGAGACTTCAAATTATCATTGAAAATTATCCTATAGGCAAATCTAAGCAAATGTAATTACGGAAAAGAAAACAGGTCATTTATCTGAAAAAGAAAAGAAAAAGGGCGAAACCCCAATAGTATTAGACATGGTATTGTATATTATTTGCCTGCGGTGTGAAACATTTATTTTTTGTATTTTCTAAAGAAAATTTCACATTCGTTAAATTGCTGAAATAACCCAAGCAGCCTTTTCATCTAATAAACAAGGATGAAAATAAAGGAAAAAAGAAATTAACTCCCAACCATTTAAAAGGGAAGGGTTTCTCAGGGGTATGGGGTAGTGAGCTCACAGTATTTATGGTCTTGCTATCTCATTTGAAATGAAAAAGTTTTTTTTTTTTTATAATCTTGGTATTCTACCTGTTGATCGATTTTCATTGTAAAAACAATTCTAGCCATGTTAGAGACTATTCTCCATCGTATCGTGTAAAGTTTAATAAATTCTAAATGACCGTTTTATCATTTTGGTTATTTCTATAAAAAAAAAATGTTGCTTGTACATTATTTATCCTGTCTTATTCTCTTTCTTTTCATTTTTTTATTTCCTAGTCTCTCTTTTAAGCTGTCTGTATTAACAAACGTATTTTCACGGTTTATTGGCTAATTAAGGTTTTTTCTTATAGTAAGTAAATAATCTTCTTTTTTTTGCTCGACTAATTATTTATTTACTTTTTCAGCATCGAGGAGATCGAAGCTACTATGGCTGAAGGTGCAAACAAAAAAATATAATCATTCAAAAAAGCCATAACAAAATGCCCTTATAGATGGCTCTGGAGAAGAAATATGTTGGCTATGTTTCAGCACCTCTTTGTGGATTATCCAGTATTATTCCCCCTTTTCCTCACCATCAGTGAATTTTTTCAGCCTCTCACTTGTTGGGCTGGGTTTCTGAGCGCACAAACCCCAAAAATTTTGAAATTAATGCAATTTCTTCAGTAAACTCTTATAATTCTGAAATAAGTTTCTTGTTTTCGCATTTTTTAATTTATATTCTCACCCGAAACTTGTGCTCACACCTGGTTAGTGTGAAACACTGCTAAATTTCACTTTTTAGACTTTGAAGGATGCTCGCATCTAAAGTATTGTACTCGTGTATAATCGACCCAAAAATCGATCTCCATTCAGGAAACTGAAACGGAAATGACTGATTATTCAGTCAAACAACCATATAAATATTGTTTATCAAACTCCAAGAATAACATTTTTTGACAATAATTTAACTTTCTCGTTGTTATTGGCTGTAAATATAGTAACAATAATTATAATTTATTTCTAACCTGTAAATAGAAAATCGTAAACTGTGGAGTACAAAAAAGAGAGAGAAAAAAAAGAATTGACGAAAAAGTACAGATTTGTGAATATGGAATGTCAATTAACTGACGTTAATTTCTGGCAGTCTACTAATTGCTATAGCAACTTTCCAAAAACATCACTTATTTCAAATTTATGTTAGATCCTCCTATTGCTTTACCAAGGCAGAAGTTGTTCTAAGAGTACGATCAAGGCCGTATCCAGGGGAAGGGTTAAGGGGTTTGACCCCCCCCAAAAAAAAAAAAATGTTCGACACGTAAAAACGTAATAAAATGCATAAAAAAACTTCTTAGTCGTTTTTTAAAGTTTTTTGTTCCCCGGAAAAATCTCCCGCCTCCCCTGTCTGATACGGCCTTAACTACGAATCTATGATAAAAAAAAAGGAGACGACAAATTGAAAAAACAGAACGACAAAAAAACAAAGAAGGATAATTTTCAGTCAGTGGAAGAAAACGGAACAAAGTATTTATTTCATCAAGGACCCCCTACAAAGCCGTCTTCAATGCTGAAAAAATATGTATAAAAATAAAAACTGTTTTCCTTTTATGTTTTTTTAGCATTGTAGGGAAGGGAGGGTAAAGAGGGAAGCTTTGAGTAGATTGTAACGGAGGAGGAGCGTTTGCAGCTGTACTGGCTTCATCTGACTTGGTGCTGCAGAGATTCACTGGCTGAAACTATTTATTTGCAGTGAGGAGTGAACTTTGAATAAATTAAGGTTGAGGAGGAATGTGCGCTGCCATATTGGCCTCTGGCGGTATGGTGCTGAAGTAAATTGTTAGTAGGGGTAAAGATACAAGGATTTTATGAATTGACTTTTGCTTGTATTTCGTTTCCGTTCGTTTTTGTAGTGAAGCATATAACTTCATTATAACAGTTTGTAGTTATTGATTATAGTGAGGAAAGGGTGGTGATTATGGTGAGGAAAAGGGGTAACTTATCTAAAGTAATCCACAGTTGGTGCTTGTCTCCTATAATGTCAGTTCATGGATCAATTATGTGATTTTTTTCTATTTACAATGTGTTCTGTTTTTATAGTGGGTCAAAATGGTTAGGTATATTGTTATAAGTCTGTTATTATGGTTGTCTGTGATGTTTCTATTCTATTATGAAATTTGCAACAAAATAAATGAAAAGGTTAGGTTTGCTACTCTATTTTGTGCATTTTGACAGCTAGCTGGAAAGGGGGGTTTAAGCCGTGACAAGTACTTTGCTTTTCCAGTAACTTTCCATTGTATAGTGTACACACTAGATATTCTGAAAAAGTACAGCTTTTATGTAAGCAATCACGCCATCTAATATTTAAGCGTCATAAAGTAGATGCCTCTAGAGTAACCTCTACTGGCACTCCATAAATTTGGAAACACCTAAAAGTTGCGGTAAAATATACTAGAAATACCTTCGTGTTCTTGGTGAAAAGCGGCCCATCAACAAGAGTGCTAGCAAAAACGGTGTTAAATGCTGGTGCTCCACAAACTGTAAAAAATTTAGAGTTTCGCTAAGATATATACAAAACACCTTTGTGCTCTTTGTATTAAGGGGCACGTCAAAAAGAGTGCTAGCAAAAAGATCTACCAACACCTCACAAAATTGCAAAAGCTCGAGAGTTTCGCTATGATAAACTGAAAACACATTTGTGTTTTTGGTGAAAAGCTGCACATCAATAAGAGTGATTGCAAAAAGGTAGATAACTACGAGCATCCCACAAAACTGCAAACACTGGAGACTTTCGCTAATATATACTGAATATACCTTTGTTTTCTTGTTGGAAAGCAAACATCAATAAGGGTGCTAGTGTAAGGGTGGATGTCTACCAGCACTTTGCAAAGCTGTATGCACTGTAATGTTTCGCTATGATTTGCTGAAAATAGCTTTGCAATATAACTTATTTGGTGTTTTATAGCTAGCTCAATTAGTGGAGTTTATTCACAGAAATATAAGGTCAAATCCATTTGAAAGTTCAGTGGGGAGCGCAGCTAAGTTTTTTCTATTCCCCATCCCCTCCTCCCTCCTAATTGACGGCCTTTGGTCCAAGAGGTGTGAGTTTGGCTATGACCATGATTGAGCTACTAGCAAAGAGAGCTGATTTTTTTTTTTTTTTTGCTGAAGCATGGAGTACGTGGAATAAGCTTTTTTTTTTTTTTTTTTTTTTTTTTTTTTTTTTTTTTTTTTTTTTCTTATGTAAAACACCTATTCATTTTGATTCACGACGTTCATTTTGAATGTCGTGCATATAATTTAAAATAATAATAAATGATATATAATAATAAAAATGATAACTATACTAACCAATAATTGCAATAATAAAACATGTATATAAACTGCAGATATTTTGCTACATAAAAGAATTTGTAAGTGTATGTAAATTTCATAAATACCCTAGCCAATACCTTATTGGTAAAATTGAGAATTATAATATTGATAATAGCTTCATAGAACCCACTGATTAGCCTACGTCAAATGATCCAATTGGGACACGAAAAAAATCAGATTTCACCAAGAGTATATTCAGTTTTTCAACTCAAAGTGTCAACATTTTCAGGTTTGTTTCTTTTTTTAGGTCTATTTGAAAAATGGGACTTGCGTACAGCAGAAGGGTATTCTTTTTTTAATTCTAACAAATCTGTAGAGCAGAGCTTGGCCTTGCACTATTTTCTCCACAATTTGCTGATGCAGGAACAGTCGCAATCATGTACTGTTCGTGTATGCACCTGAACAGAGCATGAATTAGCAAAAAAACATTATCAACCCGATATGGAAAGTTAGCCCTTCAGGAGTGGCTCAATGAGACGCCTGACTACAACTGACTTCTATCGACAACCAACAAACGGAGAATTAAGCTCAAGGGACTATTTAGTTTATTCGAAACTACTGGGCCTCTTTTTTATTCTTCGTGGCAGCGAATAAAAGAGACCCATAAAAGAGAGTCTCTTTTTTAAGTCCTTTTTTTAGACGCTTATTAAGACTCCAGAAATACATAATTGAACAACAGCAAGTTTAAAGCTTGCTAATGAAGAAGTGTCTGACCAGCAGTCTCTCTAGTACTAGATAATACTAATAACTCACTAATAATATAATAATAATAATACTAATAATAATAATAACTCACTGCAGCACCAAGCCGCCCGATGCCAACACAGCTACGCGAGCCCCTCCTCCTTCCTAATCTATTCAAGGCCTTCCTCTTTACACCATCCCAAGAAGTTCTCATTTCCCTTAAATTTTTCCTTACGAAATCCTCCAACCCCATTCGGGGGTAACCTTCTTTTCGTTTGGCCCTAGATGGTTGCCCGACAAGTTGATCTTGGGCAATCTATCATCCTGCTGGGAAATGTCTTTACTCGGATATTTGCAGTTGTTAAAATGTTGGCTGGCCAAGGACGTCCTTTTTTGGCCCAGACCTGCAATAATGGCGAGCATTTAATATCTCTTGAACTGATTGCTGAATTCAATTTCTTCCGGGCGGAACATATCGAAAGAATCAGGAACTTGGTTTGAAACAAACTCCTTACCTTTACACTTCAGACTTCATAAAAACTTGTGAAATTCAGATTTGTAGTCTACCCTCTTATAAGTAACAATGGGTTTATTTAAAAAAAAAAATATATACATCATCGATTCCCTGAAGCAATGCTTGTGCGGGAGAAAACCCACCTAATAAATCAAAAAACCAAAAAAAAAAAAAAAAAAAAAAAAAAAAAAAAAAATAAAAAAAAAAAAAAAAACATAATTAGAGCTCAACTGACCGGACCCGAAAACCAACGAACCTCCAAACAACACCCAACAAAATTATAATAATTATAATCATATTCAGCTGCAACTAAACCCTCCTCAAAAACAAAACTTAAGTGGCGTGGAATAATCCATTCAAAATATACACATCAAAACAATGGTTTTTTAGCGACTTACGAAAATCCTGCAAACCCCCAACATTCCTCAAATCCTCTGGCAAACTCTCCCAAACTAACGGAACAACATGGCGAATTGAAAACCTAGACCTAGACGTGACCATAGCTGGTCTTCGCACCAACTGAGAAGATCGTGTCAAATGATCGTGAGTAGTAGACGCAAGACTAAACATTCCTGAAAAACATGATGGTAACTCCGATGCTAAATATTTAAACATAAACAGAGCATTATAGAATACACATATTCTTGCCAACGGTAGAATTTTATACTTGCGGGAAAGATGCCTCACCGATACAGATAGGTCAATTTGATTACCATAAAGAACTCTAATTGCCATATTCTGTGTTACGCAGACCGGATGGAGGTGAGTTACGAATGTTTTCGACCAAACCATACAACAGTAAATGAGATATGGGTGAACCATAGAAAAATACAACATTCTCAGAATTTCACACGGACAAAGATACCTAAGTTTACCCATAATACCAATATTACGAGACAATTTGCTGCTAACAGATGCAATATGGTCTTTAAAACTAAGGCTTTCATCAATTATAACACCAAGGTATCTAGTACTAGTAGATCTTACAATAGTATGGTGCTCTACTTCTATACTATTAATCCATGGATAATGTCCAGTAATTTTACCATAAATCAAAAAATTCGACTTATTATGATTCAGTTTCAATTTATTTACTCGCATCCACTTTTCAATCGAAGAAATACCTTGTTTCAATATAGTCATCAACTCATTTTCAGTTCTAGCAGCTACGGTGAAATGGGCATCATCAGCAAAACATGGTAGAATTCCTTTAGTACCGTAAGTATCAAGGTCTAAAGAACAAGACACATTACTTGAAGCTCTACAAAGGTCATTAATATAAACCAAAAACAACAAAGGGCCCAAAACGGAACCCTGGGGTACTCCAATCGAAATATATTCAATTTTAGATGTAACTCCATCCATCACGGCACACTGAGTCCTTCCACTAAGAAAATTAACTATCACATTTAAAAAATCACCACGTATACCACTACTATATAGCTTTTGAACTAGTATATCATGATCAACAGAGTCAAATGCTTTAGTAATATCCAAAAATATTGAAGCTATCTTCAGACCCTTGTCTAAAGCATCATTAATAAAAGTTGTTAAAAACAAAACTCCATGCTTTGTAGAATGATGACTCCTAAACCCAAACTGACTAGAACTAAAAAATTGTCTTTTCTCGAAAAAACTTACCATCCTACTATGAATCAACTTTTCAAACACTCTAGAAATAAATGGCAGTAAAGAAATCGGTGTATAATCACTAAAACAATTCTTATCCCCTCCTTTAAATATCGGGATAACATTCACGCACTTTAGACAATCAGGAAATATTCCAGCTTTTAAACAATTATTTATCTTTCATAAAAAATTACTAGATATAACAGGTAATATCGACTTCAAAACCTTCAACGAAATAAAATCGCCTCCTGATGCACCATTTTTCATATTATTTATAACATCAAATAATTCATCAATAGATACAGATTTAAGGTACGCAGACACATCACAATCTTCAGGTAGTAACTGACGAAAATCTCCATCTTGATCAAATACTGTCACCGATGATGACACACGCTGCCCAATAGTAGCGAAGTGATTACACATCTCATCTGCAACATTATTATTCATTCCCATATTATCTGGACGGATCAAGACGCTACCAGGGCAAGTCACCGACTTAATCAATTTCCAAGTCTTACTCGGGTTACCCTCAATTTTTTTAAATTTAACCTTATAATAATCTACCTTAGCCAGTCGGAGTGCAGCATTTAACCTACTATTATAAACTCTATATATTACTTTATCATGAGGATCATTGCTCCTTGTTGACAACTTATATAAAAAACGCCTTCTATTAACTGACTGTAACAAACTCTTTGTAATCCAAGGTTTATTCGAAGACGCCCTTCTCTTCTGTATTCCTGACACTTCACAAAATTCCAAAAACGTATCCTTAATCTTACCATACCAAAGCTCAAACTTCAAATTTAAATCTAATTCTTCTTGTAAAAATTTAAAGTCTAACTGTTCTATCCTAAGCTTAAATCTTGAAATAGTATTTGAATCAAATATTAATTTCTTAGGCTTAGGGCGAGCATCACAATTAATATTAATATTCTTAAATATACCCGGAACTAATATACCAAACCAAAGTGATCCGAAACATCATTTAACACAACACTCGACGAATCATGGGGAACATTCAAAAATACATTATCAATTAGAGATGAAGATGAATCAGTCACTCTAGTACAAATATTTACAGCAGGACGCATCCCATAATCTAACATTAAATTCAAAAAATTCCGGGCTTTTAAATTAGATGCTAACAATTTCAAATCAATGTTAAAATCTCCACACACAAAACACGGCATGTTCTTACGAGTTAGAAGGTCCATTTGTTGCTCTAATAATTCTAAAAAACAATCTACACTAGCTGAAGGGGGGCGGTAACAAACAGCAATAAAAAATGGGTCACCATTCTTATCAACCTCCGTAACAAAACACTCAAAAACCATCTCTTTATTAACAGACAAATCATCCCTAACCTTCACATTCAAATCAGTTCTAATATACAGGGCATTCTAATATACAGTCCTCCATGCTGATGGTGACTACGGTTCTTAACATACATATTATAATTTAAAATATCCAATAGTCCAGAATTATTATTCATTAACCATGTTTCAGTAAGTGCAATAATATGAAAATCAGATAGCATACACAGCTCCGACAAATAATCCAATGTACTATTTAACCCCTGACAATTCAGATGAAAAATGCCAAGTTTATCCGGTGCCAGTCTAGTATGTAAATCAACTGGGCACTTATAATTAACCTTTGGAAAAACATCATCTACCCCCATATCAAAATCCCTGTGAAGTACCCCTAATCCTAAATCCGAAACACTCAATGGGTTATTCTCAAGCCATTCCAAACGATCATTACGAACAATTACCATTTTTTATAAATATATATATATATATATATATATATAAAAGAAAAGGAGGGTAGTTGCAACCAAACCTAACCAACTGAATAACTTACTATAACTCGGAGGGTCGGTGGTCCCGTTTGCAACGTAATCGAAGCTCCAGAAAAAAACACAATATAACCTAAAAATAATAAGAAACATATTAACAAAATAGTATAAATAAACAAACGAATACAAAAAAAGTGAAAAAATTGACACTAACACTAGCCTGTCTCAATACAGGCTTACTGTTTCCATTACTGAATTCCAGAAAATTATAATTGAAGAAAACACAATGCTCTACCTGTGTCTACCACTTACCCATTCTAAATTCTAACAAAAACTAAACAAATGAGAAAAAAAGAACAACTTTTAATTTTTTTCCATAAACACAAATACAAAACAAAAAAAAAAACAAAATAAAAATATCTTAACAAACTCTTAATTCACCATTCATGATATAACCATCTATTGGTCACATAACTCAGGGATAGGCTCATCGTAACCAAATTTTGCCGCCACACCACCACGGTCGATCTGTATATATGGTGGAACTGTATTGGAAACCCATGATGAAACTCCTATAGCATTTAATCTAGATTTCTTTACATACAACTTCTTTCGAGCTTCGCGAACTGATATTGGTGCATCATCGCTAACAGATATATTTCTATTGTGTCCAATAACTTTATCTTTTAATTTCTTTCCGTTTTTAAGCACACTGACCTTCGCATCTCGAGAACCAACATCAACTTTAAAATACTGTTGCTCCTTACGGACATTACCAACAACTCGAAACCTCGGGACCATGGATAGACCAAGACCCTCCAAACACATCTGTTCAAAAAACGATTTGGCTTGGGTGGTATTTTCACAGGGGACATTCCAAACGATAAGATTCGTCTCTGTATGTCGATACTCAGATGCCATAAGCCGACAAGACAGATCTGCACTCCCAGTTTCATACTTTTTCGTTGCACTAGCGATAATTGACATTTGATTTCTTAAGCTTAGAACATCAGATTCAAGCTGTGTAACACGCGAATTCGTAGTATTAACTTCTGATTTTAGCTCAGACTGTGTATTTTCCACTGATACCATACGATTTTCTAACATTTTTATACTATCGTTTATAGAGTCTAGTTTTTTACCATTTTCAGTAAGTATTGTTAGCATCTTAGCAAAATCATCCGCCAGGGTCTTCAGTGAAGCGACATCGTTATTCCCTTCAGATGAAACGGTCGAATTCAACAAACTGTTCTCAACAGACTGGGATCCTACTTGGACAGTTTTAGCAATCTTCCTTTTTCGCCCCATGGCAAGTGCAAATAAAATAAAATATGTAATCTCTCTTACCTATTTTGGCACCTATAATTTATCCACGTCGATGCGGACGTGCAGTTCGCTAAGCCACCGTTAATTTGGGCACGGCTAACACCCCTATCTCCTGCACCGACGACTTCCAACAGCATTTGAATACCGACGCTACTTCAGGAATCACAACCAACTTTCAGGAATACTCTGTAGCGTTTGCAAAATTCAACTAATCAAATATTTGCATTTCATTCCATTCCTCAGGGCAAGCGGTAAAGACACCTGAACTACTACTCAATCAGAGCTTGATTCATTGTCTTTGGCCTATTTTCTTTTTTTGTCATAATTAAATGACGTAATCCAAGGTGTATAATCCCAAGCCAATTCAATGTTTCGCAATATCTTCACTGTCTAACAAATACACTTTTTACAAACCAATTTGTTAAATCCCAAAGTTACAACCAAAGTTAAATCCAATTTGCGTCCTCACAGTTCAAAGGCTCATTCAGTACAAATTTAATTCTTAAATTCTACCTATGCTCTTTGACAACCTGGATACACTTACACTCCTTTGACTTATATTAATTGTCAGAGCAGAAGTAGTAATAGTAGTAACCCCGAAAGTTTGAAACTAATACCTCCAGTCGTTTTCAATATATTGCTGATGTTTCTCGTGCCTTTTGATTTAGTTTTTAAGGAACAATTAGTTTTAATGGATATTGGACCGGTTGCATTATTGTCGGGGGTTGACATAGCCATTATTCCTAGAGACACAGCTACTGGACTGCTCTACTATGCTGAACAAAATGGCTGTCTCAAAATTTTGATTGGATGTATTTTGAAAATAAATAGACTTGGGAGGAGGGCTACTTGCCCTCCAGTCTCTCTTTGCTCTCAAAAAGGGCAATAGAAATTTTAATCGAAATAGCTCTGAAAAGTTTCAATGATATTTCTAACTATTATATAGCGGCGCTGCCCATGATATTGCTTATATTCTCTTTTGAAAATCTGCATGCATAAAGTTTCTTTTGTCTAATTGGAACCCTAAACGTTCCCTAAGAGTTTTACCTTACTATCCTTAGTGGCATTAATTACAGTAACTTTAGGGGTAGTATTAATAGTATATGTAATTCTCATCAAGCCTTGGAAGTTTCAACTTAATACAATTAGTCGTTGCTTTGGCATTGCTGATATATCCTTTTTGTAAACTGTATGTTTATATACTTTTTGTGATTTTCATCTTAATGCTCTTAGCCTTACAAGTAGTTGCAATAGAGGTAGTTGAGTTAGCAGCAGTATTAGCAGTAGTAAATGTAGCAGCGGTAGTACCATTAGTAGCAGCATGCACATATTGCCTTTTGGTCAATTGATCTTCCCCTTTATGTATTTTCTGAAAGTTTCCACTTAATATTCAAATCCCTTCTTGAGATACGCTGTTGATAATGTGCGTGCACATATTGATTGTTGGTCAATTGATCTTTCACTTTATGTATTTTCTGAAAGTTCCAACTTAATATTCAAATCCATTCTTGAGATACACTCTTTTGAGAATGTGTATACACATAGCGTCGATTGATTTAATTCAAATTTCTCCTTACTATCTGAAATGAAGGATGTGGTTGTACTAGTAGTACTGGAGGCAGTAGTAGTGGTGTTATTTGCAGTAGTAGTAACTTACAAATATTACTTTTTTGGTTAATTGATCATCTCCCTTATTATTTCCTGAAAGTTCCAAGTTAATATACTCAGTCATTCCTATCATAATCATAATCTTCAGTAGTTTATTTCTATCCTCATTATCACAATATTTAATAAACTCATTTACCACACTATCAGGACCTGGAGCCTTATTATTATATTAGAGAACGAGTTGCGTAACTTTCAGCCTTTTTTCTAGGGGCAGTGCAGGCTTAGATTTAACAATCGACCCACTAGACCCGGGTCTAGGGACGCACAATGCCAGGGGTCGCAATAAATTATCACCGAGTTTTTTGTTGTTGTTTTTTTTGTAACAAAAAATGGACCAATGTTATTTATCGTGAAAGTGCCAGGTGCACTCCGCTGCCATGCAGCCTATTCACAGAAAAGTAATTTTAAAACAACACAGGAATTCTGAGGCTACAAATAAACTGTCAGATTTCTCTCAAAAATGGCAGCTGAGATTTATGTATCATCTCTCTCTTTCATTACTTTTGGCTCATCAGTTGCGTTCAATTCAGTGCTTCCACTATCCACGAATTTTCAGTGAATTTCTCCACAAATCTCGCAAAAACGGAGCGGAAAAAACACTTGAGCCTAGAAGCGTCAAAGCTTTAAATCTAGCCCTTGAGCTGTGAGGGGATTGACGTCCCCAAAGGCATAATCACAGGATCTTCGACCAATGCTGAAGAAAGTAGACTTCTCAAATTTTGATTCGATGCTTATTTTGGAAAATGATGGTCGTGGGAGGGGGGAGGCTGGCTGCCCTCAATTCACTTTTGACTCTTAAAAAGAGCGCCATAATTTCCAATCACATGAGTCCTGTCCTAAGTTTATATGACCACCCATTCCATTTAAACCTTATATGGCTTCGGGGCATAACTAATAGCCCTTTCCCCCAGGTTCTGAGGGGCTATTTTAACGCCGAAGAATTTCTATCAGATGTATTTGGAGAAAAATAGACATGGGTTGGCGCTAGTTGCCCTCCTGTCACTTTTGACTCTTAAAAGGAACACTGGGACTTCTGATTTTCAATTGAATGAGCCACATGTCATGGCCAAAGACATAATTACTGGACCTTTCAAATATGCTTAACAAAATGGCTATCTAAAAATTTTGATTGGATGTGTTTGGGGAAACGATGGGCGAAGGGTGGGGGGGAGGTCTTGCTCCCCTCCAATTACTATGAACTATTAAAAAGGGCACTAGAACTTGCAATTTTCAAACCAATTAGCCCCTCCGATGTTTATGCAACCACTCTTTCCATAAAAATCTTATATACCCACAGGGTACAAAATTCAACACTTACCCTGAGGGCTCTGGGGGAGGGGTTAATATTCAAAGACTTTATCAGTGAACCTTTCAAATACACTGAACAAAATAGCAATCTCAAAATTTTGATTTGATGTTTTTGGGGAAATGATGGGCGTTGGGGGGAGGGGGCTGGTTGCCCTCCAGTCACTATGTACTATTAGAAAGGGCAATAGAACTTGTAATTTCCAATTGAATGAGCCCGTTTTGAAGTTTTTACGACAGCTCCTTCTGTACGAATTGCCCTAATCTAAAAAGAGGAGCCCAAAAGAATAATACATCGCGCCCACATCGCTCTTACTTAGATAGCGCAATTACACTGCTTATGATCTTTGGACTACTTTTAGAACAAATAGCTATCTCAAAATTTCTATCAGATGCATCTCGGAAAAATACGACGTGTGTATTGGAGGGGGTTAGCTTCCCTCCGATCACTTTGAATCTTAAAAGACCTCCGAGGCTTATACGACCACCCTTTCTACAACAACCTTATATGAACCCAGGGCATTAACTTACAACCATTGCCCTTAGGGTTGTGGGGGAGGGGGGCTGTAATCCTTAAAGACATTATTTCCTCACAGATATAAAGTTGAACATAATGGCTATCTCAGAATTTTGATTGGATGTGATTCGGGAAATGATCGGCGTGGGAGGGGAGCTTGTCGCCCTCCAATTACTTTCGACTATTAAAAAGGGCACTAGTCCTTTCAATTTTCAATCGAATAAGCTCTTTTTTGAAGTTTGTACGACAACTCCTTCGATACGAAGTGCCCTGGTCTAAAAAAAAACAGGAAAAAAGTATTACATAGGATCAAAATCGTTCTTTACTTAGGCAGCGTTATCGAGCTGCCTGTGGTAAATGAAAAAAACTTCTTAAAAGTAAAAGTAATTTCGTGTCGAATGAGCCCTTTCCGAAGTTTCTAACACAACTCTTTCTATGCGAAGTGCCCTGGTCTAAAAAAAAAAAATAATAATAATACATTGTGTCCACTACGCCCTTTATTTGCCTATGATTTAAAATATATTAAATTCATTATGTTGAATTTTATTCATCAAAAGCTATAAGCCTCAGGAATTTTGTGTGATATTTGAAAAAGTGGGGAAACATCTCCAAAAAGTCGAGCCATTTTAATGAAAATCACACCATCCGATTGAGCAGATCAAAGAGCTTCCAGGCTTCCAGCTTCTATCTAAAAAAAAACATATATATGCAATTTCTACTTTGCGTATGTTGAAAGTTCTAGCGTCCTAACCAAAAAGATTGGAGGGTAACTAAACCCCCTACCACGCCCCTGTTTTCCCAAAGACTTCCGATCATAATTTTCAGATAGCCATTTGTTGCAGCATAGTTGAAGGTCCAATAACTATGGCTCTGAGGATGAAATGACCCCCCAAAGCCTCTAGGGAAAGAGCCATAAGCTATGTAATATCCCCATTGTTTACCTATAGTATTTTTATTTGGGAATATAGGGAATTTTTTGGAGGGAATGGGTATTATCCAGCGTGAGAATTTTTCCTTGTAGAGGTAAGTTTCCAGGCGGAATATTCCAGGGGATAATTTTTCTGGGAGGAGGAGGGAGGGATTCCTTGACATGTTTTGGCAAACTGTCAGAAACTACTAGTCAGGAAGCCACATAAGAGAAATGTTGATATTTAAGGTTTTGGGTGATCAGCAAGCAGCAGAAGGTCTTAGAATGACCCCCCAAAGCCCCTAGGGATAAGGCCATACGCTATGTAATATCCCCATTGTTTACCTACAGTATTTTTATTTGGGAATATAGGAAATTTTTTGGAGGGACTGGGTATTATCCACCGTGAGAAATATTCCTTGAGGAGGAAAGTTTCCAGGGGGAATATTCCAGGGGATAATTTTACTGGGGAGGGGGGGAGTGATTCCCTGAAATGTTTTGGCAAACTGTCAGAAACTAGTAGTCAGGGAGCCACATAAGAGAAATGTTGATATTTAAGGTTTTGGGTGATCATCAAGCAGCAGAAGGTCTGAGAATGCAATGTGATGTAATCAATCATGCTGAATACGATTGTATAGTCAACAAATGGGTTTTACATCCCCATTTCATGAAATTCCCTAAAAATTGATAAAAAATTCCCTTGAAATCAATAAAAATTCCAAACTACTCCAAAATCGCTCAATTATTAGTCAATTTCAAGAATCTTAATTAACGTTCAATATTCTTTTTCCAAAATTGTTTTATATTTTACCGCTCAATTGTAATCTTCAAATCTTGATGAAAAAGATAACACAATTTATGGTCTATTGGGAAAAATCTTGATCCTTCTTAGAAATCTACCTCTATAAGCTGTATTTTCATTAATGAACTCGATGGGAAATTTATTGTTCCACGAAATGAGCGATCTAGAAATCCTCTAAGCCTTTTAGTTTTTGAACTTTAAGCAAAGAAGCAGAGTGACTAATTTTTTAGCTTTGATAGCCATAGTCATATATTCGGCACAAATGTGTCTGTCCTGGTAGATCTCCATGACTTATATGAATAGAAAAACTCCGTCAAAGCAATAAAATATATGGATGAGCATGCTGTTGATACTGGAATAAAGGCTGATGCAAGAAAAATGCTTACTAATGGTAAGTTTTACGTGTGAAACCTATACTAAAGTAGAAATTTCCAAAATGGAATATACAAAAAGAATGGAATTCAAAATTTCCCTCTCATCTTCAACTCTTATTCAGCAAGAAAAATTTGGTAATATGTACCTAAAGCCAAAAATGCAGGTGATAGCGCAATGCTAAGATCTCATTGGTTTGCCAGTTGATAAGAATGTTTCCATTTCAGACTTTTTTACTATCTGGCTCCTTTGTAGGGCGTTGCCAACGCAACTTATGACTGTGTCAAGTGACTCAGTTGAATCTTGACCATATTTTGGTTTCAAATTTTTCCTCAGTTGCAAGTGACAATAAGCCTGATACCACCAGTGGTTCCCCACTCTCGTTCTAACTCAGCAGTCTTGGAAAAAGTAATTAAGACTTTCCATAAAATTGCCCGAGAACTTGGACCGAGTTGCACAGTTGTCACAAATAGGACCAGGCTGCATATGAAACTGTACATGCCTAAAGAGTGAAAAATTCGACAACATGTTCTGATATTGTCCTCAGGATCAGTGGTCTTTTTGTTTTAATGAATTTTACAGGTGCGATAGGCTATGTAATGAAGTGCTCTGATTTGGAAGAGCTGATTGAAAAGACTGGAATTCTACTAGAAGGAACCACAAAGAAAGTGATGAGTGGAAAACTGTATCATAAAATCTTTGCTGTTCATACTTTATTTTTCGAGGCTATATCTGTTCTGTATTGGGAAGCTATTGAAGACTTTTGCGTCGATTAGATGAGATGATTTACCGTTCATTACTATCTTCGAAGAAATTAGAGCCTTACTGTAGAACTTGAAAATATTAAGAGAAGATACTCCTATTGATGAAAACCTTCATTGACTTAATGGAAAAACTTGGCCATATTATGCCTGTGGTTGGAAATGTTTGAGAATTCCTGTGCAAGCTCAAAACGTGGCAAGTTCTGGAAACAGTACAAAGGAATTGTACTAATTTTGTGGTTGTTTTTACGTACTGAAAGATCTAGTGACTGGAATGGCCACCTTGCCGGAGTGGACCAAATCCCTCCTTATTTAGTTGCATGTGGTCACTTCAAATGTGGGATACCCCATGAGTACATCAAGAATTCTGCAATTGAAAGTTCAATTTTAAGAGACAAAATGCCAAATTCAATTCTATATCCCCTAAACATGCAATATAATCTACTATTAATTTGGATGCACAGACCAAGGGTGGAATGACAAGGATTACCACGAATGAATTGGCACTTGTGAAGTGGACTTTAAATCACCCTTCTTGTGGGTCAGTCTCGGCTACATCTGTGAGATGCTGCATATTATGTCTAAAAGTGAGTTTGATGTCGCTCACCGCGAAGATCAACCTTCCCGCAGCAGTAAAATGCTGTTGTTAATGTGAAGTCTTTTCGGGAAACCAGGTTCAATCTTTTCTGCTGGAATAAGATCTGCTTGAAGGCCTGGGCCTCAAAGGCCTCAAAGCTAGATGAATGGAAATTGATGCTATCAAATTCCAAGGCAAAAGCAAAACTGATGACTGACTTTGCTGCAAGTGCCTTTAAGTGTCTGTCCCTCCGAATGTTTAAGACTGGATGAAAGTAGTGATACATGCTTTGAATAGCAATTGAGCTCTACCCTAATGAGGCAGACACTAAAGTTGTGTTTTATACAGACTGCTTGAAAAGGGTTATCAGTATTGTGTTTTTTTTATGTGAATGGCAGACATTGTTGTCCTTTTGCTGTACCGTTTCTCCGAAATTCTATTATTAGCTATTCTTTTGATAAATGGAAAAACGAAAAGTATTGTCCAATTTTGTGAACATTCAGTGCCTCTACTTCAACTTTGCTGGAATTTACCAGATTATCTAGTTCTTTTCCATGTGTCTTCTTCATACATTTCCAGGCTATGATACAGTTGGTTTTATGTTTTCTAAAGGAAAAAGAGTGGCGCTTAAGATATGTGGATTACAGGAATTGCTTTTGAAACAGATAGAGAGGTCAAAGCTTGATCCTTTTGTGCAAAAAAAACTTCTTTTTATTTGCCGGGAAGTCATTGTCACGGTATACGGTAAAGAGCAACAGTTCCTTACCTCGCCTGATGACTTTCAGGTACAATTATACCCTCGAAAGTGGGAGCTCATATATAATGCTACGAGTGCCATGCAGTGCGTGTTTACTTCCAGTCGGATATTTTCTTCTTCTTTTTTAAAGCAAATCAACCAAAGCCACAGTTTTTAGACCCCTACTTTTTTTGTGGACATTCCAGGATGATGAGGTTAGGCCAGTCGTGTTCACCCTTAAGGCGTTCTCGTATAATGTGGCCCCTGTATACTACGCGTGCAAACTATGTGCAGAAGATCCTTCACATGGGGGAAGTAGACCATGTGATTTACTTTGTGGCTTTGATAGGAAATGTTTGAATGATTTTGTAATGCTTTATACTTAATTTTTCTAGCTCTGTAATTTTTAAAGTTTCTTCTATCTACAATCTAGACTTGGGTAGAAAAATTTGACAAGCTGAGTTAGTATATTCAAAGGTTGATTGTTAGTAAATACATTATGCGAAATAGCTAGTAGTTACAATTAGAAGTAGTCCTAGTATAACTTTCCATTTCTCGCAAAATACTTGAGTACTAGGACAATTTTTTTTAAGAATGAAAACAGTGACTTTGCAAGTTTAAGGCTCATCAGCATTGCAGAACACTTGTAATCACTGGCATCGATTAACCATGCGTGATCATTGTTGATTTTTTTTTTTGTAAAACGTATTTTTAAGAGCCAGAAGCACGATTTTTTTCAAGTTTAGAGACTAGCACCTTCCGGCCGAGTATATAACGCTCATGTTCATAATTAGCGCTGTCGACTGCCCCATTTTCCGTTATCAAACCTTCTGCTGCTCACTGATCACCTAACAGTCACATTTTCGGCTATTGGCTACCAGACTATAGATAAAAAACCAGGTTTTTCAACTGAAAATAAGGAGCAACATAAAATCTGAAAACGAACAGCCCTCGCTCATATAGGGGAAATTTCTTTTCAAGTTTAAATGCTCCTCCTTACTTTCAGCAGAAAAAAACTTGTTTTTTCTATTTAATAAAGCAGTATGGAGCGATTTGGCCCAATAGTAACCGAAATCTAAAAACGGAATTTTGACAACAATTGATATACATCAAAGAAATTGGCTTTATACGCTGATTCCAAATATATAGTATCCACTAAGTTTAATGTCCCCCCTCCCCCTCAAAAGCTACGAGCCTGAGAATATTTTCCTGATTATCGGAAAAGTGGAGGAACACCTTCAAAACTGAAACCATGAGGCTCAGCAGATCAGAGAACCATATTGGAGAGGTTTTAAATTCCTATCCCTAAAAATGTGGAATTTTATATATTTTGCCAGAAGATGATCACGGATGTGTGTTTTTTTCCCAGGGGTGATTGGATCAAACCGATGGTCCTAGAAGATCATTCAAACAGAAACTAAAATTTCTGGGGCCCTATCCAATTGACCGAAAACATTGAAGGGCAACTAGGCCGCTTCTCATGCCCCCTTTTTTGTATAGAAATCTGATTAAAATTTTGAGATAGCCATTTGTTCAGCAGGGCTGAAAGGTACAATAACTATGCCTTTTGGTATGGCAAGACCTCCCATAGCCCCTGGAAAAGGAGCCCTAAATTACGCAATTTGTCCTTTGTAAATATATATTATTTTTTGGAGGGATAAACCTTGGTATTTTTTAGGGAAAATTTCTTCGGGGAGGGGGTGTTCCACGGGGATAATTTTTTGTGGGGAGAAAAAAATGTCAGGGGAATTTTTCACGAGAAATTTTGCACGGGTAGGGGAAGGAAGGAGATTTCATGGCATGATTTTAAAAAGGGACGTAAATTAAATAAAAAACATCTTTTTTTCAACTGAAGGTAAGGTGCGACGTGCTGCCCAACAGAAGTTACGAGCCTGAGAAAATTTGACCTATTTTCAAAAAAAGAAGAATTCTCTAAAAGGCATGTGATTTTGATGAAAATTGCACTATCGAATCAAGAATATCAGAGAGCTGCCTCTATTTAGAGAAATGTGAGACTTTGAATTTTAGATTGAGAAGGACGATCTCGGATGTTTATCTGTTTGTCTTGAAGTTTTTTTTTCAGGGTTGATTGTATTGAACTAGTTTTCCTAGAGTATCGGATATAAATCCTATTGGAAAGGAGAATTGAAAGTTACACAGCCTTTTTTACTAGTAAAAAGATAATTTTACAGCAAAGCGACGTTTCCTACCATTTTGCAGCGTTAAATAACAAATTTAGCCCAAAAGGTGTCAAAAAGCCTTCGTGAAAAATTTTGAGATAGCTATTCGATTTAAAACTATCGAAAATCTAAATATTGAACTTTTGTTTCAGAGACTTCTTTGTTTTTTAGATGCTTCGGGATTCCGCACTCATTCCTGAAGCTACAAGCGGTCCATGTAAAATAAGCGGTTGAAATAGACTATAAATAGAGAGTTGTAATAGGCTTGACCTGACTTGACTTAAGTCCCGTCCGTCCTTGAAGGTCGTCTTGGGGCCTCTTTCTTCGTGATGGCGTGGATGTGCCTTTTGTATGCTTCACGGTCTTCTGCTAGGCGAAGAAGGTCTGAGAGGAAATGAGGTGAAAAGTTTTCCTTCCACCTTTTTGGGGGACCACCACGAGGACGAGAACCGTGAATTTGGCGTTCGAAGGTGATTTTTGGGAGACGGGACCAACTCATCCGCTGTACGTGACAGAGCCATCGAAGATACTGGAGCTGGATCTTCAAGAGAATTGTTTGTTATACTTTAAGGCGCTCGAGAAGTTCGACATTTGAGATTCTATCAAGGTAAGTGATCCCGGCGATGTGGCGGAGGCACTTAGATTCAAATGCTGCGAGTCGACGACTGTCATTTACCTTCAGCGTCCATGTTTCACATGAGTAGATTGCGATGGGGATGATCAGAGCATCTAAAAGTTGTGTCTTAAGCCGCAGAGACAAATCCTTGCTTCACTATATGGACATAAGGGCCTTGAAACCGGAGCTCGCGAGGGCAAGACGTCTTTTAATGTCTTTTTATAGACTGTTGTCGCTGGTGATCCGACTACCGAGGTAAGGGAATTCGTCGACCCACTGGATACTCTCTCCATTAAGTTTCAGGTCTGGCTTAACTGTATCCTGCGGCTTTCGTGAGCAGCACATAACCTTTGTTTTTGATACATTTATGATCATTCCAAAAGAACTAGTGGCTTCGAGGACGTCGTTAGCAACGGCTTGTAGATCCTCGGGTGTTTCAGCAATTTCGTCAACATCGTCGACGGAGGCTAGCTTATCTGTTTGAACACCCCCTATATGTGCGCCACAAGTTGTTTCCACCAGGGATAAGACTGCTGTGAGGAAAAGGTTGAACAGCTCTGGAGACAAGAGGCATCCTTGAAGGACACTTGCGGAAGTCTGGAAAGTGTCAGTGAGACTTTCACTAGTCATGAAGCGACTTCCAAATTTGAAGTACCTACTAGGTTTTGTGGGATTCCGTAATGGAGGAGGATATGCCATAGGTCATTTCTTCAAATAAGGTCAAATGCTTGCCTAAAGTCGATGAAGAGGTGATACAGGTCGCGACCGAATTCAAGATATTTTTCTAAAATTTGGCGAACAGTGAAAACTTGGACAACGGTCAATCTCCCAGGGCAAAAACAGGCTTGGTATTCTTGGATGACTAAGGGGGACACGGCTCTGATCCGTTGGAGTATAGTTCGGGTGAAGATCTTGGCAGTTTGACTTGTTAGGTTAATAGGAGGGTAATTATCACATATCGCTTTTGACCCCTTCTTGTGTAGCGGAACAATTGTGGCTTCGCACCAAGAAGTTAGGAAATGACCCTTCTGCCAGGCAGTGGATACAATCTTGTGGAAAAGATCTATAAGTGGTTCACACCGGACTTTCAGCAGTTCTGCCTGTATTCCGTCCGGGCCACGGGCCTTGTTAGTCTTCAGCGCTTGGATGGCATCCTCTGTCTCAGAACGGAGAGGAGGTGGGCTGGGGTCTGAGACAGTAACGGGAAACAGGTCCAGGACAGCAGGGTTTGGAAGGATATGAGGATTAAGCTTTTCTTTGAAATGCTTAATCTATCTTGATTAGATACCTTCTGTGCTTTGTATCTGGGAGCCGTTTTTATATATCAGTGCACAAGAAAAGATACATTTATTGCTTTTTATCTCACGAACTATCTTATACATGAATTATGAGTAGCCTTTCTTAAAATCAGACTCAAACTGTTCGCATTTGTCTATAATGTAGGTGCGATGGGCTCTATGGGTGGCTTTTTCTACTGTATGCTTCAACTGCATATAACTGTTCCTGCTCTCTCTGCCTGACTCGTTATTGTTTTTTCGTTTCTCAGCACATAAGAAAATAATTTCGTTGGTTACCCAAGGCATTTTATTACCATTTATGGTACCTAGGGTGGATATCGCTACTTCTCTGATAATCTTAGAGGAGTCTGTGGCTAGTTTATCGATATCCTCTTTAGATAGAGTTATAGGAATATTAGAAAGAAGGTCCGATATTTGAGTAGAGAGTTCATCGATGTAGGTCTGGTGGGTTTGAGGGTCTTTCAGAAGATGTGTGTTGAAACGAGTGGGTCTCTTATTTAATTTTGCGGAAGATTTCAGGCGTATCTTTAGTGCAGACATGACCAGGGAATGGTCGCTGTCGAAATCGCCACCTGCAAGGGTGACAGTATCTAACACAGACGATTTCCACCACCTAGAGACGAGCACGTAATCAATAAGATTACGGGTTTTTCCATCCGGCGAGGTCCATGTCGCCCTCCGACGTTCTCTGTGTTTGAAGAGAGTATTGGTAGTGGCTAGATCACTGTCTCTGCAAAATTCAATGTGGCGTTCTCCCCTCTAGTTAAGTCGCCCAAGGCCAAATTTACCCACAACATCTTCTTTTCCAGCAGAAGCGTTAAACACAATAGCATTGAAGTCGTCAATGACAACAAGAAGGTCTTTTTTGGGAACTGCATCAATTAAACTTTGCAGTTGAAGGTAGAAATTGTCAAACTCTTCATCTGTTTTGCTGCAGTCAGGAGCGTAGACTTGTATGATCGTGATTTTCATCGGTGATCCTTTCATTCGTATCATAATCAACCGTTCTGACACAGGCGTTACGGAAATCAGGGATCTTCGTGCCTTACTCGACATCAAAAAGCCAACACCTTGGCGATGGATGCCATCGGTTCTCCCAGAAACTATCAGACTAGTGTTGCCAATCCTTTCTTTGCCAGTGCTAGGGAGGTGTGTTTCTGAAAGTCCCAAAACATCCCATTTATATCTGTTTAGTTCATTTAGAACAAGATCTATTTTGCCTTGTTTAGCAAGCGTTCTAACGTTCAGGGTTCCAATAGATAAAATCAATTTAGGGGAAAGCATAGTCTCCGGGGTCGGAGTTGTCAACATTGTTAAAGGGTCTCCATTCACGAGATTCTCAGTCGTCAGATCGTTGGTTGCGCCGGACGTGGTAACTTCGTCGGTTTCCCCGGACGCGGTAACTTCGTCGGTTGCCCCGGACGCGGTAGTATTGGTTCTCGTTCTTGATCGTTTGTACTTCATAATTTTTAATAAAAAAGAAGGTTTCTTGGCTAATTTCAGGACGGCGGTAAGCCACTCCTCTCCATCCCTAGCAGAGACCGGCTTTATCTAATACCGATAATGCGCCCTTCTGGCGTACTGTATCACCTAAAATATTACCATTGCTGGGAGAAGGTTTGTGACTGGCGGGACGTATCCATACGCCGATGGGCCCTGCCCAGTGCACATCAGAGGGACCTTCCACCTCCTCCACCTGAATTTATGGCCCCCAGACGTGGGTGCTCCAGCTATATTTCGAGACCCCCAGAGACCGGGTCCTCCCTTGGTCTGCGCCTCCCTACCGGGAGGTGCCCTGTATATCTACAGGAATAAGCTTCATTTACTAAGTTTATTCATTTGAGGCTTTATTTTATTATGTATGGTGGTATATAATTGTGTATTAGCCATTAAAGAGGATGGTCAGCGGATCTCTGTGTTGTTGGAAAGGAAGAGAAATCATGAAACCTCAAAACGTGTGCTTTTATGCCCAAATTCTCTAAGTGTCCGTGAGCCTTCAGATAAATAAATTAGTACTCCAGGAAGAATACGGTTCTGACCCGGTATTTGATCATCAGAAATGTTTTTGGTATCAAACTGTTCAGAAGAATTCGAAAAAAATTAGTAAAGGTTTTACCCTTGTATGTTATACCAGAAAAATACATTAAAGTGATTAGTGCTATGTTGAGTTTTTCAAAAAAAAAGTAAAGAAGATCCAAATTCTTCCTTATTTATTATAAATAGGTGTTACAGGTATTAGGAATCCTGGCGGTGTTTATTCGTGTGGGCCTGACCCACGGGGAGTATGTTCTAAACTATTTATATTGCTATTTTTTTCTTTTAATAGTTCTAGCATGATATTTTTTTTTTCTTGTTTTGATTTTTTTTTTAACTGTTTAATTGATCATTATATTTTTTTGTTTTTGTTGTTGTTTTTTTTTGTCATGGCCCTGTGGGGCTTTTTGTGGCAAATATACATGTAGTATACGTACACGCATACAATATATATTAGAAATATAGAAGCATTCGCTTTTTATTGTGAATCCTAAATATATAAAATTCATTAAGTTTAAGGCTATCCGCTAAAAGCTATGACCCTGGAAAAATCCGTTGCACTTTGGGGAAAGGGTAAAAGTACCCCCAAAAAGTTGAATTATCCTCGTGAAGATTACTCTATCAACTCCAGCTTATTACAGAAGGGATTTTTCATAAATCCATCATAGACAGCGCAATCGCGCTGCCTAAGTAAAGAACGATGTTGGCAAAATGTATTATTATTATTATTTTTTTTTTTTTGGTATCCATACCAGGGCACTTCGTGCCGAAGGAGTTGTCGTAGAAACTTGGAAAAGGGCTCATTCGATTGGAAATTGCAGTGACTTGTGCCCTTTTTAATAGTCGACAGTGACTGGAAGACAACTTAACCCCCATCCACACCCACCGTATTCCGAAACACATATAATCAAAATTTTGAGATAGCCATTTTGTTCAGCGTACTTGTTTTCCAGATAGAAAATATGTTTTTGGGGAGGTCACTCCCCCACAACCCTCAGGGAAAGGGTTTTAAGTTATGCCCTGGGGGTATATAAGAACGATTGGCAAAATGTATTATTTATTTTTTTTTCCTTTAGACCAGGGCACTTTGTATCGAAGAAGTTGTCGTAGAAACTTTGAAAACGGCTCATTCAATTGGAAATTTGAGAGGCTTGTGCCCTTTTTAATAATCGAAAGTGATTGAAAGGCAACTAACACCCCTTCCACGCCCAGCATTTCCCGAAACACATCCAGTCAAAATTTTGAGATAGCCATTTTGTTCAGCGCAGTTGATTTCAAGATAAAAATTATGTTTTTGAGGGGGACACTACCCCACAACCCTCAGGGCAAGGGTTGTAACTTATGCCCTGGGGGCATATAAGGTTTTTACAGAAAGTGTTGCCGTAGAAACTTCAAAAAAGGCTCATTCGATTAGTAGTTCAAAGGGCTAATGCCCTTCTTAATAGTCGAAAGTGATTGGTGGGCAACTAGCCCCCCTCTCACGCCAACCATTTCCCCAAACACATCCAATCAAAATTTTAAGATAGCCATTTTGTTCAACGTAGTTGAATGTTCTGGCAATTAGGTCTTTGAGGATGACAACCCCCGACAGCCCTCAGGGTGCCAGTTTGAAAGTTGTACGCGTTGTCGTAAAAGCTTCAAAAAGTGCTCATTCAATTGGAAATTGAAATGGCTAGTGCCTTTTTTGATTGTCGAAAGTGATTGGAAGGCAACTAACACCCCTTCCATGCCCACCATTTCCCCAAACACATCCAATCAAAATTTTCAGATAGCCTTTTTGTCCCACGCAGCTTAAAGTTCAGGAAATTATATCTTTGAGCAGGACACTCCCCTCACAGTCTTAAGGCCAAGGGTTATACCTTGTGCTCTGGGGCATATAAGTTTTTATTAAAATCTTTGTCGTAGAAACTTAGAAAAATGGCTCATTTGATTGGAAATTCAAAGGGCTAGTGCCCTTTTTAATAGTCGAAAGTGATTTGAAGGCAATTAACCCCCCTCATGCCCACCTTTTCAGCAAAGACATCCAATCAAAATTTATAGATAGCCATTTTATTCATCGTAGTTGAAAGTTTTGGAAATTCGGTCTTTAAGGATGACAGCCCTTCCCCCCCCCCCACAGCCCTCCGGGCCAGGGCTGTAAGTTATGCCCTGGGGTTTAAGGTTTTTATAGATAGCGATATTGTAGAAACTTCAAAAAAGGCTCATTCAATTGGAAATTGAAAGGGCTAGTGCCCTTTTAATAGTCGAAAGTGATTAAAGGGCAACTAAACCCCCTCTCTCGCCACCATTTCCCCAAACACATCCAATCAAAATTTTGAGATATTCATTTTGTTCAACGTAGTCGAAAGTTCTGGAAATTAGGTCTTTTAGGATGATAACCGCATCAGAGCCCTCAGTGCAAGGGTTGTAAGTTATTCCCTGGGGGCATATAAGGTTTATATAGAAAGTTGTTTTAGAAATTTCAAAAATGGTTCATTTGATTGGAAATTGAATTCGCCCTTTTTAATAGTCGAAAGGGAGTGGAGAGTAACTAACCCTCACATACCCAACAATTCCCCAGAAACTTTCAACCAAAGTTTAGAGATTGCCATTTTGTTCAACGTAGTTGAAAGTTATGGAAAGTATGTATTTAAGGATGTCAAACCCCCCAGAGCCCCCAGGGCAACGGGTGTAAGTTATGCCCTGGGGGCATATAAGGTTTTTATAGATAGACTTGTTGTAAAAACATAAAAAGAAGCTAATTCAATTGAAAATTGAGAGGGCTAGTCCCATTTTAATAGTCGAAAGTGATTGGAAGGTAACTACCCCCCTCTCATGCCCCCCATTCCCCCGAACATATCCAATCAAATTTTTAAGATAGCCATTTTGTTCAATGTAGCAGAAAGTTCTGGAAATTAGGTCTTTGAGGATGACAACCCCCCCCCCCCCCCCCGAGCCCTCAGGGCTAGCGTTGTAAGTTGTGTCCCGGGTGTATATAAGGTTTTTATGGAAAAGGTGGTCACATAAACTTCATAGGGGCTCACTTGATTAGAAATTGAAAGGGCTAGTGCCCTTTTTAATAGTTGAAAGTGATTGGAGAGCGGCTAAAGCCCCTCTCACGGCCACCATTTTCTCAAACGTATCCAATCAAAATTTTGAGATAGCCATTTTGTTTAACGTAGTTGAAAGTTTTGGAAATTCGGTCTTAGAGGATGACAACCACCCTGAAAGCCCTTAGAGTAAGGGTTGTAATTTATGCCCTGGGGGCATATTAGGTGTTTATAGAAAGCGTTGTCGTAGAAACTGAAAAAGGACTCATTTGATTGAAAATCGAAAGGCCTAGTGCCCTTTTTAATAGTCAAATATGATTGGAAGGCTTGACATTTTTATAGTAAAGATCGATGTGGGTATAATGTATTATTTTTGTTGTTGTTGTTGTTGTTTAGACCAGGGCACTTCGTATCGAAGGAATTGTCGTAGGAACTTCAAAAAGGGCTCATTCGATTGAAAACAGAAAGGACTGATGCCCCTTTTAATAGTCAAAAGCGATTGGAGGGAAACTAATCCTCCTCCCACACCCACCGCCCCATTTGCCTTTATTTTTAAAAACTAAATGTTGCCTTAAGATTAAATCAAAATGCACTGTGTTAATGCTAATTCCCAATAAGGCATCTCAGCAGTAGCTCAAGAACGACTGAGGGTATTATGTTCAAACTTTCGGGACTACTTCTGCTCTTAAAACTTAATCAAATCAAAATAGCGTAAGTGTATCCAAGCTATCAAGGAAAGTAAACAGATTTTTTTGCGAATGGTATCAAGTTTTCCATTTCAGATCAACTAGAGGAGGTATGAAACTAAATTATACACTACTATTTGTGTCCAGATTTTTAAAAGGGTGTATGTTGTTAAAAATTGCTGAAAATTTTTCCCCAGCATACAAATAGCAGGCCTAAGATAACGAAAAGATTTAAAGTATTATTTTCTTTTTCCCTGAAAAGACTATGAAATATAAAAAGACCAGAAATTAATTAAAAACACTTTTTCCACAAAATAAGTTTTTCAAAGAAAAGTAAAGAACTCCATTAAACAAAAAATGACCAAAAATAAATTCAAATAATCTACCAAGTGTGAAAGTACCACAAATCAGCAACGATAAATAAATGAAACCCAAAACGAACAGAAATTACAATAAATAACCGAGTCAAACTCAAAACGAGCAGAAATTAGCATAAGTTGGGCTCAAAACCCCTATGCCTTCCAAAGGCCAGAACATAATATGCACTTTACTGGAAAAAAAAACAAATGAATGTGCATTGTCAGTTTAATAAACACATACTGATATTTTGTAATTAAAATGTTAATATTATTTAATTTGTTAAAGTTATAAATGTAAAAACATTTATATTTTTTTCAGTAAAGTGCAAATTATGGTCTGGCCTTAAGAAGGCATTGGGGTTTTGAGCCCAACTTGTGAAAATTTTCCCCTGTCAATTGTTCCGGGTCATCTCCTCATGTAAAACTGAGTCACCAAAGAGACAGTAAGACAAAAAAAAAAAGAATTTCACATAAGAATTCTGGAACATAGCCTACCTTTAGTGTAAAAATTCCCCTTGAAAGTTTATTCCCCGGAAAATATTCCTGTTGAAATAATACCAAATTCTTTCTTATTTAGTTGCATGTGGTCACTTCAAAAGTGGGATTCCCCAGGAGTATATCAAGAATTCTGCAATTGAAAGTTCAATTTTAAGAGGCAAAATGTCAAATTCAATTCCATTTGTTCCCCTGAACTTGCAATATAGTCTACTATTAATTTGGATGCACAGACCAAGGTTGGAATGGCAAGGATTACCACGAATGAATTTGCACTTGTGAAGTGGACTTTAAATCACCCTTCTTGTGCGTCAGTATCAGCTACGTCCAATGAGATGCTGTGTATTATGGCTAAAAGTGAGTTTGATGCTGCTCACCACGAAGATCAACCTTAACGCAGCAGTACAACGCTTTCGTTAATGTGAAGTCTTTTCTGGAATCCAGGTTTAATCCTTTCTACTGGAATAAGATCTACTTGAAGCCTGTGCTGGTTGCCAAAAACGCTAGGATTTCAATACACATTTGTAGTCTCTAGGTAGACACTCAAAGCTACATGAATGGAAATTGATGCTATCAAATTCCTAGGCAAAGGCAAAACTGATTACTGACTGTGCTGTAAGCAGCTTTAAGTGTCTTTGCCAAGCTTTGTTTATGGACAAAGCTTGTAATTATTATGTTTATTGGTCGAAGGATAACTGATGATTATTTTTAAATGACATAAGAATGGTCAGAACAGTGAAAGGCGTGAACAAGTGGTCAGAACAGTGAACAGCGGTCAGAACGTAATTTTTTTTTTACTTGTACTTTTTTTCTAACACCTTGGACTCTTTTTAGACGTTGTCAGTTGGCAAGCCGATTTTGTACGTGCTGTGAATCTGTTTGAGAAGGCTTTCAGGAGCAGGCGGTACATCTCTTTAATGGGCTTATAACCGTTTGACGAAAGTTTCCAACCCCAGTATTCAGACTTCCAGCATTCAGACTTAAAGACAGACCATTTTCTAGCCCCAGATTTAGAGTGATTATGTATATGTTATTAGCAATTTTTTCTGATAATTTGTGTGCAAATACTTCACAAACTATGATTCTGATTTTCCTCCCCCCCCTCTGACCTCGCTTAGGGTGGAAATTGAATATAATATGACAGAATTTTTCGATTCTGATATCATTTTTGGTCTCCCCGGACTTGAATTAATAGAAAACAACCTTTCAATCCAGAAAATGTTGCAAAAATTTTAATTCTAGATTTCTTCCCCTTGTCCCCCTCTTTTCCCTAAAAAGGGGTATTTCTGCATGGGTGATTTCAAGCGATCTTGAATATATCATTAAGCAAATTTGTTTTTAACATTTTTGTGTTTATTTGTGTGCAAATACTGTATAAATTAATGTTCTGATTTCTCACCTTCCCCCCTCTCCTCCGCTCTGACCTGGTTTAGTGTGGAATTAGTAACTAACTGATGAAGCTTTTCCATTCTGATATCAATGACTCTTTGGAAGAACGCCTTGTACATGCCTTTAAATTGTAAGATCTCTCGTAACTCAATGGATCTCTTGGAAGAAATATTGCGAGACACTAACAACTATGCCGAAGGTTACATGAAAATGCGAGAAGTGGAGGATGATGCAAATCAACCTGCTGCTTCACTGGGACAATGACCTTGGTTAGAAGACAAGCAACAATAAAAATCAATCTATAGAAGCCTGCCATGCAGCCATGCTGAGGACCGGAGGTGAAGCCGCCGGTCTTCCGATACTATCCTCACCAGGACCATCACGTATGGGGGGAAGGGGGACGCCCCCTCCAATGTTTTCGGTCACTCGGTAAAAACATAAGTTGGTAAAATCGTGTCATCTACAGAAATTTTAAACTTGGTTGGTAAACACAACAGTTTTACCAACTCCTGCCATGATTTTATGGATGGTGCCACATTTTTCAGTTTAGTTAAATAAGCAGCACTAAAATAGTGACATGATATGTACCGAAACCTAAGTCTCCGTTGGTAAATGCAGCGGTTTTACCGACTTGTCTAGTGATTTTACATACAGTATTTAAAATGGACATTATGCTAATTAATTACAAAAAAACAGTTAGTAAAAATGACCATCCAGTCGGTAAAATCTCTAGCTCCACCCCCCACGATTTTGGCTAGTAACGACACTGATCCTTACATGTATATATAGTAGCACTTAGTAGCACCGACAAGCTGAAAATAAAAATAAGCGTTTTTTTAATGAATGTATAGAGCGATATTACAACAAAAAAAACGACGAAAATTATACCAAAAATGAAAATACTGCCCCCTCCTAAAACCCCACTCTTTACGCTAAACTTTGAGTATTTGTTCTAATCCTATAAAAAAATAGCTCAAACGCAAGGGTTGTTTGTTCTACTACTGCTACTACTAACAACTCACCGCAGAACCAAGCCGCCTGAGGCCAACACAGCTACGCACGCTCCTCTTCCGTCCCAATCTATTCAAAGCCTCCATTTTTACAACCTCCCACGAAGTTTCCATTTAGTTTAAATCTTTCTTTATGACGTCCTCCCGTCGCAGACGAGGACGACCTACGTCCCGTTTAGCCCTAGACGTTTGGCCGAATAGAACAATCTTCGGCAATCTGTCATCCTTCATCCGCACAACGTGCCCTAGCCAGCTCAACCTTTCCTGTTGGAAATTCTTATTCCGAACCAACCTGTTAGTTTGGAATAAGAATTATTTTTAAAGCTTCTAAAACTTTAGCGTAAAGAGTAGGGGGTTAAGATGGAAGCGTCCCTCCTTGTGTATGGTATAATTTCTGTCCATTTTAGTTTTAATGTTGCGTTTTACTCTCAATTAAAAAGACTTTTATTACATTTTTCTAAAAGGCAAAGGGTCAATAAAAACTTGCAATTACCAAATGGCTATATTTGTTTTATTCGAAATGTATTTATATTATTTCTTATTATTAACATATAATATTATAATATGATATTTATAATAAGAATTTGACTCTAACTATACTATATTTATTTTATTCGAAAATGATTCCTGGAAAACAATAGTCAAATGGTAACGTTGAGAACGGGATAATGAGGGGAGCCCAAATTTCTTCTTATTCGTAGGGTATATTCTGTTAGTTTTAAATTCTAACGTTACTATTTACTGTCACTGGGAAAAAGCTTGTTTCTCAATTTAATTGTTTTGGGGGAAACGCACCACCACGCGGTAGTATCCTGGTTTTCAAGAACCGAGTAATTATGCAAATAGCTGTTTTCTAGTTCCAAGCTGATTGATGATTTAAAAGTTTTTAGCTCGATAGAATTTTGGCTTATTCAGACCAAAGCTCTCAAATAATTCTGCAGAATAGCAGAAATTGGCTCTTTGGTATGGTGTGGTGACAAGAATGCAATAAACCTAAATTTATTATTTGAATAAACCATACCCAATGCTCTACTGGCTCGATACAATTAGCCCCCCCTCCCCCCCCACAAAAAAAATTAAAATAAACACGCAACCTTTCTGTTTCTTGCGACAATATTTCCCCCTCTCAGTTATTTTGAATTTGGCGATGTAATTTTCTTTTAGATTACTGAGAGGTGTTTGTTTCTCCATCTTTAAAAAAAACTAGATAATTAGTTAAAGTCACATCGCTCTTTATTTAATCACCTAACTACTGAGTTGAATGTGATTATGCCAGTTACTTTCTAATCAACCTTCAAACCCCTTATTTGTTTTCGCTAATGCACCCATTGATTTTTGGGGGGTTTTCTAGTGTAGGACTTCTAGTATTTGGCATCTGTATTTTTTTTTAGCTCAATTTCGCTTTTCTTTTTTCAAGCTTTCTTAATTCTGTTCGCTTAAGACTCTAACTCTTAATTCTGTTCAGTTTTTCATGATGATCTATGATACCTTGGCTGAAGAATAAGGTTTTTATGCTTGTCAGTCGATGTGAGAGCCCAATTCACTTGCAAATGCTCTCTGTTCCTCTCTCTATTTTTTTTTCTCTCTCTGTCTTTCTCTCTCTTTTTCTCTCTCTTTCTCTGTCCCTCTCTCTCTCTCTCTCTCTCTTTCTATCTCTGTCTCTCTTTCTTTCTATCTATCTCTGTTTCCCTCTCCCCCTCTCTCTCTCTCGCTCTCTTTCTGTCTATCTCTTACGGCCTGTCTCTGTCTCTTTCTCCGTTTTATCTCGTTCTCTGTTAATTAGAGATTTAGTTTTATCACTACTTACTAGATTCATAATTCTGATCAAACTAAAAGCAAATGCTTCGTCCATCTCTCTTTCTCGCTATCCTTTACCTCTTTGTTTTTACTATTCCTCTGTCTTTCTTCGAACTAAGCATGTTCATCTTCTTATGAAATTGAATCACTATTCATCTCCTTAAAATCATCCTTTTAAGCTTTCTTCGTACTCTTTTTTGTCTGTAAGTACCGCCCATCAAAATATCCAGAATATAAATTTTCGAGAGTCGCATCTGGTCCTAGAATTTCTTTCTAAGAGTCCCCATAACCCCCTTTACTCCTGTGTCATCTAAATCAATCCACGAAGGCGACACACGGGGGACCTTCTCTGTGAGAAAAGTCCGTCAGAGACCCCTAGCTGTCACTACTAGAGTGATTTAGATGTGTCGTAACTTGTACATCTCAGAAGCCAACTCGACATCCTATGAGTGGACCTTAATTAGCGTGGAGTATTGAAATTCGGCTAAGGTTTGAAGGGGCAAATCGATGATAATATTGCAATCTTGTCATGGAGGGGTAAGCATGATTGGGAATACAATTTATAGTGGCTGTGACAATAGCTAGAAATTTCTAGTCACGAGGAAATAAAGGCTGTTGCTGTAGGTAACCTGAGCAGAGTATCGGATAGCCGACTACTTATTTATCGCTTTAGTTTTTTAATTGTAGCAAATCGACCAAGAATCTTAAAAATGATGCGACTGATGACAAGAAAATGACGGATGCGTGACAAAAATGCGACAAAAAACATTTCAAAACGGGCCGGGGTTTCATGTGTCGCCAATTATTTGTGCTCTTTGTTGCTTGTTTTGTCTGAAGTTGTTGCGACATGGAATGTCTCACTCTACGGGAAGAAATATTCATAGTTTAGGCCTGTAACTTTTTTTCTTCTTTTTTTACGGGGTCATTTAATAACCCATTTTTGTATGCTTTGAATCAAAGTAACCCCAACGTCAATGTGACATTTGTTTATTTAAGGATGGCAAACTCAAACCCAAAGCCCAAAACCTTCGATGAATTTATTTTTCAAGCGGTAAAATGAGTCCCCGGCACATTAATTTAAATTTTAATATATTTTTGCATAAAATTGGAAAATGAAAGCGCTCAGAACAACGTTCTTTTTGGCATAACCCGTAAAACTTGCAATTTGATTTCTATTTTGCATTAATAGAAATAAAGTGCTTTAGATTTTATATTTTCAATTTTAAAACAGAACCAGCTTTATATCTTATATTTAATGTTTAGAGTGAAGTGCAAATTAAACTTGGCACAATTCTGTAGCCTACCTCATTTTTAGAGTAATTTCTCTTCTTTTTGGGTTTCAACTTCGGTCTTTACTTCAGTGCGTGGCGCAAAATGACGAAAAACGGGAGCTTATGGAGACTCGGTATCTGCTGCTGCTTAAAAAAGGGATGTTGAATAGCCAAAAAAAAACCTTTTGATTTAGACTTATATCAATTTTCTATGATTTTTTGCTTTTATACGATTACATCTGTACAAAGAGACCCTTAAAAAAATATCCAGAGCAGAAGTGCTGAAGTGCCAAAAAGAGAATTTTTACGTTATTTTTTTTTTGTTCGACTCTTCCAAAAGGGATGAAGCTTTTGTAATACGTAACTTGATTTTGGTGTTGCTGCTACCCAGATAGAATCTTGCGTTCAAAACTTTGCAGCAATGAGAGGCCGTATTCTCAGCACAAATCCAAATGTCTAATCAATATATATTCCTTCAAACAAAAGGGGATTAGGGGATAAATCCCCAATCTCCCTCCTCTAAATTGACCCGAGGGACCTCTGACACGATTTTGGAAAATTGGGTTCTTCAAATTTACTTTTGATGCTCCTGGTGACCTATCCCAAGGAATAATCCACTTATCCCTTCCCTTATCACCGATTATATGACTTAAGAACCTGACATGCCTTATGCAACAATTGAGAACTGAGAACTGATTAATTGTCTCAAAGTTTCGCTCAATTTTATCAGAAATAACTTCTTTTGTTGCAAAGACATGGTGCTAGAACTCAGGATTGTTGTTCAAATGACCTCTTAAACGACCGCTGGTTTGATACGGTCACCTCTGGGGGGAAAAGATAAATATATCAAACCATTTCACTTTTCAAAGAGCAGCCCTTGACAGCGAAATAAAAACTTTAGAAGCAGAATCTTGAACAAAAATATTCACATCCAACAGATCATTCTGTTTTTTTTCCGCTTATAAATATTAGAACTGCAAAATTTAAATATCCATCAAACTTTTAGAAAATGTGCATAAGTTTAGAGAAAGGGACAGAAACGTCCCCAAAAACGAAAGTAATCTAGACGAAACACCATCAAAATTAACACTTCGAAGAAGCTTCAAATTGAAATATTAAACCCTATCTAAAAAAAAGCGAAATTTCGTATTTTTCTTGAGAATGGGTGGTTCCTACAAAGGAAAGATATACATTCTTTGTAAAATGAAAAGTTACCTCGGACGGTTTATCCATTAATACTTAAAGTTTTACATTAAAACAAAAAGTTTTGTACCAGCCGTAAAAGGGGAAGTCGGTGTATGTATATATTTTAGTCATATAAGGGGGGGGGGAGATTTTAAGACATATAAAGTAAATTTTGGGCAAACGGTTCTTGGATGAATTTTGAGGAAACTTTTCAAAGGGCTTGCCCCGAAAAACTCCGCTAGAGGGTGCGGAGGTGTTTCACGAGAAAAGTATAAATTTTCTAAAATGTTTAAAAATTTTTTAATATTTTTTCTTGTATAGGGATGAGAAAGGGTCAGTCTGCCTGTTTTATGCATATAATCTTATTATCCTCGTTCAAAGGGCAGGGGGGGGGGGGTTAAGCTTCGCTATTAAAACGTAATAAGGGAAATGGTTTACTAATAGAAAAGTCTTGTAGGTCTTCAGGGAGGACAAAAATTTTGAATTTACTGCGCTGTCTTCCGAATGCAGTCTTCTTAGTGTAATATCTATGGTTACTGTGAACGGTATTCGGCCGCCACTTATGCAAGTAAGGGGCATTTGGACGTGCCTCTCCTATCAATTTTTCGCGATTTTTACGGTCTTTCATGTAACTTCTTTTGTTGAGCCCCCCCCCCCACAAAATATCCAACCGCACTGATATTGACTTTGAGTTCGTCCTTGGCCAAAAAAAACATCTATTAAATACAAATATATACAGTTTAAAAGTTACCCCTCCTGGATAAAAACATTTTCAAAATTCATTCTAAACTTCAAACTTGCGTCTGATTAGCTTCTTTAGCGTTTATTTAAAGCACCAACACTTCAGAATACACCTCCTTCAGCTGTTTGGTGCAACGTGTTTTTAGCTTTTTTTTTTGCTGCTTTTTGCCCAAGGGTGCCAACTTTGGTCGACCATACTACAATAGCTGGATGCAGGTCTTTTTAATTAGAAATTGGATTTCTGATTTTTCGTAATTTTCAATTTAAATAATCAGATTTCATTTTCTCTGTCCTTGGTATTTTGAAGAGCTTGCTTGTTTTATATTTTTGCTTTCTAAATACCACAGATATAAAAGAGCGTCTCAACCTTCTTATTAGAACATAAAAACAATGTTGTTTTTAGGCTAGTGCCGCATTTTTGTCAGTGTTGCCACTTTGAACCGTGAAAATAAACAAGTAAAACAAATTGGTTAAGCTTGACAACTCTTTTTGTCCGTAAAAATTCAAGCATTAATGTTTTGTTAATTTTCAAGGACAACCAGGCACTCAAAAGAAAACTGCACATTCTAAAGGGTCCCAAAAGCTTTTAGCTCATTTGTGGCTGATTTCTGATCCAGGGATGATGAATTTGCTACACACTAGCCTACTACTAAAAGCTGTATTACTGCATATAGAGTTAATTTTCAGTAAAAACGGAGTTCCCATTTTTACCTAATTTTTAAATATATATGATCATATAAGTTCCCATTCAACAAACATGAATAATTAGATTTAATTTTCACTGGTGCTTGGCAGGGGCGCAATTTTCTATGGATCAGGGGGGCAGCTGCCCTCACAGACTTCTTTTTTCCCTCTCCCCTCCCCCAGAATCCAGTATGCCCCTCTCCCCAGCTGGCTTTTATATTCTTCAAAAATCTTGTCAAACAAAGATAAGTGTGCAAAATTCAAGCCTTACTTTGTTCCTTACTATAGGCTATCTTTACCTTTATGGTAGTAAATGGGTCATTTTTCAATTTCCACTGTCATTTCACTTTATTTGGGAAAATTAGCTCCAACTTTGCCCTCTCCCCCCTGTGATCTCGCCAAAAGCGAAATCCCAGTTGCTAGTTGCTTCATATTTTAGCTTTCTAAATACCACAAATAAAAAGGAGTCTCAACCTCTTTGTTAGAACATATTAGCAATACATCACAAGACTTCACAACCAATATTCCTATCGCTGAACGAGTTATGAAGACTGTAAATCAGGGGTTTTTTGACAAGACGGTCTCTGGTTTTCCAGGGACGAGAGGATGTTTGGCCTAAACAGAAGCTTTCCAGTCTTTCCATCAGATCAACGGAAAAAGAAAAGGAGTGTATTTAAGTAATTTATTGCTGGAGTCCTTCACAGTGAAAAAAAAGACAAAGCAACATATAAAACGTGGAATCTTGTTCTGGCTATAGATGGAATTAGGTATTGGAAAACGGACAAAATACTGTGTTTTCCTTTTGGCAGCATTTTTCTGGTTAAATATAAATTATATAAACAAAGAAAAGGATTGCTAAACACTAAACATTCATTTCATGAACATGACATAATTATAATCTCGTAATTCGTGCAAACAGATGAATTATGGTTAATTAATAGGGGTATGAAAGAGAGTTGCATATGTTAGAGCAAACGAAATTTTGTTCTAACTTAAGATTTGGGAAACGGTCCAGAATGATAAGAAATATTTTGATGTGCTGAAGTATATCGACTCCAATACACATCTTGCTAGATATTGAGCAGTCCATATTATTTACTTTACTTTTGTCGCAAATTCAGTTTTAAGCCCTTTTTGGACCCTTGAATATGATAATAAAAGGGTTTCAAACTTACTATTTCATTATAAATCCACTTTTTAAAATTTATACAATTCAAAACATTGGTTTTTCCTGACTAAGTTGGATAAGAAACTCAAAATAATTTCTTCATTTTTTCCCCCGCCATGTTTCTTATGTCGGCTTTGATATTTTTCGAAACTATCTTTACAAATCTGTAAAGACAGAAAATTACATTCTTAATGAGAAAAAACTCTTCTGCCAATTTTTGGCAACCAAAAAAAATTTTGGGCGTCAAATAAAAAAAAAAACATGAATAAAAATTCAGCAAAACACGAGCTAAAAACATATGGTAGTAGAGATGCCTCAGGAGGTCGTGACGGGACTCCTTATATGGGCATAGAATACTGACGGGGCTCCATATATGGGCATGGAATCCCTAGGGAGAATGATTGCGTTATCGGTCAATGACCTCTTTTTCCACGGTCGATTTATTTGATGTTTCTATGTGTAATAACTCCGGAACGAAGGTTGCACATGCGCATTGAATTCTAACGGGAACAATGTTATTGATCTAGCACTCGAGGGGGAAGTGAATTTCCGAGAACTTGATTGCGTAATCGATCGTGAATGTCATGATCCAGAAATAGTATTTGTTGTTGTTGCTCGAGCCAAATGTTATGAGTTTCCCGGAAACAGTTAGATCACGTGTTTCCTTCTCAGCCAATCAGCGAGTCGGTTACATATTAGCGGCGGGGTGAATATAAAGAAAGGATTTTTGTTATATTTTTATTAGTCTGTGAATAGAATTCAAGGAGTGAGAAGAAGAACAGTTTGACTTTACTCATTTGGATATATATTTGTAATAATGAGTGGAATGTTTACTCTATTAGAACTTGATAGTGGAGTTGATGATAATAATACAAGAGCACCAAACATTGCGGTGGAAATCACGAAAGGATCACGTCTTTGTCTGGAATGGGATGCAGTATATGCAAGATATGTGATATCCTTGAGCAAATTTAAAATGGAGGATCAATTATGTTTCGCCGCTAAAGTTGATATAGCACATGTGAATAGACTTCAATGTGCTTTAAGTGCATTGGTGAAACATATTGAAGACAATAAACAGTATCGCTAATTGTACATGCCCTCTATTATTGATTTTGTTGTAATTATTGAATAAAACTGTTTCGAAATCGAATATGTTCTTTTTCTTTTCTGGTCAGTCTAGAGTCAGCAGACAGAATAAAAGGATTGAAAAATGAATAAATTTGAGACAGAGAGAATTAGATCAAATCTAGTGTTTATGGAAAAACATTTTGATTTTGGATGATGATTTTCTCGAGTTATCTCTTCAACGCAGGATATTCTCTCGTCAGGGAACACTTGACAATATAATGAAAACTGATTCTCCCCCATTGGACTATTGCATAAAACTTTTAAAATATGATTCAAATGCTTATAGTCAATTTATTGATATATTAATTGGAACAAAGCAGAATCATATTGTGGATATACTTTTGAAAATATTGCCAATGGATTCAATGTAGATGGCTCCCCTATCATTCGAAAGAGGTAACGTCACAGAGCTACTCCTCTCCCCCATTTCCCTCTCATTGAATTTATCGAACGAAGAGGATCAGTTTCGTTTTAGCTGTGAGTGAGTTGACATCGGAAACCGAAAAATGTTCTATATATGTCCATTGTGCATGTACACTCTTGGCAGTTGGAATCTATGTGAGAATTGTACAATTATTGGTGACTATAGTGAAAAGTGTAAATTATGTAATCCTTGTAAATTACATAGAGGCTATGCAGTACAAATTAAAAGATGTAATTCATGTCTTGAGGAGGTGTGTGACTCTCATCCTAGAGGGCACCTGTGCTCCAATTGTGACTATGATACATATGATATGTGGGAGAATAGTTATCCCGAAATGATTGGAAAGAATCCTAAACGTGATTTTAGTTTATTGCTAAAAGATTGGTATCGTCGTGGATTTAAATTATTTTGGGAAGAGGAATCTGGTCTACGATTCAACTGTTGGGGTGACAAGACAATCTGGTTTCTACGTCATCGTTGTGATGACACCACCTACTATGACTATAAACCAAGTGATTTTTATTTGGCTGTGACGGAATGTGATTCACCATTTGAAAACACTGTATGTTATATTGCTTCAAATAGACAGATTGAAACTCGCGAATTTCATAATATGAATGCAAATAGTATCATTGACTATACAAAGAGATATGACAAGAGTGAAGTTACATTGTACTGTAGAAAATGTGACCCTGACTTTGCAGTCAATAAAGATGAATATACAGTGAATCCAAATGATTTACCAGCATTAGTGGTTCACGACAGTTGCCTATACATCGAAGATGAAGAAATCTAAAGTGACGATTTAAAGACATTGTTGTATATATATACATGCATTTTATTAATAAACAAATTCACAAACAATTTTTAAGCGCTTTACTCTTAGGGCACTGAAATCATTACTATATAGGTCTGAGAGGATATTTTCCACTAGAAAGTCATTCAGACGAGGATTTTCAACATAAATGTAGAGAAAGTGCTTGTAAGTTTAGCCGCGACATCGGAACACAAAATATAGTAGTGCATGGAAGCCACAGCTTTTAGTCGTTAGATCCTGCACCCTCTTCCGATTTTGAATAATAGTTTTCCCACTGCTCTCGATATAGTTGCTGATGTGGGGTGTGTAGAATGTATAGGGTAGACCAAGAGGATCAAAAAATTCAATCGTCTTCATTGTTTGAAAGATGCACAGCCAATGACCCGTCAGCACAGTCGACGGACTGCTATTAACAATAATCAAGGTATTGTTGACACTTTGAATTTTTCCAAGGAAGTCTAAGGGTAGACAATAGTATTGTTACTGAGACATGTAGGGATCCATAGTAAATACATTGATTGTTTGACTGGTGTTCAAGGTATCAAGTCTAGTAGAGCACTGCTTTTGGGAGTGATTTCGTAGTAGGTTTCATATTGATTTAGTGAGATTAGGGCAATACTCTCAGCCAATGGGTCGGTAAATGTACACTCTAAACGCACACTCCCCGTACGCACTATACTCATATCCTGTGTACCCGACAAATCCAGTACAATGATACCATGTGTTTTAGCAAACATATCTTCGGTTATACCATTTTCAAATAGTTGAGAGTCATGATCTAGGGTTTGCATGGTCAACTCGTACACTGTTCTATAGGACTTATCAAAAGATAGATTGTAGAGTGGGATACCGTTTACTTTGCACACAAGAGATGAAAGTCCAAACATCTCGAATTTATGTGGGCATCCAGTCCATGATCCTATTGCACTGGCGCTTTTTACAAATGCCAAAGCCAGTTTTGATGGGATTTCACCATTGAGAAAGGATGAGTCAGTGAAGGTGCGTGACCCCACGGCAATATGATGTTGATTGGTGATTGTATGATGTACAAGTAGTTTAATATTAGTACCAGTGGCTCTCAGTTTTTCTACGGCCAATGGAACAAAACTCATAACGGTTTGTTTGCGTACCTATATTCTTGCCGAGGTGAGGGGAGACACGTCTGAGGATTGACAGCACTTTCTTTCCAGAATATGAAATTGTAGGGTGCAAGTGTTAGTTTTATATCCACTTTAACATTGGGCGGCATCCAGTGGGGTATATTAGAAATTTCATGATATATTTTTCCAACTAGATGCAATTCACTAGTTGTAGCATTTTTAAGTGCAACTGTACTATCAGTATTAGTAATATATTCATGTCATTGAAGGTGCCTCTCAATTAATTGTATGACTTGGGTATCATCAACATGAATTGGATATAGCTCGTATAATTTGAGAGATTGTTGCTTGTGCTCACCAGCGTGCCGTTGATGTAGACACTAATTTGACGAAATAAATTATGTAGTATACAATTTTCATAGGATAGTCCATCGCCCCGAATTGGCATTGTATAATCGGATTTAAGGACTTTCATTTGCAAATCTATAAATGTTGAAGACATGTCCATAAAGTAGTCTTCATTGGAATAAATTTGAAAGTGGATATTATTGGAGAGGGGTTGTTGTGGATAAAATTGTTCATAGTATCCATGCTTGACACTCACATCAACATTTTCAGCATTGAATAGATTCAATGAGGCGGTGATTGAAGGTTGAGAATCCTTATGTGGTAGGTAGGACATTCTAGGGGAAGAACTCTAGTTTCGATCTAATAATTTTCTTCCTGGGACTTCATTTTACAGCGTGTGTCGGCTTTTTTCTTCTTGTCGTTGTCAACAGTGGGGATGTCTTTTGTTGTCATACTGAGCATAATCTGATGAAGGATTCGTTGTGTACCGAACTTTTTAAGCCTTTTTCTTTCTGTTTTAATCTCTCAACAACGGCTGACACAATAGGAATAAGGATGTACGAAATGCTTTTTTTTAAATCATTGACAGAACCACTGCTGCCAACCCCCGAGACTTTAAAATGTGTTGCAGCCGGTAGAAGATATTTTCTGGCCAGTGGTAGTAAAGAGCGAAAGAGCTTAGCAAACCAACTGCCAAGACCGTAGCCAGACATTGACGAGCGACCCTTGTATTGGTCCATTCCATTTCCCTGTTGTCTCGGACCAAGAGTTTTAACATAGCAGTCAATGTCAGGACAAGTGAATACCACTTTTTTATTAGACATCTTGCTTTTGAACGATGGGTCGAAAAAGGTATGTAATCACAGCCAACCCTTTTGAAATTGCTAGGGGATCACCCAATTCGGTTCTTAGTGTTAACTAACAGAGTTCCAAATAGGGAAGTGTTTACTGGAATATACTGAAGATGCTTTATATTGTAGTGGTGAATATGTTCTTGATTTGTTTTTCGTTCAAGAACTCGTAGGAGGGGAACATTTGAATTACCAACCCGAGATGTTTCCACGAATGAAGCGTAGAGAAATTCTCCAGGTGTCCGTGGAGAAGGCAGGCGGATAGTCAGCAAAAATGAAATTAGTGTTTCCGGCACTTTTACCATTGATTATATTGAGCTTAAAGCCAAGAACATCCTTTAGATTATCGTTGAGAATAACCTTTTCACTGGCAATAGGTGAACTAATGTAGATCTTGCCCTCCTCCTTTGAATAGTTGAAATGAAAAGCTCCTTTTTTACGAGTGGAAATTACATACAGGTGAGTTCCTCGTAAGGTAATTCAATATATGGATAATCCATCCAATTGATTTTTTGAATTTGCTCTTGATCACCAGTTGGTGGTGGCGGCCAATAATAGGGTCTAATTTTTATTTCATATTTATGATCCTTTCTCAGGATGTCATAGGTATTTTTGAGAATACAGTCAACAAGAGCCACTTCATACTTTCCGTCATCGAATTTGATGGTGGGGGAGAATTTTGTCCAAAAATCACTTGTTCTATTCAAGTCATTGTATAGAGGATCGGAAACATTGGACATGAAAGTCACTTATAAATCATTGGGCATTGTTGATATCTTCAGCACTGACCCAAGAATCAAAATCTGAGTTGTATCCTAGCCAGCGAACAAGCAACTGTCTCTTGCGAGGGCGTGTACTACTCTTTAATATCTTTTCAATTTGATAAATTTCACTAGTGTTTTAACTTTTTGCAGTTCATATTCATAAAAACCGCCGAGAATCTCGTCATCTTTGGTGTCTCGCAGTCGATATGTCGTGGGCTCGGTGTCCAGGATTTTGGACACTTTTAAAAAGTTCTTTGCTCCATAAATAATTCCCTTTTTCAAAAATATTGGTGGTTCTATTAATTCGAACAGTATCACCAACATTTAATTTCTTCTATTTTTCTCTTTTTCACCATTGGAGTATTGCTTTAGAAAAGCATCAAATGTATTTTCATTGTAATGAACATCCCGAGGGCTTGAGTTGGACGGAGATCGATGGGATCGATGGTTGTATATCTGCATGATTATATCTAAATCATGAATAAAAGCCGGTGTATTTTTCAGGGTAAAATATCTGGAAATTAATACACGAATCATTCCTATTAATCGTTCAGCCACTGCAGCCTTTATCGGGTTGTGACTATGATAAAGTATTGTATTATATTTCAAAAGAATGTTTTGCGCATGGGGATTAACAAATTCACTACCACGATCCGATTGAATTTTTCTATATGAATCCTGTTCTAGAATACTTTCAATGGCCCTAGCAACTTCAACACCTCTCTTTGATCGCAGTGGAATGGCATAGGCATAGCGACTAAAGATACTGATTGCCACTAGAATATATTTGTAGGGCGCACTGTGACGCTGTTGAAGTGCGTCTAAAGTTAAAAGATCCATTTGAATTATATGCAGAGGGAAAAAGGCTTTAGTTTGTCGATACTGTTTACAGCAAAGTCTGTGATTTCGATGCAGAGTGTAACTCGGTTCATTCTCTAGATACTGTTTTGCATTTTTCAATGTAATGGTGCCGGAGACAGCTTTGGAAAGCGTTTTGGGAGAACTTAAACTTCCCGCTTCGCCAATATTTTCATAGAAACCTTTCAGAACTTCATCCATTTTGAGCGTAAACACGTAGTGTAATGTCCACTCCCCTTTTGCACACTGGATGGTGAATCAATTCGTCTTCGCTTTTGACTAGCAGCCACAGGTGTTGTAAAATCAGTGACGCTGCTAGTATCTTCAAATAGTGAATCTTCTTCTTCTTTTTTAAATGGTGTTGGTGTAGGATGAGGACTATATTCTCTTAGTTTCTTAAGAATTTGCTTATTGCCAATAAGACTTTTGGGGAAGTTTGATACACACAGAAAGGTGTATAGATTATCGTCAAAGGATAAGAGTCCTTTACGATTCGTCACCATATCACAAATTAAATTAACTAGATTATAACTTTTTCCCTGAATTATAATTCGTTTCCCTGTGCTCTCGACTTGAACTTGATCACCAGTTTCCAACATGAGATAAGATAATACTCTTTTACTCTGTTCTCGATAGGTGAGTGGCAATAGATTTCCAATTTTCAATACAATTGAATTCAATTCCTTTTCCTTTGATTGTGCAGAATCTTGAGATGTTTCCTGTTTGGAGGGATCAGTGGCGGCGGCGGCGACAGGTCTCTCACGATAAGGTTTATGTTTGTCCACACGTCGCAATGCATCTTGAAGTAAAAGCAGTTTTTTGTCATGGGCAATATTCACATCGTTAATGAATTTGCTTAGATTGTCTTCAAAATGTTCGATGGGCGAGAGGACAAGTTCAAATGGTGTCAATTTATAGGGTTTTGCCATTCACACTAGAGAAAACTGTTTACAAGTCCTGCAATTATCGGTAGTAAAAGTGTGAAAAAGCTACCGCCTGCTTGAAGGAACCGTTTTCTTTTAAATTTTTTCCCCTTGTTTTTAAAATCCCAGGCGCGTACAGTGGACCGTTGTTGCTTTGTCTGTTGTCTAAAACCTTATGGCAGCTGAACATTGACATCAGTTAAATTTAAACAAAGTTCAGATATTAGATTAATGAAATCATTGTCAACCCCCTGTTTGAGTATAGCCTTCCTAAGCAAGGGTTTTGAAGTGCTTAAAACGGAAAACAGATGTCGTTGTTCGTGTAGTTTCTTCAGTGTCATAATGGCAACTAATAGTCTTTTCTACTGTTCACCGGAAGATATACTGTAATTTCATTGTTGAAAATGTCGGTGACTACACGTAGATCCTCGGGTGTGCTCTGATTAAGATCCAACAAATTGTAACCGTTGGGCTTGCTTGTCGCCTGTGTGTATGCTGACAACATAAATGTTGGTGTACCGGTATATATCTTCTTATTGAGAGTTCGGAGTGAGCGATAAACACGAATGAATCGATAGATAATAAAAATTGTCCACTTCAATGTAAGGGTTTGCATATATTTGCTCTGATGAAACAGGTTGTGTAGAACCAGAGTAACGGAAATGTGTTCATGGTGGGAGCGAACGGTGAACAATTGTAGCATTTCCTGCGAGAACTTTTCAATGGATTCAGCCAAATCATCAATAATCAACCGCGAGTTCGATTCAATACTATTGAAAACATCAAGTCCCCGTATGAATTGTATTGGTATGGTTGTGTCAATAGCTTTTATTTTATCATAGGACTCCTGCAAAATACTATAGCAATAGTAGATTATTTTCGGTTTTTCCAAAAACATTTTATCTCAATTTTGAATTATTCTAGATAAAAGTGTTGTTTTCCCCGACATTGAGGGACCACACAGAAACGATCTGAAGGGTGTTTTAAATTGATACATGCTGTTGACAACAGTCGAACTATAACTAAATGTAAATAATATGTCATCAATGAATAAGTAGTAATTACCCCCATGGATCTATCTATTCAAAAACAACAAAAAAAAACAATATTTCAAGGCATCATTCATTTCGGCACTGCATGAAAACAAATATTTGCAGTCAACATGAACTGCACAACGATAAAAATAATAACACTTGTTCAACAAGAACAGTTGAAAAAATTTCATGGTGGTCAACATGAAAACTCTATTTGTACAACATGAACTGCTCGGCGGCAATGATTTAGACACTCTATGTATAAACAAAAAACACTTTTGTCCATCATCAACACTTATTGTCTTTTTTAAAAACACTTTTCTATACAACACTTTTCTGTCCATCTTTTAAAGCACTTATTGTCAACTTAAACAATTTTCTGTACAAAAAAAACAAAAAAAAAACACTTTTCTATACAACAACAAAAAACACAGAAAACACTTGAAAACAGACACTTGGAACATGAACTAGCACAGTTGAACACATTACAGTGAATTTAAAGGGGTGGGTACCCCCACCCCCGGGGGCCGCGGGGCCGAAGGCCGGCCGGCCGCGGGCGGGACCCCCCCCCCCTGGGCGGCAGCGGGAAGGGGCCCCCTCCCCCCCCCCCGGGAGCGGCGGGGGAAAAAAACACTAAAATAGTTGTCGTCACTGCGACTGCTGCTACAGGTCAGTGGATGGGTTAGTTGGGTCAGTGGTTAGGTTAAGGTAGTGAGATTGGGATTAGTTAATTTATGAACAGGTTGGGGTGGTGGTTAGTTGGTTAGGTTAATTTATCCAGACCAAGTTGATTGCGATAGTCAATGCATTCAACTCGATCCGAAATACGGTAGTGGCCGTGGGGTAGGACAGTCACACCATTCTCGAGCACATGGACTTTGTCGGATATGCACGACATTGCATTCTTTTCTCCTGTCACAGTATAATTTCTATACTGTAGAGAACGAATAGAAAGCACTTGTGCTCTTGGCACTAGGCTACTTTCTACACAGTCTCTGTACAAGCTCATGTGGAACTTGCTCTTTACAAAATGTGTAGGCACCCCTTTACACGACTTCTTTTCTTCCCCACAATGAGTTTCCGCGCAATAGACTTTGGGGCCTGGGATCACCCCCCTGGATATCAAATCACTCCCCGTCTCTTATTTTAACATTAATAGATGGCTGGGGGCTTGACGTTTCACCAACTCAGGGTGGAGAGATGGATTCCAGTTGGTGAAATCCATCCGCGAGCTCATGTACACCCCATTTTGCAAATCACCCAATAGATCTTCAGTCCCATTTACCTTTAACAGCAGAGAATCTGTATCACCATAGTAAACTTGAACCTCCCCTCCCGTGGCCATTGCACCTTGCACACATTGTAAAAGAACGACAACATGAGCTTTTTTGAAATTTCCAGTACTGAACTGCCGCCTGCAATATTCTTGTTCAGTACCACATTTCGCTTTCGCCTGTGTAGAAGAACCATGCCCGTCTCTATGCTCGTGAACGATGTAAAATTGGGGTCGGCAATAATTCGTACACACTCTAGAGGGTCGGTCACGACATCGCAGCGAGATCTATTACGAACGCTTTCACACATTTTGCCAAACGCTGAATTTAGAATGAGCTTATACATTTCCTTCTCCACCTTTTAATTTGCCTTAGAGCGTTTATCGACAAAAGTGTCGATAAACGTTTTCAAGTATGGTCGCTGATTGAACTGTAGGACCCTGTGTATTTTGGTGATCTTGAAACCGTTGCTCACCATCCAGTGTAAAAGCACATAGTGAACAACGATATTCTCCTTAGGGTCCAAATCAGCAATCAGTTTCTGTTTAGAGGGAGTCCAATGCATCCCCATATCCTCAACCAATGAACGATTGTAGGGACTCAACAAGTCCCTGCTCACGGGCCGATTGATACAGGGAAAGACAAAATCTTTGACTGAGTCGTGAAGCGCCAGCGGAATGTGACCGCCAACTTCAAAGAACCATCCTTGTGGCCCATTGTCCTCGATGGTGGTAATGTCGGGGAACTCACAAGGATTCTCAAGCCATTGATAGTTCCCACACGGCAGAGAGTAGTGTGACATTGCCGAGGGGTACAACGAGTTCATGTCCAAGAACACTGCATTTGACTTTGTACTAGTGCTTTGTCCGCTCGGATCGGTTAATAAGACGCGGTCCCCATGAAAAACATACCCTCCCCTCATTGAACGCTCTACAAAAAGGTGTTGATCTACGTCGGTGATTAGGCCTATTTCCTCCCTGCTAATTTTTAAAATTAAATCCATCACTAAATGGGGTGTAGAAAAATAATAGCCTATATCTAACCCAAACTCTGAATAGATCTGGTCTGTGTTCTTACAGACTATATCTAACAGAGTTAGAACGTCACTGGCCAAGTACAGTCTACAATAATCCCACCCATTTTTACAATCCCCCTTGGACCACACCTTCTTGGCAAACTCGTACTCCTCGGCTGTGCATTCACTGTTGGTCAGTGAATTGTAAAAAGCTTCAATTGGAGGTAGTTTCTCCTCACTTAAGCGTGCGCCAGAACAGTAATAGTCGTATGCGTATATACCTTTGCAGGTCAACAGGTCATACATTTCACTGTCTGGAAAGTGCTGTTTAAGCAAGGGAAAGCTATCAAAATTGTCGCTTTTTTGCACTTGAATAACTTGACTCAATGCCTTGGGAAAAAAACTAAAGGAATCTAAAAACCTGGTTCTATTCCAACACGTAGGTCCATTATCCACTGCCTGCCATTTCAGTTCGAGAAGCAATAACTTCTCAGCCGATTTGGGAATAATGTTATAGGTAAATGAACTATTTACCCATGGACAATTTCTCCCCCTCCTTCCCTATGCATACTTGCCAGTGCCGGTAAAATAAATTTCAAGTCATAATTGGAGTTATGAATAAAAACAGGGATAAAAAACTGCTGGCTAACATTTAAATTACATGATTGATGCGCAACCCCCCGAAAATTACTACCCCCCGAGGAGATTTCCTGCCACAAGGGATTCTGATCTCTGACTATCCCCCACCCCCCTCTTTTCCCTTTAGTCCCCTTATCCTCCTCTACAAACTCCCCCTTAGAAACCCAACATATTTTTTGATTTTTAATCGCGAGACGATCCTCTGCGGACAACACCATTGGATAATGCATATTTCTCAAACGAGAAATAGCACCATTAGCCGTGCCAATCAGTTTAGTCAGTGCCTTGACCATGAACTCGGGCCCCTCATCCAATGTTTCTACTATTTCTAACAACCGCATGGTGTTAGAATTGTCTCTTTGCGCGTGGGCATAGGAAACTGCAATAGCCTGATGTTCTTTGACTCGGTTTGGATATTGGGGATCATTCACCTCCACCAGCTTAGCTTCACAGTCCAAAGATATTTTGTTGCACTGGAGAAAGGTGTTTTGGAGATTTTTAAATCGTAAAATATCCCTATCCCCCGAAACCGTTTCCACTGTCTGGAAACCATGCCGTCTACAGTGTCTCATATGATTTCACAACTTTAATTAAGTCCAAAATCTAGACAGACATGTTGAACAGTAGACACGTACCCCCCTATGCTTACCCTCCCCCAGAACTCGACTAATGTCAGTGATAGGGTTAAAATGACCGATAGTGTTCGGTTGACTAGGTGGTGTGTATAACAACCAAACCCGGTGTTTAACCAAATGAACTGAGGGGCTTCTGACTGGGAATACCACCCCCTTCTCTATAGAATTAGTCCCATCATCAAAATTCTGTTTAATACTGAAGCACAGTAACGCCAATATTTAAGGTATCATTAGATCTGTCAAACTTATCACTGGATCGTAGAGTTACCGGATCTTTCCCTTCTCAGCAAGAAAAATCTACAATGGGGAAATCGGACCCTTCCTTCCCATCCACAGCCCAATTGTCTAAATTCGTCTTGGTAGTGTCCCGAGCTAGAGGCTCGTATGCTAATATGAGGAAAGCGTATCTGAAACATATTTGATCTATTTCAAAACAAATCCACTGGACACCTTGACAACCCAATAGATCTGGATTATATTTTAAAATTATGCCCTCATCCCTATGCCCCCCTCTTAAAATAAAATCTTTCTTCAATTGACAAATATTTACACTTAAATTTTCAACAAAAAGAACTAGAGAGCCACTACTGTTTTCATTAAAGTTCTCAAGATGTGTTATAATTTGAGCTACCAAATCTATGAAAGCACCCTCAAAATTTTCTAAATTCAAATAAACCAAACGCATCTCGGAATGTACATAATGATAATAAACTTCACTTTTCCCTCATTTAAATAAAACACTTTTAGAACAATAGAAGCCTTTATTGATTCCCTCCCCCTCAATTGAATTTGATTCTTCAGAAGCGCACGAATTTTATCTACATATGCATGTACAATTTCTACAGGGTCAAAAACAAAATTTCTACCCACTAGTGAATTAAAGGGATCACCAAACGTCGCAGTGTAAACAACTATTGCATTTAAAATTCTGTTGGTTAATTGAAAATTGGGGAGAGTTGTACCCCCCTCCCCCTCGTGGTTAGTACCCCCTACCCCCAGGTGGTCAAAAAAATACTTCGAATGGGAAGCCACTTCACTCAATTGACTTAGACCCATTAGGGGCATGGTGGCGGACGATGGAGAAGGGTTCACTGTAAAATAATCTAAAAGCAGCAAAGTGTTTGGTCTCAAGTCTACCACCTCAACTGTACTATAATCTAATTTTAAAAAATCAGCTAAAAAGTCGTCAATATTGGAAGGTACTTCAATAGAGTTAATGATTTCTTTGTCCTGAATCTCCACTGGCGGTGTTAGAATTGGTTCCTCCCCGTCGTCACTGGACGGAGAGTAGGGGACCAATGCTCGTCCAATCTATAAATGAAAAAATAGCTTATTTTAAAAGTGTTCAAATCACCCCTACTGTTAAAATTTTGGATTATTATTGCATAATAACATTTGGTTAATTCAACTGAAGATAATCTAATATACGACATAGAATCGCATTCTGTGTCGCTTCTTAGGCTCACAGCACACCCCTGCGGTATTTCCCTGAGATGTGGCGCTTCTTGGACCCGCGGCGCTTCCCCCGGCGCTTCCCGGACGCATCGGCGCATTCCGGGCTCCGTGACCCCCGAGACATTATATAATGTCCCCACAAAGTTGAAATATTTATAATTTCAGACAGGTTCAATAAACACATGAGTTTAATTATGGGGGTTAGATGAACGAGTTTGAACTTCAAAATGTTGAGAATCGTTAAGACGCTTTCCCCTCACTTCTTAGGCATTATACCACTATGTTTTGACATAAAGCTCTCCGCGCGAGATTATAAATAATTTTGGCATCTCCTTTCCCTCTTTTGTTTTAAATTAGCAGTTTCAGTCAATCAAGGTTTCAATGGCTTTTGCGTAATTCTGTGTTTTATGAAATAGCGGAGAACAAATTGTCTGCAAAATTAATATTTATGACATTGGAGTTATATATTCTATGTAGGAGCGAAACATGGCACGATAGAAATATTCAGTGTAAATTAGAATGACAATATGTGACAGATGGGATAATCTCTCTCAAAATTAGGTGAAAAAGAGCAGTCGGTGTTTCAAAGGTACCTAAAAATATATGTGATAGCAATAGAGAAAATAGTAAAGATTAGAAAAAAATAGCATTTTGAGTTTCAAAGGCGGTGATTATTAATATAAATTAACTAATAATATTCACTTATGAGATATCGAAGCGATAGCAAAGATTAGAAAAGAGTGGTTTCTTTGCAAAAAAATTATATTTAGATATCTCCGAGGGAGAGAAATTAAAAACAATGGGTAGGGGGGGAGGGGTTAATATCTCGCTGTGATTAGTTTATATTGGGAATTTAAAAAGAAAAAAACATTGGAAGAAATAGATCGGTAGGAAAAAATGCTTACATTTGAATACGCCGTCGGGGCTGGAGCACCCTACGTATCAGTTACCGTGTTTGGGAGGGCGGGGGGGGTGGCAGTGATATGTTCTTGCACGGCTGGGCCGCCTATTTCAAAATTTTTCGTAGCTTCGGCATTGTAGTTATCCACCCACTCTCTCTTAAGTTTTCTGCCAGGCTGCATTGGGGCTGGCACTGATGGGGCTGCCTCACCCTCTCTGGCTTTCTTGGAAGGAGGGGGCACACATTCTTCACAATTGGCCTTAAAAGAAGAGAAACAAATTAGTATCATAATAATTTGCCCCTTTTTTACAGAAAGAAAGTTAGTACCCTCATCCATATAATTTTGTTTAGAAAAGCATTTATCTCTTTTCAGTAAAGCAAAAAGTAAAAATTTCGCGAGAAATATATTAGGCTTAGAAATCAAACGTTTTTATTAGACAATCAGTAGTCTATAGCCATAGGATAGGAATCATTGTTTCTATTTTTACCATTTAGAAAAATATAAAATTTTCCGGTCTATAGGCTTTAAATTAGATCGTTAACCCATCGACCTGTAGGCCTATATTTTACAATCATAGGTTAAAATGCTATTCAATTTATATATAATATTAGCTTTATGCAACACCAAAAGAATTTTCTAACACGGCAGTGTTTGTTTTCAGTTTATACTGATTGCGGTAGAATTGAAGTTAGTTCCCTCACCCGTCCCAGAATTTCATTAAATAATCTATGTGCTACGAACTGTCTTGCGCCCTCCTCCCTTTCACATAATGTTTTAAATATATTGTTAAACTTAATTTGTAAATAATATCTTTCACCGCTTCTCCGACAAATACAAGGCCCTTACTTTTAATTAGAAGTAATAGTTTGTTTTGATTTTACACTGTTGGCTGTAGTATTGAATGCATGGTCCTCTCCCGTTCCCTAATTTACTTACAACGAAGCTTTTAGAAGAAATGGAGTGCCCCCTCCCCCCTTTCACAAAATGTTCTAAATATATTTTTAAACCTAATTTGTAAATAATCTCGTTAACCGGCTCTTTGACAAATAAATGGCCCTAACTTTTAATGCGAAGAAATAGTTTGTTTTAATTTTACAATGTTGGTGGTAGAATTGAAGGCATTACTATCCCTCTTTACAAAATTTAAGTAAAACGAAGCTTTTATAAGACATATCTTTCGCCCTCCCGCCTGTGACCTACTTTTCTAACACAGATTGTATTAATAAAATTTATTTTTAATATATAGAAGGCGATCTTGAAAAAAAAATGTTACTAAACTACAATCTTAATATAAATCAATATCTATTTGCTTAAAAGTGTTTTAATTTGACAGCCAAAACAAAACCCTTTGACTAGACCGATAGCGTGAACACACCGGAAAAGGGTGACAGCTAATTATAGGCCTCACATTGGAGTCTTGTGTCAAATCAGAGCAGGCTAATATCAACAGAGCGATGGATGTCTCAGTTAGAGAAAAGATTACAATTGAGAAAAGTCCAAATTTAACGAAAGGATAATTATTTCTTTTTGCGAGAATTTGGGATTGTAAAACAATGGGTTAGGGTAAAAAGAATATATTTTAGGTTTTCCATTGATTATAATTATGTTTGTATGGTTTGGGGGGGGGGGTTTGGGGTAAATGAAAATATTTAAGTTTTAGCTGAATATACTGGTGGATGTCCAAGGAAAATTCGTTTGAAAATAAAAATGCACTTACATTGCTAATTGCGGCTGTCAATGCTTCTAAAGAGTTAAATTTATCCATTGTTGTATCAACTATGTCAAAATACTTTCTGATAATTTAATCACATTGCATGTCCGTTATATACGAAATCTCAAGGGCGAATTGTTATGTAACGGGGAAAACCATATGTAACAAGCCTTCTGATTGGTTGAGAATGGGGATGTAACCGACTCGCTGATTGGCTGAGAAGGAAACACGTGATCTAACTGTTTCCGGGAAACTCATAACATTTGGCGAGAGCAACAACAACAAATACTATTTCTGGATCATAACATTCACGATCGATTACGCAATCAAGCTCTCGGAAATTCACTTCCCCTCGAGTCCTAGATCAATAACATTGTTCCCGTTAGAATTCAATGCGCATGTGCAACCTTCGTTCCGGAGTTATTACACATAGAAACATCAAATAAATCGACCTTGGAAAAAGAGGTCATTGACCGATTACGCAATCATTCTCCCTAGGGATTCCATGCCCATATATGGAGCCCCGTCAGTATTCTATGCCCATATAAGAAGTCCCGTCACGACCTCCTGAGGCATCTCTACTTATGGTACCTCATTCATTTATTTTCTGGAGGAAAGCCACGCCTTAAGAAGGTATGTCTTTCCTTTGACGGTCAAATTGTCTTTGGGAATCAACATATTGCTATCATTTTAATTCCTTTCACGGACGAAAAGTATTATTAAATTTAATTAATCAGTTTTGCTTATTTATTTTCACGGTTTAACCCGGCAACACTGATAAGAATGCGTTATTGCACTTAAAATTTCATATTTTGAAATGGGCCAAAAACAAATCTTAGGAAATAACTGTTTTCAGGTTTAAATGGACATAAGATGGATCCAGGGGTAAAAGGTGTTTTTATTTTGATGTCCATGCTACTTCAAGGTATTGAGTGGAAACATGTTTTATCGGATCAACAAGAGTGCCGTCTCCAATGGCACAAGCGTACTGTCTTTTGCCCTGCAATATCCTCGCATAAGCCAATGTAATTTTATCTGATATTCATTTTGATTCAAGAAATAAAAAGTAGATATTTATGTTAAGAGGGAGATCACCACTCTTTTGTCTTTTTCAATAATTTTATTTAATTACCTAATTAATGCTGATTATTTTCATTTTTAAATTATAATCATGAGTAATTTGTTTGTATCAACAGATTATTAAGAGAGCTAAGAAATAAACTTACCTTAAGAATAGGAATTTCACCCTGAATCTAAATATAATATTCATTTCTGTCGCAATTTTACTTTACTCCCACCCTTTCCCCTTTTAATCCAACCTATGATTTATCTCCACCCTCTCATTACTGGTCAAATATATACCTTGAATTGTATATATGCGATGAATTTTCTTTAAATTCATTTAACGGCAGACAAGCAATGCGATAGAAAGTGTATCCTCCCCCTCCACTGTTTTGGTTAAATATACATCCGAATTATACATATTTGAAAATTAGGGGTGAGAAGCTCGTGTAAAGTAAATTTGCAAATGAAATGAATTCTATAGTTGGATTCAGCATGAAATTCTGATTCAGTCTAATTCTTAGCTATCAGAGTGATCTGTGAATTGAAATATTTACCAAATCATGAAGCTAATCAGATAATTAAAGAATTGACTTAACTAATTTAAAATTGACTAGTAGTGGTATGACAGAGACTCAAAAGCTTATATCTCTAAATCAGGGTTTGGAAAAGCACTAATATAATAAGAAATATTTCAACTGATGGGAGTAGTATGCATGATCAACTTTACCAATAATTGAAGATGTATGTCCCAATGTCCTTTAAATTTTTATGACTCTTTTAAAACAAGAATGTCAAAGCTATGGCATCAGAATTAATAGCACTTTGAATTTTATAACCACTGATATAAAATAAGCCAATGCCAATTTAACCATATCAACATGATAAGTAGTTCTGATAGTATTTAGCCATGACTGGGGACTTCACATTGACGCCAATAGAACTTTCGTAATAGTATTTATTCTATTCTATATTTTATAGTACATTATTTTCATATATTTAAGCAAAATGATTAATTACAAAGCTAAAATCGTACGTTTATCATTTTTTACAATATTCAACCCTGTTTCAGTATTATTTTTCATAATATTGATTGCTAGCATTATTTAATAAATGTTTTCTAACTTGTTTGTATGTAATACGTTCTATTACACTATTTTCTTACGTTTTAGTATTTGATTAATTACTTTATTATAATCATATATGACACCAGGATTGATAGCATTTTGAATACTTATTACTATTGATACAAAAAAAAACAAACGTCAACACAACCTACTGAAATGTGTCAACCAAACTGAACATTAGGTCTTAGTTCATGAATCCCCTGGAAAGAGGTACTTTGGCCGGATTGCGCTTTAGTAGAGGGAAGAGGGACTTAAAAAAATGTCAAGAGCTAGTCAATTACAGGTAAAATAAAGAAATTATGGAATAAGCGGTAAAACATCTAGATGGAGAAGCGAAGGACCTTTTACAGTGGTACGTGCCTGGCTGGAAAATACTTTTACCAAATAATGGGTCTTATCAAAAAAATAATTTTGCTGAAAGATTTTTTGCTAAATTGGGGTAGTTGAGAATGCACAAAAAATTTAGGGACGTAATTGATGGTAAGTTTAAAACGCAGTATCCATTTACACGCACTTTAGTTTTTTTTGAAAATTCTGGGATATTAAAAACGTTGAATAAAACAGTCTTTTCATGAAAATTTTAATAACTTTTTCATCGCGCCCGTGTCATTTTATAAAAATAGCCTTTCATTTTAGAATCAACAATGCTTAGCTAGAAATATTCTTACAAAAATTTAGCTTAATTACCAAAATTTGTGGATTATTATATTTTTTATGACCCATTTATTTACTATCTCAATTTAATGAATTAATATCTTCTTTAGATATGAAGGTTGGTCATAATCTCCGCCCTATCCTTCCAAGAAGTACATAATGAAAACAGAAAAATTCTAGTCCGTTCCATATTGGAACTGTAAGCCATAAAATATCAACTTATTATCCACAAAATCGAACATTCCCCAAAAACCGATTTTTAGATAAGGCAGGGATCCCGTATTTAATGGACGGTGCAATAATGATAATGATGATGAGATGGTTTAAGGGCGTAAATCAAAGAGCCGTATTATCGCTTCGTTGATCCTTGGATCAATTGTCTTACTAGAAGGCGTTTTATGACTCCGATAACTTCTCATGAAAACTTGGGTCGGACGCAATTCCTATTGAGTGATATATGATTAGTTCTTTTATCGTCTCCTTTCTTACTTTTTCATGTTTTGCAATGATGTTCGAATTACGGTCATTAAAGCTTCACAGATTATTTTTATTTGTTGGATATTGACAGTAAATGAAAACTGTAGAATAAAATAAATACACGATTCACCGATCACGCAGAAGCAGTAGTATTATATTCATTCATTTTTTAGCGTGAGCTAGTGAATAGAGATAAATTAATACAGAAATAAATTAGAACAGAAATGAATGACTGTTATGGTCACCTCTATAGTAAGCGGAAGACAGTGGCGTGAATTCAAAAATAAATGTAGGGAGGGAGGTAAGGATTTAATTTTTTGCTATTGAATGAAACATTAAAAAAAAGTTTTGAAATCTAGCCTGGGAGGCATTTTTCTTAGATTATTTTTTTTTAACTTTAAAAAGTGGTTTTTTATTTTCAAAATTTATGGGGCAGGTCATTTTTTCTAATGAAAATACTAAACAAGAGTTATTGTTCAAAACCTATGGGTGCATTTTGGATTTTTTTTTAATTTATTTTTGTGAAAATATTAAAACAATGAATTTTTCAGAATATAAGGGGAAGGGCATTTTTTGTTTTTTCTAGGTTTCTTAACGAAAATATTAAAAAGGCATTTTTAAGAATCTATGCCGTATTTTTTTTACATTTTTATTGAAAATGCAAGAAAGAAAAACTTCATGAGAGAAAAACGTAAACAGATCATGGTAAAGAAATGTAAGTAAGGAGCGACTAGGGCCTATAGTAACTAAAACTCTAAAAGAAAGAATTTTGATAATAATTAATATTTCAAAAGAATTGACATTTTATGCTGGTTACAAATATTTAAAATTTATCTAGTTCAATATTACCCATCAAAAGCTACGATCCTGAGAAAATCTGCTTAGTTTTTAAAAAAGGGAGAAACCAAACCCCCCTCCCACCCAAAAAAAGGCAAGGCACCTTAATTTATATCACACTATTAGATTCAGTATATCAGAAAACCCTACTGTAGAGGTTTCAAGCTCACGTCTATAGAAACATGTAGAATTTTGTTTCTTTTTGTTCATTTTTTACAGCAGAAAAATCACTGGTGTGTGTGTATTTTCCCAGGGGGTGATCATATTGAAATGATGGTCCTAAAAGATCGGGAGAAGGCTCATTTGAATGAAAACTGAAATTTCTTGTGCCCTTTTTGAGTAGCCTAAAGGATAGTGTCACGGAAAAGGGGTGCTTTCTGCCATTTACTGGTACCACACTAGAATTTTCAACCATCGATCAAAAATTCTGAGACAGCCAATTTATTTAAAAATATAAAAAACTATACATTGAGCTTCCCAGTTCCAGAGGAAGTAATGCCACGCGGTGGCAAATTTGTTTCTGAAAAGTCATGCAGTCCATACAAGATAAATGGTTAATGTGGTTATTTATCTTGATGCTTGATTTCGCTAAGTTGATTCACTTGATATTTCATGAAATAAGTTAAGCGATGTATGATTGTGTATCAGCTATTAGGAGGGAGGGGCGGCAGGTTGTTTCTTAGGTGGGGGGGGGGGATTTAAGATGCCTCATGAGCGTTTTTCAATCACTGAATTGTCGATTTCTCCTTGAGCCTTCACATAAATATTGAAAAGGCTATTGCGGCGGAAGGGGGTAGGCATTAATTTTTAATCTCCTTTCGTTAAAGTTAAGCCTGAATAATAAGGCTTCCGCAATAGGAAAGGAGGGTGCTGCTGAAAAATAAGGGTGCTGCGGTGTGTAACCTCCTTTTTTATTGCGGAAAAATGATTAAGACATTTATTTTACAGCTTCGTTTAACCAAACTGATTTACTTTATATTTCATAAAATTTTATATAGTCATGTGTAAGCGCGCGTCAGCTATCACGAACGAGGGACAATGGGTTACTTCATAGGTGGGGGGGGATCCAATACCTCAAAGAGTGCATTTCTCAAATATCCTATCTCTTATTTAGCCTTCAGATGAATATAGAATGAGTTTTGGGGAAGGGGAGGGGGGATATTGGGAGATATTGAATTCCTCTTGATTTCTGGGAATATTTTGGTGTTCACTTTTCTTATTGGTGTTGGGGGGGGGGGATTTGGTTAACAGTGCCCTTTTCTGTTGCGACAACGAGTATCATAAAAAATTACATGCACATGCCTTCCGAAACTGAGGTGGAAAAGGCGAGACGGGGCATTATATTATATGACCCACGCCGGGAAACTGCACTGAGAGGAGGAGGAGTGTTGTAAAGTGCTACCAGGAGTTTTTTTTAGCAATTTTAAATAGTAATATTTCTCTTTTTCTATTTATATATAGTGTATTTGAACGTGTGTATACAATGTATTTAAACATTAGATGACCCTATCGTAGATATTGTGATGTTTCAGTCATATAAAATGCCAAAAATTACGCAGAATTTCCATATACCCCTGTCCGTCCGCGTTCACCCGAAATTCTCTCAAAAATATTATTTAGAACTTACTCGACAAATTTGCTGTTCGTCAAAATTTTGACTAAATTATTTATATTTTGTTCGAAATTTTAATTTTAATTCAATATTTTAATTCTTAAGCAGAATAACTGAAAATGCTGGACACTACCAACTGTTTTACAATTATTTATATTTACAATTTAACAGCAAGAAATTGGGATCTTCTGGGGCCGGTAGCCCACGTCTTATCTTGGTTAGGTCTGAGCCATGACGTGAAAAAAACATCAGAAAAAAAACAATATTTTTCAACTAAAAGTAAGGAGCAACATTAAAACTTAAAACGAACAGAAATTATTCTGTATATGATAAAGCTGTTTACGCTAAATTATGCTTTCTTCCAGATTGCTTAAGAACGACTGCGGAAACATTAAGGCCACTAAATTGAAATAATAAGTTTTTCTCAAGCATTAAAAAACTTTTGCATAAAGAACAAGGGACTGAGAAGGGGCATCCCTCCTCATATGCAGAATATTTTCGATTCGTTTTAAAGTTTTAGTGTTGCTCTTTGCTTTCAGTTTAAAAAACTTGTTTTTTTTTATTGAATAAGCGAGAAACAGGAAAAAAAATAAAACAATAAAAATTAGGTTCTGATGAAGCAAACGGTACTTAAAAAAGAGGGGGATTGGACTGAATCAAACAGATGAATTCAAGCAGAAATACTTCGGTAGATGGGACCAAGCTGGGATCGGAATTCCGCTTTTTCTCATCTAACTCTTACGATGACTAGTTAAAACAATATGGATGTGAGACAGAGGGATCTAGGAGGAAGGTCAAGGGGGGGGGGGTTACAATTCAAATATGGTACTAATTCTCGCCGATTTTTTGTTCCTTTTGAATACATTCCTTTAAAATATATAGAAAAACATTTGGATAAATAAAACTTCATTTTTAGTATTCTGTTTAGTTTTCAGTAAAGCGCAAACGACAGTTTAGGCTTTAGGGGGATTTAAGGTGGGAGCAAGACTAAAATTATTTCTAGGAATTTATGCTTCCCACATCAATTGTAATTTGTCTCCTTTTCAAGGTTGATTTCTACTGAATTGCTTTCTGTGCGTTTTATGTTTTAATATCGCTTCATATTTTTTTTTTTAAGACTCCTTTCTAATTTAGTTTATGTTTGATGTAGTGGAAAGATTAATATCAGGTATTGACAGAAGCCCTATACTTGAGGGATTCATCTCTTTTCTTATCCATGATCCAATGTCCAGTGAATGTAATCCAATGACAGAAAAAATTGAAGAATGCACTTCATCGAACCTACCAACTGGACTTTGGAGACACATCCATAGGATAGTCAATCCTCAGTGCAATACATCCGGGCAGCAACGTAAAATGAGGGACGACTGACGACCCTTTTTGGATGTCTCGGCCATCTAAGAAGCCTCTGGCGGCACAGAAGGAGCAAATGTCCAAGGTAAGATGCTGCAAACTCTGGATTCAAATTTTAGCTTTCCACAGCTCCAACTCGACAAATTTTTGGCTGACCTCAACTTCAGGGTTTTGATATATAAAAAAAACACCAGCACCATCTCGTTGTCGTGACGGAATTCGATACACAAGCCCACCGATAAATTTTTGGCAAATTAAATTCAAGGGCATGAAATTCAGAGGAATGAGCTTCAGCAATTCAAGCCTAAACAGTTTCAAGACATTTTAACGCCTTGACGTTACTGAATTCCAGTACAGGGTGTATGTAAAACTGATTAAATGTGGATCTCGTTTTCTGCTAGCAGATTTTTGACATAGACGTATATATATATATATATATATATATACATATATATATATATATATATATATATATATATATATATATATATATATATATATATATATATATATATATATATATATATATATATATATATATATATATATATATATATATATATATATATATATATATAAATATAAATATATATATATATATATATATATATATATATATATATATATATATATATATATATATATATATATATATATATATATATATATATACATATATATATATATAAGTAGAGATCTAAGTTATACTTCTACGACCGCCATAGGACCATGTTATTCTATGACCGCAATAGGACCATGTTATTCTGAGACCGCCATAGGACCATGTTATTCTACGACCACCATAGGACCATGTTATTCTACGTCCGCCATAGGACCATGTTATTCTTAGACCGCCATACGACCATGTTATTCTACGACCGCCATAGGACCATGTTATTCT